>NC_080044.1:40547126-40866850 GCF_012489685.1 Lotus japonicus
TTTCTTCTCATCTTCAAAACCTGGGGTTGATGAACATAGACTTCCTCTGAAATATAACCATTTAGGAAGGCACTCTTCACGTCCATCTGATGTAGGACTATGTTGTGATTCACTGAAAAAGAGATCAACAGTCTGATTGCCTCCAGTCTTGCTACTGGAGCAAATGTTTCAGTGTAGTCTATTCCTTCCTGCTGGCTGTAGCCTTGAGCAACTAGCCTTGCCTTGTTTCTGACTACATCTCCTTTCTCCTTCAGCTTGTTTCTGAATACCCATTTTGTTCCAATTACATGGACACTCTCAGGCTTCTTCACTAAGCTCCAAACATCGTTCTTGGAGAATTGATTCAATTCTTCTTCCATGGCCAGAATCCAATCCTTGTCCTGAAGAGCTTCATCTATGGACTTGGGTTCAATTAAGGACACCAATCCTTTCAGACTAAGCAAGGTCTCTTCAGAGGGTCTGAAGGCTGATCTGGTTCTGACTGGTTCGTCTTTGTTGCCAGAATCAATTCCTTAGGGTGAGCTGCAGTGATTCTGCTCTTCTTCAGAGTTTGTGAATTGAGGGACCAGCTTCTTCCTCTGGTTCATCTTCCTCTGGCTCAGCTTCCTCTGGAGCTTTGCCTTTGTCAGAAACATTAATGCTTAAATCTGCAAACTTTTCAACTAGCTTTGACTGGTCAGAGTCAAGCTTATCGTCAAATCTAACATGAATAGATTCTTCAATAGTCTTAGCATCAGTATTATAAAATCTAAAACCTTTAGATCTATCACAATAACCAAGTAATAGACACTTAGAAGACTTAGCATCAAATTTATGCAATCTATCCTTAGTATTGAGAACATAACAAACACAGCCAAAAGGATGAAAATAAGAAATGTTGGGTTTTATGTTCTTCCACAATTCATAAGGAGTCTTATTCAGAATTGGTCTCACAGAGATTCTGTTATGAATGTAACATGCTGTATTTACTGCCTCTGCCCAAAAGTGCTTAGCCATGCCAGTTTCTTGGAGCATGGTTCTAAGCCATCTCCTGAAGAGTTCTGTTCTTCCTCTCAACAACACCATTTTGTTGAGGAGTTCTGGGACAAGAGAAATCATGTGCAATTCCATAGAAATCAAACAGACTCTCAAACTTGTCATTCTCAACTCTCCACCATGGTCACTTCTGACACGCACAATCCTACAAGCCTTCTCGTTTGCACTTGAGCAATGAAGGTAGAGAACACAGCATGAGACTCATCCTTGCGGGTTAGAAACTTTACCCATGTCCAGCGGCTATAGTCATCAACGATAACCATCCCATATCTCTTGCCACCTATAGACTCAGTTTTCACTGGTCCAAACAGGTCGATATGCAGAAGTTCAACGGCCTTGAGGTTGAGACAACATTCTTTGCCTTGAAGGGGACTTTTGTGAATTTGCCTTTCTGACATGCTTCTCAAAGAGCGTCTGAAGCGAACTTCAGATTGGGTAAGCCCTGACAAGGTTTAGCTTGCTCAGCTGAGAAATCTTTCTCATACTGGCATGCCCTAACCGTCTATGCCATACCCACTGCTCTTCATTAACAGACAGAAGGCACTTCACATTCTGAGCCTCCAACTCAGATAATCTGATCTTATAAATGTTGTTATTCCTCTTGCTATTAAACAGAACAGAGCCATCGATTTGACTTACAGCCCGGCAGGACTTTTGATTGAATATAACATCATAACCCTTGTCAGCTAATTGACTTATAGACAATAAGTTATGTGTTAAGCCGTCTACCCAATAACACATTATCAATGCATGGACTACTATCTACACAAATAGTACCAGTACCAACAATTTTACCCTTTTCATTTCCTCCAAAGCAAACTTCTCCTCCAGGCTTAAGTTTCAGCTCTCGGAACATACGCCTTTCTCCCGTCATGTGACGCAAGCACCCACTGTCCAGATACCATGATTGGTGTTTCAGTGGAGCTATCAAGGATATCTGCAACATAGATAATCTTGTCCTTAGGTACCCACTTTCTGGGTCCTCTCTTGTTAGTTACCCCAGAGGTTTGATCACCTGGGTGTCTCAACATGATATTTTAAAGGAATATTTGCATGATATTTAGTCATAGAGAAGGATCCCTTTTAAGAGGGTTTTTAGCAACTTTAGCAGGTACAGGATCAGGCAATATGGTACCAGAGGGAACAAAGCATTCATACAAGGATTTAGCTTTAGACACAGAAGGCTCATTTCTAATTGGTTTAGAATAGCCAATGCCATGCATTCCATTTCTGCTTACGCCATAGATCATTGAAGCCATTAAGCTTCTATCCACGCTTTTAGCTAGGAATCTTTGAAAAGACTTTTCATACTTAGATTCATTTCTACAATCAGAGGCATCACAGGCAACAATTTCTTCTAACTTAGCAATCTGGTTCTTAAGCACAGAGTTAGAATTGATCAAGGCATGATTATCATTTTTCAAATCAGAAATAATTTTCTCATGTTCAGAAGGAGTCTTGGAAACAGCAGATAAGTTCTTTTTCAGCTTCTTATGCTTAGACAATAAGGAGTTATACTTATCCATGATATCAGACAATGCATGTTTCAGTTCAGAGGTAGAGAAAGAAGCGAATACCTCATTTTCATCGTCTGAGTTAGGATTTCCTTCTGATTCTGAGTCAGAATCAACAGCTCCCTTTGACTCTGCTTCCTTGTCTTTGACAATAGCCATGAGTCCTTGGACTTCACCATCAGAGTCAACATCCTCTGACTCTGATCATCAAATGTCACCATCAGACTCTTCTTTGTCTTGAAGTGCTTCTTTGGCTTCTTGTCCTTCTTCAACTTTGGACAGTCACTTTTGTAGTGCCCTGATTCTTTGCACTCAAAGCATGTGACTTCCTTAAGTGAGGACTTCTTCTGACCTGAGGATTCAGACTTTCCTTTGCCTTTCCAGAGCCTTTGTATTTGCTCTGCCTGTGCTTCCAGATGCGATTGAGTCTCTTGGAGATCAGAGTCAGCTCATCTTCATCAGAATCTTCTGATGCTTCTTCTGATTCCTCTTCTTCAGCTTGAAGAGCTTTTGACTTCTCAACCTTAGCCTTTTCAGATTTAGATTTCAAGGCTATGGACTTTTTCCTCAGATCTTGCATCTCTAAGCGCTTCAGCTCATGGCATTTCAAAATGCTGATGAGTTCTTCTAAACTCATATTCTCAACATCTCTCGTGAGCTCTATTGAATTCACTAAAGGCATCCAACTTTCAGGAAGACACCTGATGACCCTTATGACATGATCTTTTGTTGTGTAGCTCTTGTTGAGAGGTCGTATGCCAGCTACAAGCAACTGAAATCTGGAGAACATTTCTTCAATGGACTCATTTGGCTCCATGATGAAGGATTCATACTTTTGGATCAAAGACAATGCCTTTGATTCTTTGACTTTCTTGTTTCCTTCATGAGACATCTTCAGAGATTCGAAAATGCCTTTCGCAAACTCACGATCTGTAATCTTCTGGTACTCTTCATAGGAAATAGCACTTAGAAGAATTGCTCTTGCTTTGTGATGTTGTGAGTACAGCTTTCTTTTGATCTGCAGTCATCTCTGACCTTGGGATCTTCTTGCCATCTGCATCAACTGGACGCTCGTAGCCATCCACAATAATATCCCAGAGATCTGCATCGAAACCCAGAAAGAAACTTTCCAGTCTATCTTTCCAATATTCGAACCTTGACCGTCGAACATAGGAGGCTTTGCATTGTAACCATCTCTTTGAGTTTCACTGGTGGTGGCAGCCATTGTTTTTCACACCGGCCCGGATCACTGAACACTGTTAGGTGTGGTAATCAGAACTTGCGCTCTGATACCAATTGAAGGTATGAAAAACGGTAGAAAGGGGGGGTTTGAATAACGTTTTCAGTATAAAGCTTCCACCTTAAAGATTTTGACAAATCTTTCGAGAACTTTAAGTGCTAAAGATAAGAGATAGAAAAGCACACAAGGATTTTATCCTGGTTCACTTGATAAATCACTCAAGCTACTCCAGTCCACCCGTTAAGGTGATTTCTTCCTTCTTAGAATGAAGGCAATCCACTAATCAGGTAAGAGTTACAACTGCACTTGAAACCTACAAGTGACTAACAATTACACTGACTTAGCTCACACTAAGATTCACTCTCTTAGTCTTCTCTAGGATCCGATCAACCTTGATCTCCTAAAGGAACTAAACAAACTGTTTATCAAAGAATTGTTTACAAGAGATTTGCTTCTAAAAAGCTAATAGTAAACTCAATGAATTTCATATGAAAGAAAGCTTAGAAGAATTTGAATATGTCTTGCGCATATGTGAATGCTTCTAGCCGCTTCTTTCAGTCTTCAGCCTCTTTATATACTCCAAGGATTAGGGTTGAGCGTTGCATGGAAAATGCTACCGTTGGAGGGCAGTTCTGGAAAATCCAGCTTCTGCTATGTCTGAGACTGTTAGGTAGGTCGTCAGGAAGGTACAGTTGCTTTTGTACTTGGACAGCGACTTGACCTTTAAACCTAGGAGACTTCTGATCAGGGGAATGCTTCATATTGGAACTTGTGAAGCCGGTTGATCAGAGTCAGAGGGAAAGCCCAGATCCTCTGACCATTGTTTCTTCTGATTCTGAACTCAGAGGGAAGAACATGGTCTTCAGAGTATCTAGCTTCTGGACAACAGAATTTCACTAATCAGCTTCTGGATCTTCAGAGTCTTCTACACCATCAGAATATCTGAGCCTTCAGTGTTTCTTGGTTATCAGACTTTCTGGATCTTCAGAACTTCTAGTGGCTGAGTCCACATCAGAGTTTGTATAACTTCAGAACTTCTGAAGCTTTTCCACTGTTCATACTGAACATGGTGAATGCGAAAGCGTTGCTTGGGTCACTCTTTATACACAATGCTTCTGATTTGTGTGAGATTGAGTTGAGGTCAGAGCCTGTAAATAGCACACTCAGAAAAACACGTTAGAGTACCACAATTGTTCATATCAAAAGGTTAACCTGTAATCATCAAAACATAGAGTTGTACTACTAGATCAAAGGTTGATCTTACAAAGAAGTGAGTAGATTACCTCTGTGCCGTGAAGTAGAGACAAACAGCTCGAAGATCCGTCAAGAAACGGCGAAGTTCTCCCGCTCCCTCTCTTCCCTCTAGCTCGCGGCCACACACATGAGAAATGGCAAGTTCTTTTGTTTTTTTTATTTATAGGAGAGAGAAATCGCGGGAAAAAGAATATTTCACGATTCCGATTTTTGCAGTACGTTCATCTGTGAATTCTAAGCGAGATTCTGGCGACATAATTCCAGAACTCAAAACAAGTCTCTTGAATTTGAAGAAAACGATCCAAAAGCGGTGTGAGCTAAAATGCTCGGAAAAACTACTTTTTCCTGTGAAAGTCGGATGACAAAACTTCCTTCTGAAGAAAGGTTGAAAACGTCGAAAAAATTTAGCAACGCGGATGGAAACTTCGGTAGAAGTCCCGAATAGAAAAAGGCTTCATCCAGTGTTTTAATTTAAAGTCTTGAGAGAGAATAGAATTTAGCGTCGTCGGACTCCGAGAAGTGAAACCTATCGTGCGTACAGTCCAGAGTTCCGAAATGAAACGCTGGTCGAAGGAAAAATAAAGAGAGCTTCTTATTTTTCCAAGGATTTAGGATTTCGCTTAAACAGTGCTTTAAGAGCGGAATTAGCCTTTTCTGGACACTCTCGCCACAAGGCGGGTGTGCAGACGACTCGTACGAACTTCTATAATGACTATGGCATTATCGTCAACCAATTCCTGAACTTGCTTCTTCATTAAACTTTCCCAAAGAACAAACTCCTGTCACGCTTACACCGATCCTACGCGTGAGTCGGAAAAATAATTATTTAATCCAGTTCCGAAATCTGGGTCTTACAGGGTGGATTCGTACACTTGTGGATTTCCCAACAACCATCTGGCAGTTTGTCGACCGCCCAAACACAAACAGACAAGCAAGGCAGTGCGAGGGTCAATTCACGGTATATAGTATAATACAAGCTAAAGATATGTCTATATGTATATAACACGTTTCATCATAAACATATTCCTATCATGTTATCATCATGCAAGTAACAAGTATATGCTCATCACATCACTCAAAATAAAGTTAGGTGAATGGCGTCCCAATGCAACATATGCTGACACAATCCGAACAAACGTTGAAGGATCACGCGCTTACCACTACGCTAAAACCAATTGGTGTTAGTGAGGGCGCAACGTTATTTCCTTATAGCGTAGCAGACAGCGCCCCGTTTCGAACGCTACCTAGCAGGCAGGATGCTGGCCCACCTGGACCCAACAATCCCCCCCAGCACCTGCCAGCCAAACTAGCTGCACAGCATGCCTTCCGTGGGATTCGAACACGGGACCTGGCTCTGATACCAATTGAAGGATCACGCGCTTACCACTACGCCAAAACCAATTGGTGTTAGTGAGGGCGCAACGTTATTTCCTTATAGCGTAGCAGACAGCGCCCCGTTTCGAACGCTACCTAGCAGGCAGGATGTTGGCCCACCTGGACCCAACAAACGTCACTATGCCTAGCGACGAAACAAACCAACAATATTGCCACTTAAAGGCTGGGCACCTCGAGATGGTCCTAACACAGGCCTCGTGTTTAACCATTTCTGCTCGAGTGTCACTTACCACCTTGGCTATAGTCAAGACGGTCCAATTATACCTGGTTTGACCATTTCTGCTTGCTATGTCGGACATCAACAAGAATGATACAACTCTGACTAGCTGACCGTCACTTCATGTTGTGCCAAGTGTAGTTAGGAACGATACAACTCTACATGGTTGACCGTCACGTCCTGCTGCTCCAGAAGTACTCTACCTGACACTTCATCACAATGCTTAACAAGTAATGAGTGTCACCTGCACCCTAGTAACCTTTTCGCCACACACGACTCATCCCCTTTGTAACATCCCGATTTCTGGGTGTCACTTAGTAGTAACTCAAAATTAAAATGAAGCGGAAAAGCAGGTATTTTTTTCGTTTTTCTTTTTTTAAAAAAAAAGACTTTCCAAAATAAAGACGCAACCCGAATGCGATAAACATAAACTAATGTACAATATATTTACAGCCCCGTTGTAACCAAAAGCCACGTCACGAGTAACCTCCAGTGATGGACAGTAACGGAAAGTGAGCCCATAGGCAAATATTTACAGGTCCATAGTCAGAGTGAAAAGTTTATAATTACCATCCTCCAAAGTGAGTAAGTCAGCCCAAAATGGAATCCTCGAGACCTTCTACGTCCGACAAACTCCCTATGATCCTCATGGAAGAGAATCACACAAAACGTTAAGAGTCGGGGACCTACACTGCCCCAAAAGAAGAAATGAGAAATCAGAGCTACGACACGATGAAGGATCACGCGCTTACCACTACGCCAAAACCAATTGGTGTTAGTGAGGGCGCAACGTTATTTCCTTATAGCGTAGCAGACAGCGCCCCGTTTCGAACGCTACCTAGCAGGCAGGATGCTGGCCCACCTGGACCCAACAATCCCCCCCCAGCACCTGCCAGCCAAACTAGCTGCACAGCATGCCTTCCGTGGGATTCGAACACGGGACCTGGCTCTGATACCAATTGAAGGATCACGCGCTTACCACACCTAACAGTGTTCAGTGATCCGGGCCGGTGTGAAAAACAATGGCTGCCACCACCAGTGAAACTCAAAGAGATGGTTACAATGCAAAGCCTCCTATGTTCGACGGTCAAAGGTTCGAATATTGGAAAGATAGACTGGAAAGTTTCTTTCTGGGTTTCGATGCAGATCTCTGGGATATTATTGTGGATGGCTACGAGCGTCCAGTTGATGCAGATGGCAAGAAGATCCCAAGGTCAGAGATGACTGCAGATCAAAAGAAGCTGTACTCACAACATCACAAAGCAAGAGCAATTCTTCTAAGTGCTATTTCCTATGAAGAGTACCAGAAGATTACAGATCGTGAGTTTGCTAAAGGCATTTTTGAATCTCTGAAGATGTCTCATGAAGGAAACAAGAAAGTCAAAGAATCAAAGGCATTGTCTTTGATCCAAAAGTATGAATCCTTCATCATGGAGCCAAATGAGTCCATTGAAGAAATGTTCTCCAGATTTCAATTGCTTGTAGCTGGCATACGACCTCTCAACAAGAGCTACACAACAAAAGATCATGTCATAAGGGTTATCAAGTGTCTTCCTGAAAGTTGGATGCCTTTGGTGACTTCAATAGAGCTCACAAGAGACGTTGAGAAAATGAGTTTAGAAGAACTCATCAGCATTTTGAAATGCCATGAGCTGAAGCGCTCAGAGATGCAAGATCTGAGGAAAAAGTCCATAGCCTTGAAATCCAAATCTGAAAAGGCTAAGGTTGAGAAGTCAAAAGCTCTTCAAGCTGAAGAAGAGGAATCTGAAGAAGCATCAGAAGATTCAGATGAAGATGAGCTGACTCTGATCTCCAAGAGACTCAACCGAATCTGGAAGCACAGGCAGAGCAAATACAAAGGCTCTGGAAAGGCAAGAGGAAAGTCTGAATCCTCAGGTCAGAAGAAGTCATCAATCAAGGAAGTCACTTGCTTTGAGTGCAAAGAATCAGGGCACTACAAAAGTGACTGTCCAAAATTGAAGAAGGACAAGAAGCCAAAGAAGCACTTCAAGACCAAGACGAGTTTGATGGTGACATTTGATGAATCAGAGTCAGAGGATGTTGACTCTGATGGTGAAGTCCAAGGACTCATGGCCATTGTCAAAGACAAAGGAGCAGAGTCAAAGGAAGCTGTTGACTCTGACTCAGAATCAGAAGGAGATCCTAACTCAGACGATGAAAATGAGGTATTCGCTTCTTTCTCTACCTCTGAACTGAAACATGCTTTGTCTGATATCATGGATAAGTATAACTCTTTATTGTCTAAGCATAAAAAGTTGAAAAAGAACTTATCTGCTGTTTCCAAGACTCCTTCTGAACATGAGAAAATTATTTCTGATTTGAAAAATGAAAATCATGCTTTGGTAAATTCTAACTCTCTGCTTAAGAACCAGATTGCGAAGTTAGAAGAAATTGTTGCCTGTGATGCCTCTGATTGTAGAAATGAATCTAAGTATGAAAAGTCTTTTCAAAGATTCCTAGCTAAAAGCGTGGATAGAAGCCTAATGGCTTCAATGATCTATGGCGTAAGCAGAAATGGAATGCATGGCATTGGCTATTCTAAACCAATTAGAAATGAGCCCTCTGTGTCTAAAGCAAAATCTTTATATGAATGCTTTGTTCCCTCTGGTACCATATTGCCTGATCCTGTACCTGCTAAAGTTGCTAAAAACCCTCTTAAAAAGGGATCTTTCTCTATGACTAAATATCATGCAAATATTCCTTTAAAATATTATGTTGAGACACCCAAGGTGATCAGAACCTCTAGGGTAACTAACAAAAGAGGACCCAGAAAGTGGGTACCTAAGGACAAGATTATCTATGTTGCAGATATCCTTGATAGCTCCACTGAAACACCAATCATGGTATCTGGACAGTGGATGCTCGCGTCACATGACGGGAGAAAAGCGTATGTTCCAAGAGCTGAAACTTAAGCCTGGAGGCGAAGTTGGCTTCGGAGGAAATGAAAAGGGTAAAATTATTGGTACTGGTACTATTTGTGTAGATAGTAGTCCATGCATTCATAATGTTTTATTGGTAGACGGCTTAACACATAACTTATTGTCTATAAGTCAATTAGCTGACAAGGGTTATGATGTTATATTCAATCAAAAGTCCTGCCGGGCTGTAAGTCAGATCGATGGCTCTGTTCTGTTTAACAGCAAGAGGAAGAACAACATTTATAAGATCAGATTATCTGAGTTGGAGGCTCAGAATGTGAAGTGCCTTCTGTCTGTTAATGAAGAGCAGTGGGTATGGCATAGACGGTTAGGGCATGCCAGTATGAGAAAGATTTCTCAGCTGAGCAAGCTAAACCTTGTCAGGGGCTTACCCAATCTGAAGTTCGCTTCAGACGCTCTTTGTGAAGCATGTCAGAAAGGCAAATTCACAAAAGTCCCTTTCAAGGCAAAGAATGTTGTCTCAACCTCAAGGCCGTTAGAACTTCTGCATATCGACCTGTTTGGACCAGTGAAAACTGAGTCTATAGGTGGCAAGAGATATGGGATGGTTATCGTTGATGACTATAGCCGCTGGACATGGGTAAAGTTTCTAACCCGCAAGGATGAGTCTCATGCTGTGTTCTCTACCTTCATTGCTCAAGTGCAAAACGAGAAGGCTTGTAGGATTGTGCGTGTCAGAAGTGACCATGGTGGAGAGTTTGAGAATGACAAGTTTGAGAGTCTGTTTGATTCCTATGGAATTGCACATGATTTCTCTTGTCCCAGAACTCCTCAACAAAATGGTGTTGTTGAGAGGAAGAACAGAACTCTTCAGGAGATGGCTAGAACCATGCTCCAAGAAACTGGCATGGCTAAGCACTTTTGGGCAGAGGCAGTAAATACAGCATGTTACATTCAGAACAGAATCTCTGTGAGACCAATTCTGAATAAGACTCCCTATGAACTGTGGAAGAACATAAAACCCAACATTTCTTATTTTCATCCTTTTGGCTGTGTTTGCTATGTTCTCAATTCTAAGGATAGATTGCATAAATTTGATGCTAAATCTTCTAAGTGTCTATTACTTGGTTACTCTGATAGATCTAAAGGTTTTAGATTTTATAATACTGATGCTAAGACTATTGAAGAATCTATTCATGTTAGATTTGATGATAAGCTTGACTCTGACCAGTCAAAGCTAGTTGAAAAGTTTGCAGATTTAAGCATTAATGTTTCTGACAAAGGCAAAGCTCCAGAGGAAGTTGAGCCAGAGGAAGATGAACCAGAGGAAGAAGCTGGTCCCTCTAACTCACAAACTCTGAAGAAGAGCAGAATCACTGCAGCTCACCCTAAGGAATTGATTCTGGGCAACAAAGACGAACCAGTCAGAACCAGATCTGCCTTCAGACCCTCTGAAGAGACCTTGCTGGGTCTGAAAGGATTGGTGTCCTTAATTGAACCCAAGTCCATAGATGAAGCTCTTCAGGACAAGGAGTGGATTCTGGCCATGGAAGAAGAATTGAATCAATTTTCCAAGAACGATGTTTGGAGCTTAGTGAAGAAGCCTGAGAATGTTCATGTTATTGGAACGAAATGGGTATTCAGAAACAAGCTGAATGAGAAAGGAGATGTAGTCAGAAACAAGGCAAGGCTAGTTGCTCAAGGCTACAGCCAGCAGGAAGGAATAGACTACACTGAAACATTTGCTCCAGTAGCAAGACTGGAGGCAATCAGACTATTGATCTCTTTCTCAGTAAATCACAACATAGTTCTACATCAGATGGACGTAAAGAGTGCCTTCCTAAATGGTTATATTTCAGAGGAAGTCTATGTTCATCAACCCCCAGGTTTTGAAGATGAGAAGAAACCAGACCATGTGTTCAAATTGAGGAAATCACTCTATGGTCTGAAGCAAGCTCCCAGAGCATGGTATGAAAGACTCAGCTCATTCCTTCTGGAGAATGAGTTTGCAAGGGGTAAAGTAGATACAACTCTTTTTTGCAAGACTTATAAAGATGATATCTTAATTGTGCAAATTTATGTTGATGATATTATATTTGGTTCTGCTAATCAATCTCTATGCAAAGAATTTTCTGAGATGATGCAGGCTGAATTCGAGATGAGTATGATGGGAGAATTAAAGTACTTTCTGGGAATACAAGTTGATCAAACACCAGAAGGAACATATATCCATCAGAGCAAGTACACTAAAGAACTTCTGAAGAAGTTCAATATGCTGGAATCTACAGTGGCCAAGACACCAATGCATCCTACATGCATTCTGGAGAAAGAAGATAAAAGTGGTAAAGTATGTCAGAAGCTCTATCGTGGCATGATAGGTTCACTTCTATACTTAACTGCATCTAGGCCAGACATATTATTTAGTGTTCACTTATGTGCTCGCTTCCAATCAGATCCAAGGGAAACCCACTTAACTGCTGTTAAGAGGATCCTAAGGTATCTGAAAGGCACCACTAACCTTGGCTTGATGTATAAGAAAACATCAGAGTATAAGCTTTCAGGTTATTGTGATGCTGATTATGCTGGAGACAGAACAGAGAGAAAAAGTACTTCTGGAAATTGTCAATTTCTGGGAAGCAATCTAGTCTCATGGGCAAGCAAGAGGCAATCAACCATTGCACTATCAACTGCAGAAGCAGAATATATCTCAGCAGCAATATGCAGCACTCAGATGCTCTGGATGAAACATCAGCTGGAGGATTATCAGATCCTTGAGAGCAATATCCCAATCTATTGTGATAACACTGCTGCAATCTCATTAAGTAAGAATCCTATCTTGCATTCAAGGGCAAAGCACATTGAGGTAAAGTATCACTTTATTAGAGATTATGTACAGAAGGGCGTACTTCTTCTGAAGTTTGTTGATACTGACCATCAATGGGCAGATATCTTTACAAAGCCCTTAGCAGAGGATAGATTTAATTTTATTCTGAAAAATCTAAACATGGACTTTTGTCCAGAGTGAAGATGGATCAGAACCTCTGACTATGATACTTCTTGATCAGAAGATGTCTAGTCCAGAAGGTAACTCAATCAGAGTGTGTGTACCCACTGGTACTGACTCTGACGCTGAGACAACAACATGTGTGTCAGAATTACTGATGCATAGTTCCTTGTGCCCGTGTGACAGTCTGTTATGATTGCGTGTAGATATGCTTATCTCCTGTGTGTGATTTGTGTATTTTACTGTTACTATCTATCTTTAATTTTTAACCGTTGATCTTAAAGTGCTTTTGAATCAACAACGGTTATTTGATAAAACCCACTATACACACACGTTCTCTTTGTAAGATCAAGATTTGGTGATGTGGTACAACTCTATGTTTTGATGATAACAAGTATTTATTTGTGGATGAACAACTATGATACTCTAATGTTTGTCTTGAGTGTTTTGACAAACAGGTTCTGATTCTGACACCAGAAGATATATTCGCCAGAAGTTCTGAAGATCAGAAAGATCTGAAGATCAGAGGATCAGAAGAACTGAAGATCAGAAGATCAGAAGATCAGAAGATCAGAGGATCTGAAGATCAGAGGATCTGAGAATCTGAGGATCAGAGGATCTGAGGATCTGAGGATCAGAAGATCAGAGGATCAGAAGATCAGAGGATCAGAAGATCAGAGGATCAGAAGATCTGAGGATCAGAAGATCTGAAGACCAGAAGCTCTGAGGGACCAGAGGCTCTGAAGGTCCAGAAGATCTGAAGGTCCAGAAGCAGAAGTTACGAAGGTCAGAGGATCCAAGCATCCCTCTGACTCTGATCACCAAGCTTCACAAGTTCCAACACGAAGCATTCCTCTGATCAGAAGTCATTGGTTATAGGCAAATGTCTCTATCAAGAAGTACAAGAGCAGTGTACTATTCTGAAATGCCTACCTACCAAGGTTCAGCCACAGCAGGTTCTGGAAGTTCCAGAAATGCCCTCCAACGGTCATATTCTCTCAACAGAAATATCCTTTGCACCTTGGACTATAAAAGGCAGAAGAAAAGAAGAACGTAAGAGAGAGAGATCAAGAGCTGCAATACAAGAAAAGATTCAAGCTTCTACTTTCTTCATCTGTTCTTATTTAGTTTACACTCAGCTTATTTAGAAGCAAACCTTTGTAAACACCAACCTCAAACAGTTGTTTGATTTTCCTTAAGGGACCGGGTAGGTCAGTATCCTTAAGAAGACTAAGAGAGTGAATCTTAGTGGTGATTCCTTTAGGAGATCAAGGTTGATCGGATCCTAGAGAAGACTAAGAGAGTGAATCTTAGTGTGAGCTAAGTCAGTGTATTGTTAGTCACTTGTAGGTTTCAAGTGCAGTTGTAACAATTATCTGATTAGTGGATTGCCTTCATTCTAAGAAGGAAGAAATCACCTTAACGGGTGGACTGGATTAGCTTGAGGGATTTATCAAGTGAACCAGGATAAAATACTTGTGTGCTTTTCTCTTCTCTCTATCTTTATCCGCTGCACCATCTATCGTAGAGAAACCGAAAAGATTTACTTTAAATCTTAAGGGGAAAGTTTTTATATTGAAAACGCTATTCAACCCCCCCTTCTAGTCGTTTTTCAAACCTTCAATTGGTATCAGAGCGCAAGTTCTGATTACCACACTTAACAGTGTTCAGTAGATCCGGGCCAGTGTGAAAAACTCATGAATTCCACCACTACTACAAGCAAATATCAATACAGTGCAAGACCACCTATCTTTGATGGTCAGAGATTTGATTTCTGGAAAGACAGAATCAAAAGCTTCTTTCTTGGCTTTGATCCTGATCTTTGGGATTTTGTTGTTGATGGCTACACCCCTCCTGTTGATGTACATGGTGTAAAGATCCCAAGGAAGAAGATGAGTGAAGATCAAAAGAAGGAGTTCAGAGATCATCACCGATCAAGAGCTATTCTGCAAAGTGCCATTTCATATGAAGAATATGAGAAAATTACTGATCGTGATTCCGCCAAGGGCATCTTTGAATCCTTGCAGATGTCTCATGAAGGAAACAAGAAAGTGAAAGAGACAAAGGCGTTGTCTCTAATCAAGCAATATGAATCCTTCCAAATGGAACCTGACGAATCCATTGAAGATATGTTCTCCAGATTTCAGTTGCTCGTTGCTGGAATAAGACCCCTTAACAATGGCTACACCACTGCGGATCATGTCATGAGGATCCTTAGAGGTCTTCCTGAAAGCTGGATGTCTTTGATAACTTCTTTAGAGCTTACTAGAGATGTTGAGCATATGAGTTTAGAAGAACTCATCAGCATACTGAAGTGTCATGAACTAAAGCGTGCTGAACATCAAGATCAAAAGAAGAAGTCTATAGCCTTGAAATCCAAATCTGAAAAGGCTAAGGCTCTTCAAGCAGAAGCAGAAGAATCTGAAGAAGCCTCTGAAGATTCTGATGAAGATGAGCTGACTCTGATATCCAGAAAACTCAACTGCATCTGGAAGCACAGGCAGAGCAAATTCAAAGGCTCATCAAAGGACAAAAAGTCAAAGAAGCATTTCAAGACCAAGAAGAGTTTGATGGTGACTTTTGATGAATCAGAGTCAGAGGATGTTGACTCTGATGGTGAAGTTCAAGGACTCATGGCTATTGTCAAAGACAAAGGAGCAGAGTCAAAGGATGCAGTTGACTCTGACTCAGAATCAGAAGGAGATCCTAACTCAGACGATGAAAATGAGGTATTCGCTTCTTTCTCTACCTCTGAACTGAAACATGCATTATCTGATATCATGGATAAGTATAACTCCTTATTGTCTAAGCATGAGAAGCTGAAAAAGGACTTATCTGCTGTTTCCAAGACTCCCTCCGAACATGAGAAAATTATTTCTGATTTGAAAAATGATAATCATGCTTTGATCAATTCTAACTCTGTGCTTAAGAACCAGATTGCTAAGTTAGAAGAAATTGTTGCCTGTGATGCCTCTGATTGTAGAAATGAATCTAAGTATGAAAAATCTTTTCAAAGATTCCTGGCTAAAAGCGTAGACAGAAGCTTAATGGCTTCAATGATCTATGGCGTAAGCAGAAATGGAATATATGACATTGGTCATTCTAAACCTTCTGAAATTGCTAAAAACCCTCTTAAGAAAGGAACTTTCTCTATGTCAAAATATCATGCTCAAATTCCTTTATATTATCCTGTTGAAAGACCCAAAGTTGTCAGAACTTCTGGGCTAACTAACAAGAAAGGACCCAGAAAGTGGGTACCTAGGGATAAGATTATATATGTTGCAGATATCTTCAATAGGTCCATCGAAACTCCAACCATGGAACCTGGACAGTGGATGCAGGCAACACATGACGGGAGAAAGGCATATGTCCCAAGATCCAAAACTTGAACCTGAAGGTGAAGTTGATCTTGGAGGCATCAGTAGAGTAAGATTTGGTCAAGTCAAAGCTAGCTGAAAAAGCTTGCAGAGATGAGCATGACCGTTTCAGAAAGAAACAAAGACTCAGAACTTGTCGAACCAGAAGCAACAACATCAGAAGATGCTACTACAACTTCTGACTTGCGTCATCAGAAGAAGAGTAGGTTCCTAGCTTCTCATTCTGAAGTATCTGAAGATGAAATTTTGTCCAGAACGGAGATGTCACCAGAACCACACTTCTGCTCTCATCAGAAGATATGCTAATCAGAAGCCAAGTATCCCTTGGTATTCCTTCTGAGGGGGAGTATTTCATCTTACGCTCTTACTATTTTTTCCCACCTTCATTCTTTTTGCTTATGACAAAAAGGGGGAGAACTTATAGTATCTTGACAACTCCTATATTATTTAGCTCAGAATCTAGATATTAGTAACGTTGATATTAAGTACTAGATTCAGGGGGAGCTTAGCTCAGAATCAAGCACGAGTCTTGGATTCAGAAGGAGCAAGATAAACTATACACATCAGGATAAGATTTAACTCTGATACCTTATACTCTGAGTGTATTCAGTTTATTTGTTTAGAGTTGTTCATCAAAATACATGGTTTTGTCATCATCAAAAAGGGGGAGATTGTAAGATCAAGATTTGGTCATGTGGTACAACTCTATGTTTTGATGATAACAAGTATTTATTTGTGGATGAACAACTATGATACTCTAATGTTTGTCTTGAGTGTTTTGACAAACAGGTTCTGATTCTGACACCAGAAGATATATTCGCCAGAAGTTCTGAAGATCAGAAAGATCTGAAGATCAGAGGATCAGAAGAACTAAAGATCAGAAGATCAGAAGATCAGAAGATCAGAGGATCTGAAGATCAGAGGATCTGAGAATCTGAGGATCAGAGGATCTGAGGATCTGAGGATCAGAAGATCAGAGGATCAGAAGATCAGAGGATCAGAAGATCAGAGGATCAGAAGATCTGAGGATCAGAAGATCTGAAGACCAGAAGCTCTGAGGGACCAGAGGCTCTGAAGGTCCAGAAGCAGAAGTTACGAAGGTCAGAGGATCCAAGCATCCCTCTGACTCTGATCACCAAGCTTCACAAGTTCCAACACGAAGCATTCCTCTGATCAGAAGTCATTGGTTATAGGCAAATGTCTCTATCAAGAAGTACAAGAGCAGTGTACTATTCTGAAATGCCTACCTACCAAGGTTCAGCCACAGCAGGTTCTGGAAGTTCCAGAAATGCCCTCCAACGGTCATATTCTCTCAACAGAAATATCCTTTGCACCTTGGACTATAAAAGGCTGAAGAAAAGAAGAAAGCAAGAGAGAGAGATCAAGAGCTGCAATACAAGAAAAGATTCAAGCTTCTACTTTCTTCATCTGTTCTTATTTAGTTTACACTCAGCTTATTTAGAAGCAAACCTTTGTAAACACCAACCTCAAACAGTTGTTTGATTTTCCTAAAAGGGACCGGGTAGGTCAGTATCCTTAAGAAGACTAAGAGAGTGAATCTTAGTGGTGATTCCTTTAGGAGATCAAGGTTGATCAGATCCTAGAGAAGACTAAGAGAGTGAATCTTAGTGTGAGCTAAGTCAGTGTATTGTTAGTTACTTGTAGGTTTCAAGTGCAGTTGTAACAATTATCTGATTAGTGGATTGCCTTCATTCTAAGAAGGAAGAAATCACCTTAACGGGTGGACTGGATTAGCTTGAGGGATTTATCAAGTGAACCAGGATAAAATACTTGTGTGCTTTTCTCTTCTCTCTATCTTTATCCGCTGCACCATCTATCGTAGAGAAACCGAAAAGATTTACTTTAAATCTTAAGGGGAAAGTTTTTATATTGAAAACGCTATTCAACCCCCCCTTCTAGTCGTTTTTCAAACCTTCACTCTTCACTTCCGGTTTTCACTCTCGCTCTCTCTGCTTTTCAAAACCGCCTTTTCTCGATTTCTCTCTCGATCTCTCTTCATCTTTCAACCTTCATCTTCTACCTCAAACCTTCAACCACTTCAAAATGGTGAGACAAACCAGAAGATCTACTGCAGATGCACCTCAGTTCCCTCACATGGTAGTTGGTCTAGCAACGGGTCAAAGGGCCTCTGAGAATCCGACACAAGAACAAGTTCAAGCTCAAGAGCAGATCGTTCCAATTGCAGAACGGGGCTGTGCCGTTCACTGCGTATTTGCTCCTGAGGAACTTCAAGTCCTGGCAGAATGGAGATTCGACCTCGACAACCTGGCCGCAAATGGGTATGATCTTCGTCCTGAAGTCCAAGCTCAAGGTTGGGGAAATTACTTCAACCGACTTCGAGGATCGGTGTATGAGAAGCTGGTAAAGGAATTCTGGAAGCACGCCGACTGCGATGATACTCAGGTGGTTTCTCACATTCTTGGAAGAAAGATCATCATCACT
This sequence comes from Lotus japonicus, assembly GCF_012489685.1. Classification (NCBI taxonomy): domain Eukaryota; kingdom Viridiplantae; phylum Streptophyta; class Magnoliopsida; order Fabales; family Fabaceae; genus Lotus; species Lotus japonicus. The sequence continues at coordinate 40,565,526 of NC_080044.1, forward strand.
GAGAAGTCATTCGTGAACTTGCTGGGAGCAGACACTGCTTATGGGTATCGTTTCCAACTCACGGAATCGAAGCTGAAACCCAGCACCAAGAATACAATCAACGAGGCCCTGTACACCACTTTCAAACCGGGCAAGACGAGTTACAAGGTGATGGACCTTCATCCCAAACTCAGGATCTGGCACAAGATCCTACTCCACTGCATAAACCAGAGACCGAAGGGCAGTTCTCCAGACTACATCAACTTCAACCAGAAGGTGATGCTGTTCTTCATCCAAGATCAGAAGAAGATCTGCCTTCCCTACTTCCTGTTCTCCTACTTGAAAGAATGCATCCGGAAGTCTCGCACCACCGCCTCCATCAAGTCTGCGATCAAATATATCCCTTTTGGGAGGCTGCTCTCAGACTTTCTCATTGAAAGCAACCTGGTGCAAGATCTGGTTAATGCTGGATGTGTAGAGGATCTGAGCACAATTGTCAGTGATGTCTTCACTGCAAACTCTCTGAAGAAGATGGGTTTGGTCCAGAAGAAGATTGCTTCTGCTCGTGAAGACACATCCTCTGAGATCAGAAGCAGACGGATGCCTCTGAATGACTACCCACTGTGGACTCAGGCAGACAATCCTGAAGCCATCCGGTGCTATGTCGAAGACCTAAGGGCTCAAGGCTTCGAAATTGATCTTGATGATTTCTTCAGCAGACTGCCGCCAGCTCCAGAGTTTCCTTCTCCTCCCAAGAAGAAAGCTCAGAGGAAGATGGTTCTGGAAGAATCCTCTGAAGAATCTGATGTCCCTCTGGTCAAGAAGACGAAGAGAAAGCCTGATGATGGTGATGATAGTGATAGTGAGGATGGTCCTCCTAAGAAGAAGCAGAAGAAGGTCAGAATCGTGGTGAAGCCTACTCGGGTGGAACCAGCTGCTGAAGTAGTCAGAAGGACTGAACCTCCTGCCAGAGTGACTAGATCATCAGCACATTCAAGTAAGCCTGCACTTGCTTCTGATGATGATTTGAATTTATTTGATGCACTCCCTATTTCTGCTATGCTCAAACACTCCTCAAATCCCCTCACTCCTATTCCTGAATCCCAGCCAGCCGCACAAACCACCACTCCACCACATTCCCCAAGATCTTCCTTCTTTCAACCTTCCCCTACTGAAGCACCTCTCTGGAATTTGCTTCAGAACCAACCCTCTAGGTCAGAAGATCCAACCTCTCTCATTACCATTCCATACGACCCATTATCTTCTGAACCCATCATCCATGACCAACCCGAGCCAAACCAAACAGAACCACAACCCAGAACGTCTGATCACTCTGTTCCCAGAGCATCAGAACGTCCTGCTGTCAGAACCACGGATACAGACTCTTCAACAGCCTTTACACCTGTATCCTTTCCAACCAATGTTGCTGATTCTTCTCCCTCCAATAACTCTGAATCTATTAGAAAATTCATGGAGGTTAGAAAAGAAAAGGTGTCTACCTTAGAGGAATATTACCTTACTTGTCCAAGCCCTAGGAGATATCCTGGCCCTAGACCTGAACGTCTAGTTGACCCAGATGAACCTATCTTGGCCAATCCCTTACAAGAGGCAGACCCTTTGGCTCAACCAGCTCACCCTGTCCCTGACCAACAAGAGCCCATTCAACCAGACCCTGAACCCGAACAATCAGTGTCTAACCAATCCTCGGTTAGATCACCTCACCCTCTGGTTGAAACTTCAGACCCTCACCGTGGAACCTCTGAACCCAATGCTCCCATGATTAACATTGGTTCTCCACAAGGTGCCTCTGAAGCTCATAGCAGCAATCACCCAGCCTCTCCTGAAACCAACCTCTCTATCATTCCCTATACTCACCTCCAACCCACATCTCTCTCTAAGTGCATCAATATTTTCTATCATGAAGCCTCCTTGAGGCTCCGCAATGTGCACGGTCAGACTGACCTCAGTGAGAATGCTGAAAGTGTGGCTGATGAGTGGAACAATCTGAGCACTTGGCTAGTGGCTCAGTTTCCACTTATGATGCAGCTCCTGCATGCAGAGGGAAGTCAGAGGATTGAGGCTGCCAAGCAAAGGTTTGCTAGAAGGGTGGCTCTTCATGAACTAGAACAGAGAAATAAGCTTCTTGAAGCTATTGAAGAAGCCAAGAGAAAGAAAGAACAAGCAGAAGAAGCTGCACGTCAGGCAGCAGCTCAAGCTGAACAAGCCAGACTAGAGGCAGAGCGACTTGAAGCTGAGGCTGAAGCCCTTAGATGCCAAGCACTTGCACCAGTTGTGTTTACTCCTGCTGCTTCTGCTTCCAATCCAGATCCTCCAGCTGCTCAGAATGTTCCTTCCGGTTCTACTCAGCCAAGCTCATCCAGACTCGACATCATGGAACAGCGTCTTGACACTCATGAATCCATGCTGATTGAGATGAAGCACATGATGATGGAACTTCTGCGACGCACTGACAAACCTTAGTTTTAGAATCTCTTCTTTTTCCTTCTTTTTCGTTACCTTTGTTTTATCTTCTTATTAAACTCTGTTTCTTTTTGTTTATTTATTCTTTTTTGTTCGTTTGTGATTATATATGCATATATATATATATTTGTGTCACATATGTTTGCAAAACTCGTTTTATTCATAATCTTTTTGTGTTTACATCATACATTTCTTCCCTAAGAAGTCTAGAATGGAGGATCTCTCCTCATTCTTCTGCACTCCTGGCGCTGCTCTGACCTATCCTTCTCCAGACGATCCAGTACATGTTGGATGTTGCTGAGCCTGTTCTTCAGCTCATCCCTCTCCAGAATCTCTTCTGAAGTCTTGAGCTTCTCTTCCAAACTCTCTTTCTCTTCCAGCATCTTGAGTTCAAGCCGGCTGAGTTCTTGCACCTCCTCCACGAAGGCAAGAAATTCCTTCAGGTCTCTCTCCAACTCTGGACGCAGGTCCTCTTCCAGCAGTGTCCGTGTTAGCTCCGCGATGGTCGTTGTACCCTCTGGATGCCTAATGTTCAGGAACAAGTCCTCTTCAAAGGCCTTCTTCCTCAGCTCTTCTAGTGCTACGTTGTATGATGCCATTTTTCACTACAAATTGTTCACGGTGTGAAGCTTACCTTTCTCTCCAACGCTTTATATAGGCTTCACTTTCTCTCTGAAAGTTAATGCTCTTATAGTTTCTCGAGGTTAAGTTCTTGGTAACTGACCCTTCTATTTACTCCCTTGACCGGCGGTAAACGTTCTTCTCTTGCATTAACTCCTTTATTTATTTCGCCTACCTCTGACTCTTACATCGTTTTCATTTTCTTTAAACTTAGACCTTCTCTAAGGGGGAGTACCTTGTACTTCAAGCTAAGTTTTTCACACCCCAAGCTTTTTGCTTATGACAAAAAGGGGGAGTAAACCCAGTTTTTGATGTGTAAGATGTGTTAGTGTGATTTATTTTTCTTTTGGAGAATTTAAGAGTTCCACCTTCATGACCATAGATGTGTCACTGGGCAAATACAAGGAATACATTTCACTTCTTCTGAAGTGATTCTAAGTTGACTCTGATACCCAAGACTCTGATACCTTGTCCGTGACTCTGATTACTTATGCGCTCTGATTATTCGTTTTTCATCTATGTCATAAGTTTTTCACTCTGAACTCTTATATCATTTAGCTCAGAATCTAGACTTTACTAACGTTTTCGTCAAGTATTAGATTCAGGGGGAGCTAAGCTCAGAATCAAGCAGTGACTTGAATTCAGTATGAGCAAGATAAACTATTCACATCAGGATAAGTATTATTCTATATCTCTAAACTCTGAGTGAATTCAGTTTAATGTTTAAGAATTGTTCATCAAAAATCTTAGTTTTGTCATCATCAAAAAGGGGGAGATTGTAAGATCAAGTTTTGATCTAGTAGTACAACTCTATGTTTTGATGATTACAAGTTAACCTTTTGATATGAACAATTGTGGTACTCTAACGTGTTTCTCTGAGTGTGCTATTTACAGGCTCTGACCTCAACTCAATCTCACACAAATCAGAAGCACTGTGTATAAAGAGTAACCCAAGCAACGCTTTCGCATTCACCACGTTCAGTATGAACAGTGGAAAAGCTTCAGAAGTTCTGAAGTTATACAAACTCTGATGAGGACTCAGTCACTAAAAGCTCTGAAGATCCAGAAGTTCTGATAACGAAGAAACACTGAAGGTTCAGATGTTCTGATGGTGTAGAAGACTCTGAAGTTGCAGAAGCTGAATAGTGGAAACTCTGAAGTCCAGAAGCAAGAAACTCTGAAGGCCATGTTCTTCCGTCTGAGTTCAGAATCAGAAGATACAATGGTCAGAGGATCTGTGCTTTCCCTCTGACTCTGATCAACCGGCTTCACAAGTTCCAATATGAAGTATTCCTCTGATCAGAAGTCTCCTAGGTTAAAAGGTCAAGTCGCTATCCAAGTACAAAAGCAAGTGTACCTTCCTGACGACCTACCTAACGTTCTCAGCCACAGCAGAAGCTGGATTTTCCAGAACTGCCCTCCAACGGTAGCATTTCCCATGCAACGCTCAACCCTAATCCTTGGAGTATATATAGAGGCTGAAGATTGAAAGAAGCGGCGAGAAGAAGTAATACACACGCGCAAGACATATTCAAAATATTCTAAGCTTTCTTTCATCTGAAATTCATTGAGTTTACAATTAGCTTTTTAGAAGAAAATCTCTTGTAAACAATTCTTTGATAAACAGTTTGTTTAGTTCCTTTAGGAGATCAAGGTTGATCGGATCCTAGAGAAGACTAAGAGAGTGAATCTTAGTGTGAGCTAAGTCAGTGTAATTGTTAGTCACTTGTAGGTTTCAAGTGCAGTTGTAACTCTTACCTGATTAGTGGATTGCCTTCATTCTAAGAAGGAAGAAATCACCTTAACGGGTGGACTGGAGTAGCTTGAGTGATTTATCAAGTGAACCAGGATAAAATCCTTGTGTGCTTTTCTATCTCTTATCTTTAGCACTTAAGTTCTCGAAAGATTTGTCTAAATCTTTAAGGTGGAAGTTTTGTTCTGAAAACGTTATTCAAACCCCCCCTTTCTACCGTTTTTCATACCTTCACACGACACCTACTCTAATCACCCGAGGAAGCGGGTCTCTCAACCCTCCTCCTCCTTCTCACTAGTGTAGTCGTCATCGGTGTCAAAATCCAAAACGACCACCTCTTTGTCCACATCTAGAACCTCTCTGCTCACTGTCCGACTCATTGCCTTAGACACGCCGGTCTCCACATCTACCACGTCGGTGAGGACACCCTCCCCCATCACGTGGGCCAAAGGTTCCACGCAAAACGTTAAGAGAACCACACAAAACGTTAAGAGTCGGGGACCTACACTGCCCCAAAAGAAGAAATGACAAATCAGAGCTACGACACGACACCTACTCTAATCGCCGAGGAAGCGGGTCTCTCAACCCTCCTCCTCCTTCTCACTAGTGTAGTCGTCATCGGTGTCAGAATCCAAAACGACCACCTTTTTGTCCACATCTAGAACCTCTCTCCTCACTGTCTGGCTCATTGCTTTAGACACGCCGGTCTCCACATCTACCACGTCGGTGAGGACACCCTCCCCCATCACGTGGGCCAAAGGTTCCACGCGATAGCCACGGAAGGAAGTAGATGCCCCGAAGCTGGTGGTAGAAACGGTGATAGGCTCCTCCTTTAGCTCAACGAGCCCCGAAGAAGACGTGACGTCCGAAGGATCAACATAGGCAGGAGAAGTCGGTTCAGATGGTGTTCCATCAGCAGCCTCATCCTCTAAAGGATCCTCATCTCCAGACGACAACGGTGGCGGTGCAGGTGGTGGTACACCAGTTCCATATACGCAGTGCACCGTAGGCGTTAGATCAAAGCTCAGCGAGCAGCGTCGCAATACTCCTTTAGTCAAATTCCCATGCTCATATATCATGTCCTCCCAAACCCTCCCCATATACATCGCTTGGTGACTGGCGGGGTCAGTCACCCATGCGACGGGGTCCATCCTTTCCAACATCTCATACCTGGTCCCCCCCGTAGGGTGAACCATCGTAAACCAGTCGGCCATCGACATCTGGCAGTTTGTCGATTGCCCAAACACAAACATACACACAAGGCAAGGTGCAAGGGTCAACTCACAGAATAATGTATATAATACAAATGACAGGTAAAATATACCGGAATAGATACTTAGGTTCAATAGGTCTTATCATAGCATATAAGTATCAAGTATCATATTCTCGAATATCAACAATAATAAACATTTATCACCAACTCATATGATTATCAACTAACATCACGATGTTTATTAACATCAAATCATCAAATCACCAATGTCTTGCAAAAAAAAAAAAATGCTCCGGACAGGCTGGGCACCATCGAGTTAGTCCAAACACTGGCCTAGTGTTTAACCGTTTCTGCTCGGGTGTCGCTTACCACCTAAATGTAGTCATATCAACCTTAACCCGCATGTTAGCCATTTCTGTCTGCTTTATAAGAAACACTCTCGATGTTCTTATGTGAAAACCCGATAATTTCTGGCTTCACCGAGGCCCGACATCCCATCACATTTGACCTCAAATATGTATGCATGATGCAATATGGTTAGCCAAGCAACGTATCGACCTCACCCGACAACGTGTTCTAGCTAATATATTGTCTCTAAAAATACCCTAAGGTAAACGTCGATTCTGCGACAAAAATATATTCCAACAACAAAAGAGTGCAAACACCCTTGATGACTACTCGAGTCATCAGACTCATCCATCGGATGGTCAAAACTCCTCAGTGAGAAAAAGAGTATCAATGTACTTAGAAACTTACTAGTTTCCCCGGCTTATCCTTTAGATAGCCAAACAACCAACTGCTCATCGAGCAAAAGTGCCAAAGCACACAGGGTTTCCCCAAAACTTGGATCACAGACACTCCCCGACATTTCTCTTTTTCCAAAACTTATTTCCAAGCCCTAAGCTTCCTTTAGAAATTATTATCATTATTTCAAAGTGTTCGGATATTGTTTAGTGTAATATGAATTTCTTTTGTAAAATAGTGTCCATTTCTTTTTCTCTCTAACTCTATAAGTTTAAAAGATCCCCTCATCCCCAGTAACTCTCTGCGAAGGTATCGATCCACTAAAAGTGACAAGGACTTGAACCTCTGTTCATCCCGTCAAACATTCTCTCAAAAGTATCGTCACTAGTATGGCCTAACTTCTCGTTTCCCCACACTTTGACGTTCCACAGATATACATATAATTGCACAATATAGTTAGTACAATCCAACAAATCACGTGCACAAGTGTCCACATAGCCTATGATTAACCACTTAGTACGTAAAGCATGTGAATCAATCAATAGCAACCATAACAATACTCAAACAATAACACAAATGTCGGTCGAATCCCCAGAAAACGGAGACATGCGTCTCTATTGATTAACAACGGCCGAAGCCTCAGAAACATTTTCCAGATCAGCTTAATCAATCATAAGCATAAACAAATAACAAGTCGAAGTTATCGACGCCTAAGTCATTATCTAGCTGGGTAAGTTTCCCTCACCTCCGGGTCGTCCAGTTTGAAACGACAGGGTTCCTTCACTCTCTTCTCCAACAGCTCCCAAGGTTTCCACAGTCAAACCTTTTGAGCAAAAATAGCAGAATTCTATCAAAACAATTCAACACTGACCAAACAATAATTACTAACGTCAGAAGAAGCGTTAGAAGCTTCAGAGTACTAGTCTAACACGAGAGGACAAGTTTTCGCGAAAAAGAAATGTTCCTCCCCCCTAAGGGTGCTCTCGGCTGTGGCACTATTTTAGTGTTCCGGCGCTTTTTCTTCGATCAAACTTGATTCCTAGGTTATCGTAGGTCGTATCTAGGGCGAATTAAAGCTCGGAAAAATTATCAGGTCGAAAAATTATCGGGTCAAGGTTTTAAACTCAAAGTTGAAATTTGGAAAAATAAAATTGATGAGGTTGTCGACAACGTCGTTTATAGAAACTAATCCTAAGGGCACTAGGTTAGATTGCAACTTTTTAATCGGAAAGTAAACATATGAGAGAAAAAATGGGTTTTTGGTCGATTTTTCATATCTACGACGATCCAGTGAAAATCAGCAGACATCGGCGGAGTAAATAACACGTATAAATGATAAACAAAAAAACAAATGCACAATAACATCAAAATCGATTGAGCTATGAATCAAAATACAGTGTTATAAAACATAACTCTGTTCTATCACTAGAAAACAGTAAGACATAAACCGTCATCAAAACAAACTGTCATCACCATGACTTAACTCAGTGTTTCTAACACTCCGCAATTGCATAAATTCCAGTCAGCACAGTCCAACAAAATAAACATATGCACAATAACATAAAAAATCCCTCTCAAAACAAATCTTGATCACCATGACATAACTCAGTGTTTCTCACACTCCGCAATTGCATAAACATGCATATATTCCAGTCAACACAGTCCAACAAAATAAACATATGCACAATAACATCAAACTCGATTGAGCGATGAAACATAATACAGTGTTGTAAAACATAACTCTGTCCTATCACTAGAAAACATTAAGACAGAAACCAGTAAACAGACGAAGCCTCAGTAGTCACAATGGCATATGCTTTAATCAGTCACAATGGCATAAGCCTCAATCTTTCATAATAGCATAAGCCTCAATCATTCATCAATCATCAATATAAGTCAAAATCTCAACACCTAAAGCTTTATCCAGTAAATTAAGTTGCCCTCACCTGTTGAGATTCCTACTCCATTCAGCAGTTTCTCAGTTTGTTCCAAGTCATCTCTTCCCAGCTTAGCTCGATCCAAACCTTAAGAAAAGTATCATTGCTTAGTCACTAAGAAAGAAAACAATCTAATAATGCTAACCGAAGTCGGAAAAAGCTTTCTAAGCTTCAAAGTTTGACATATAAGCATGAATGGTAAAGTTTTCCCCAATTGGGTGAGTCTTGGTTTGATTGAAGTTTTGTACAAAAACACTTTTCGACAATATTTTCACAACCTTCATGTTGGATATCATGCTCTACCCAACACTTGTCGGAAAACAACCTAGTTTCATGCATCATCCCTGAGTTTTCGCGAAATGAAGGATTTCCCCCCCCCCCAATCTTATGGAGCTCTCGGCCATAACACTAAAAATGGGGCTTGCCGAACTTTTTCTTCGATCTAATTTAACTCCTAGGCATTCATAGGTGATATCAAGGGTAGAAAAGCACTCGGAAAAAAATACATGACTTAAAACACAAATAAGGGCTTTTTGATCCACTTTAAAAGCTCAAAACTCAAAGTTGATATTTTTCAAAACGGGTTTTGAATAACTATAAACGAGGAATTTATCAACAACTATTCTAAAGGCGCTAAGCAAGGTTAAGGCTTTTTTCATCAAAAAGTAACGGTTGATCAAAATGGGTTTTTGGTCTATAAATTTAGATCTACGACACCACAGCAAGAATCTAAGCGCATGGATCATGAATATGAAACATATAGGAGTTGTAGAAGCTATTTGAAAGAAGAAAAGAACATAAACTGATTTTTTTGTCAAAAAGCTCCAAACTTTGAGCATAGAAAGACATGGAAAAAGACATGAGAAAGAAGAAAAGGATGCAAGGGAAGTGATCCCTACCTCCTAACCTCTCCAATGCAACTGAAATCACAAGAAACAGTCGAAGAACAAACGAACTGCGCAAATCCTCTTGTTGGTACATGTTGTCTTGCATTTTGTCAAAACAACCGATTGTCGAAGCAGATGACGTGGCATCTGATTCTGTGAAGCTAGGGCATCAGTCCTCAACTTGAGTTTCTGTTGTGGGCCCTCTGAAGATTAGTTGAAGATATGTTTTCGTGTTACTTGAGGAGCAAGTAGCTATTCCAGAGGGGTTTTATTTATGGGTTGTTATTTGTTGAAACAATCTTTGTTAAAAGATTGGATTCTATCTTTACTTGTGCAATAAGTAAACAAAATCTATCAAGATTGCGTTTTGAATTGTTGTTGCTGCAATCTGTTACTTCAGCCCATGCTAACCCTAGAGCCCATGCCACCGCTGCTGAAGTCTATAAAAGGATGAAGACCTAAAACTTGAAGATAACCGAAGCTATAGAGAGAGATCAAGTGTTTTAGGATTTGTGATTGTGCTTTGTCCTTTGTTAATTGTGAATCTTCTTTGCTCACTGATTCTATAAAGCAAAGAAGGGTTCTGTGTGTTTGATTATGTTCAAACTCTGATTGTTTATTGTGTTCACCAATCACTGTGGCAGTGATTGAGAGAAAGTGAGAGGGGCTCTCATACTTAGGTTGAGATACTAAGTAGAAATACACTGGGTAGATTAGGAAGTGAACTATGAACTGTTGTGTTCATGAGTGTCTGTAATCCTGAATCTTGAGATAGTGGATTTCCTTTCTTTTTGTGCAAACCCTCCAGACGTAGGTGAAAGTTTTTCACTGAACTGGGTTAACAATTCCTTGTTTTGTTGTTTCTGTTTTCAGTTCTGTTTTACTGTCAAACGATTGTCGCCCCAGCATCGTGCAGGACATTCGTACTACAGGGAACTTGAATTTCAATTGGCATCAGAGCAGGCACCCTGTTCTTGTTGGGTGAGCTCAAGGGAGTTTGATTCAAGTTCTCATAGATAACAAGGAGGGAGGATCAGTCAATAGGCCACCCATTCTGGATGGTACTAACTATGACTACTGGAAGGTTCGCATGACAGCCTTTCTCAAGTCAATTGACAACAAAACTTGGAAAGCTATTGTCAAGGGTTGGAAGCACCCCACTAAGCCTCATGTTGAAGGCACCTCTACCACTGTTGTGGAGAAACCTGAAGAGGAATGGACCAGTGTTGAAGATGAAGCTGCTCTTGGAAACTCAAAGGCTCTAAATGCTATCTTCAATGGAGTTGACAAGAATATGTTTAGACTGATCAATACGTGTATTGTGGCAAAGGATGCTTGGGAAATTCTGAAAACTGCACATGAAGGAACTACTCGAGTAAGGATGTCAAGGCTTCAGATGCTTACTACTCAATTTGAAAATTTGATGATGACTGAAGAAGAGACTATCTCAGAATTCCACATGCGTGTCCGTGACTTGTCTAATGCTTCATTTGCTTTGGGAGAACCTATGTCAGATGAGAAGCTTGTAAGGATGATCTTGAGATCTCTTCCTCAGAAATTTGCTATGAAAGTCACTGCAATTGAGGAGGCTCAAAACATTGAGAACATGAAGGTTGATGAACTTATTGGCTCTTTGCAGACATTTGAGTTGAAACTGAGTGGAAAGTCTGAAAAGAAGAATAAGAGTATTGATTTTGTGTATAACACTGATGAAGGTGATGATGAAGACAGTGAGGGTGAAAACCTTTAAGAGGCTCTGGCTATGCTAGCAAAGAAATTCAACAGAGCATTGAAAAAGATTGACAAAAGAACCAGGCCTAATGTTCAGGACATGAAGTTGGACAACAAACCCAAGTTTTCTATTTCACAGAGGAAGACCAAGGAAGAAGAAAGATCTGGTCAGAATAAAGGAGTGCAGTGTCATGAATGTGAAGGATATGGTCACATCAGGTCTGAATGTGCCACCTAGCTAAAAAAGCAGAAGAAAGGTATGATGGTAACTTGGTCAGATGAAGACACTGAAGATGAGGAGGAGATGTCTGCAAACAAAGTCAATGCTTTCTCTGGAACCATCTATGAGTCTGATACAAGTGATGAGGACATTTCAGATGAGGAACTGGCTGAGACTTACAAGCTGCTACATAACAAGTGGGAAGAAGCATGTAAACTTGTGAGAGAAAAGCAAAGTGAGATAGAACAACTTGTCTCTCAGAATGAAAGGTTGAAAGAGCTCAGTACAAAGCTGAAGGAAGATCTGGAGGAATGGCAAAGTAAGTTTAATAATGCTGATGTTATGGAAAAGGCTAATCTAATGTTAATTAATGCGGGACTTCAAGAGGAAGTGGCAACTCTGACAAGAAAGCTTGAAGCTACTCACAAATCTCTTAGAATGTTGAACAGTGGTTCTGATATGCTTGATGAAATTCTGAAAGAAACTAGAAAGCAAGGAGGGAGTTTGAAGGGAATTGGCTTTGACTACAGGACAGCTAACAAAGAAGATCAAAAAGGATCAAAGAAATTTATTTCTGCTACAAAACAAACTGAATTCAAGAAGCCCAGGAATTATCAGTTGTCAGACCCATTGCCCCGACATGTGCCTCAGCATGTGAACCCTCAGCTTAAGTTTGGAAAAACTGTACCTTGGAAGTGTCACTACTGTGGTAGGAATGGTCATATAAAGCCCTACTACTTTAAGTTATATGGCTATCCTCAGATGCACAATAATATCAAGTCTTCAAAGCCTATTCAGATGAGGAAGCAATGGAAGCCCAAGGGTGAAGTCAGATGTCAGGTAGCCTACACATCTTTAAGAGCATCATCAAAGGAAGATTGGTATTTTGATAGTGGCTGCTCAAATCACATGATAGGGAACAAGAGCTTCTTACAAGACATCAGAAGTCACTCCACCAATTATGTTACTTTTGGAGATGGAGCTAAAGGAAAGATCAAGGGAGTAGGAAAGCTTGTCAGCACAAAATATCCTAATTTGAATAATGTGTTACTTGTCAATGGTTTAACTGCAAATCTGATCAGCATAAGTCAACTTTGTGACCAAGGGTATGATGTGAAGTTCAATAAAATAGAATGTGTTGTGACCACTGATGATGACAAAATTGTGATGAGAGGAGTCAGATCAAAGGACAATTGTTATACGTGGACATCAGAGGAAAAGGCTCATGTTTCTAGATGTTTGATAACCAAGGAAGATGAGGTGAATGTATGGCATCAAAGACTAGGACATCTCAACTACAGGAGCATGCAAAAGGTTATTGCTGATGAAGCAATAAGAGGGTTGCCCAAATTAAGCTTGGGAAAAGGAAAGCTTTGTGGAGAATGTCAGATTAGAAAACAAACCAAAGTGTCACACAAGATGCTCCAGCATCAGACCATGACAAAGGTTCTAGAATTGCTTCACATGATTCTTATGGGTAACATGCAGGTTGAAAGCTTGGGAGGAAAAAGATATGTGTTTGTCTGTGTAGATGATTTTTCAAGGTATACATGGGTTGAATTTATAAGAGAAAAATCAGAAACTTTTGAAATATTCAAGAACCTATGCTTGAGACTTCATAATGAGAAGAACTGTGTGATTGTGAGAATCAGAAGTGATCATGGAAGGGAGTTTGAGAACTCAAAAATTTTGGAGTTATGTGGAACAGAAGGTATCAGTCATGAGTTTTCTGCCCCTATCACTTCACAGCATAATGGAATTGTTGAAAGGAAAAATAGACCTCTCCAGGAATCAGCTACAGTAATGCTATATGCTAAGAAGATTCCACACCAGTTTTGGGCTGAAGCTATGAGTACTGCCTGTTACATACACAATAGGGTCACCATTAGAGCAGGGACATCCTCTACACAGTATGAGCTCTGGAAAGGTAGAAAGCCTTCTGTTAAATACTTTCACATATTTGGAAGTAAATGCTATATTCTTGCAGATCGTGATCCTAGGAGGAAGGTTGATCCAAGAAGTGATGAAGGGATTTTCATGGGGTATTCTATGAACAGCAAAGCTTATAGAGTATTTAATTCTCGCACAAAGACCATGATGGAATCTGTGAATGTGACTGTGGATGATGAACCAAGTAAGAAAGTAGAAACAAATTTGAATGAAGATGATGATGGTGCAGATGTTCCAGCCGATGCTCCGACAACAGTCCTCGACAAGGAGTCTGAGACAAGTGCAGATGAACAAGAAGACAGGGAGATCCCATCAAACAAAGCTCCATCAATCAGGGTTCAGAAGAATCATCCTCAAGAAAACATCTTTGGAAATCTTCAAGAAGGGGTAACTACCAGATCCAGAAGCCTTATTTCTCATGGTTGTTTCATCTCTAAGATAGAACCCAAGAATGTCAATGAAGCTCTCACTGATGAATACTGGATAAATGTTTTGCAAGAAGAGCTAGAGCAGTTCAGGAGAAATGAAGTGTGGGAGTTAGTGCCTAGACCTGAAGAAGTAAACATCATTGGCACCAAGTGGATCTTCAAGAACAAATCAGATGAAACTAGAACAATCACAAGGAATAAAGCAAGGCTAGTTCCTCAAGGATATACTCAGATAGAAGGGGTTGATTTTGATGAGACCTTTGCTCCAGTAGCTAGACTGGAATCTATAAGACTCTTGTTAGGTGTTGCTTGTCTTTTGAAGTTCAGACTCTATCAGATGGATGTGAAGAGTGCCTTTCTGAATGACTATTTGAGTGAAGAAGTTTATGTTGAGCAACCTAAAGGATTTATAGATCCACATCATCCAGATCATGTGTACAAACTGAGGAAAGTCTTGTATGGTTTGAAGCAAGCACCTAGGGCTTGGTATGAAAGGTTAACTGAGTTTCTTGTATGCAATGGTTACTGTAAGGGAGGAATTGATAAAACTATGTTTGTGAAGAATGACAAAGGAAAGCTCATGATAACACAGATTTATGTGGAGGACAAGACACACTTAATTAAATACTTAATTTCCTCTTAATTATTTACACACTTAATTATCCTTCACTTAAAAAACAGTCATTAAATCACTCCCTCACTTCACTCCCCAACATAGAAACCCAGAATCGACGAAGAAAGAAAGAACGAAAGAAGGTTGAAAGAAGGCAACGACGAATCCAACCCAGAATCGAAGAAGGTTGCAAGGTTAGTCGAACTAGCTACTGCTTTCGTAAATGGGTGAAAGGGGGAAAATCGAGTACGACTATGGGTTTTGGGTTGAGATGTTACTGGGTTTATTGTTAATTGCTTTACTGTTATGATTGTTGAGTTTATTTGGTGTATTACATTTGGTTTTGTTAGTTAGGGTTTTCGAACTACAAATCTAGGTATTATTTTGAGTTGGGGGTTTAGGGTTTTCCTTTTTCCTCTCTGGGTATTGATTGTTGGTGTTGATTATTAGGGTTTTTGGTAAGAGTTTTCTATTTTCCAATCTGGGTATTCATTATTGGCTTGAAATTGAATGTATTTTGCCTTTAATGTGCAGGATGACTTTCACTGTCCTCATCCATCATGGGGGGATGTTTGTTTATACCCCAGACCTACATTACAGACAGGGAAATGTGAAGACTTTTTCTAGGATTGATCTTGACATTTTGAGCTTTTTTTATTGTCAGGATCTTGTTAAGGATATGGGCTACACCGTCAGGAAGTTCAAGTTGTGGTGGAGGAAAGAAGAAGATGTTGTGAATCACAAGATTAGGCTATTGTTGACTGATGGGCATGCGATGGCGCTTGGGCAGTATGCTGAGACTAAGCATTAGAATGTGGAGCACGATGATGAGGAAATCCCCCTCAATGTGATATGCACTGCATTAAGGGTGATCCCAAAACCCCCTGCATTCATAAACCCTACTACATCAAAGCCTGCTCAACCCAAGTGTGGACCTTCAAAGCCTCCTCAAAGAAAAGCCCTTCAAGCAAAGCTGTTGACCCGGGGATATAAGGGTATTTTTGTAGGTCTTTTATTTTATTTTTAATTTATATTTTGAGTTTTAATTAGTTTTTATGGTATTTTTAAGTAATTTTCGTATTTTTAATTATTTTAGGATTTTATGAGTTTTTATTTTGATTTGTTAGATTTTAGTAGTTTTTATCTTATCATTAATTAGTACTTTTTAAATTATAGATTTAGTTAGGATTTAAGTTTTTATTTTTGAATTATTATCTTTCTAGTATTTTATTTTGAGTTATCTTGTTATTTTATTTAGGATTTTCGGAATAAAAAGAAAAGAGAAAATCAGGAAAAAGGAGCAGATCCTGCGCTGAGGATCCACACAGCTATCATGCACCCGCAGGAGATCCAACGGTTGCTGCTTTGTTCTCTGACACCTGGCTTAATCTTGCCATAGGTCTACCATAAGACCGTGACCCGTGAAGTATTGGAGTCCACACTTAAAGCTTGGTCCAATTGGCAACTGACACGTGGCAACTTTTAGTTAATTTTGATTTCACCTTTTGTGATAAAGGAGTCACGTGAAGGAACATCAGATTTTGGGAATAAAATATATTAGGTTTCTTTGCATCTCGTGCAAGTTGGGTTGTGCTTGTATTGGCTGCAAGCGGAACGTAGGCGCTTTAGGGGGCAGAGGCAGGAGAACGAAGTGAATAGGGAAGGAAGAAAAGCTTCAATTCACCATTGAGTTCTTAGGTTCTTCCTTTATTTCTTGGTAATTTTCATGGCCATGGTTGGCTAAACTTCTTTTAGTACTTGGGTGTGGAACCTTTTTAGGATTATGTTTTGATTCGAATCTTTGCTTCATATGAATTTTATTTATTAATCTACGTAGTTGTTTCAATTTATCTTGATTATACTTGAATGCATGCGAGTAATTTATTGATTCTTATGAGAACGGAAGTTGATTAGGAATTAGAGAAACAAGGAAACAATTAGATTAGGCGTTCCCTACTGCTTGATTCAAGAGTAGAACCTAATTGCGTTGGCTAGTTTAAATAGAACTTAATCTTCAATTCCCTGGTCTAGGTGCTCGTAAAACAGACTTAGTAATTGAATTGAAAGTCTAGGGCGTGTGAGTTATCAACATCTTAGAACATAGGTTAAATCGCCGTAGAGGAGTTTATTAAATTCATATGAACATTGTTAGAATAAAGGCATAAGCCGAATAGGTGAAACAGGACCCAAGTACTATCTTTCTCATCTGATTTCTTAAACTATTTGATTTTCGCTTTTACTTTTTATTAGTGATTGTTACAATCTTCAAAATTTATAAAATTGGTTTGTATTTTCATAATCTAAATACTAGAAGTTAATATTATTAGTATTGAATCACAATCCTCGAGGGATCGATAATTTATTACTACGGGCAACTTTGTACACTTGCAAAGGAGCTATCAAAAGCCCTTCAAGCCTCCATCCAAAAATCCTTGCCTATGCAAACCAGCTCCCCTCTCAACCCTCTCAACCCTCTCAACCCGAAGGAAAGAAACCTATGGCATCTGCACCCAAATCTCCACCCTCTCAACCCAAAGCTCCACCCTCTAAATCCTCTCAACACAAAGGAAAGAAACCTACGGCAAGTGCACCCAAAGATCCACCCTCTAAACCCCCTCAACCTAAAGGAATGCAACCCAAAACTCTCCCAACCAAAACTGCTCCACCAAAAGCTCAACCTGAGAAGGCACCTAAATCTGTCCCACCACCGAAAGCCTCACAAGCCAAATTTGTCCCACCACCCAAATTTGTCCCACCAAAAGCTCCACCCAAAGCATCTCAACCCTATACTCTCCCACCCAAAGCTCCACCAAAAGCTTAACCCAAAACTGCTCCCCCCCCCCCAAGACTATGAGCCAACCTAAGAAGGCACCCAAAAAACTCACTCCCTCCAAGAGGCCTGCTAATCAACCAGTGGGGTAGTCCAATAGGATAATTGCTAATGGGGGGCTTCTAAGAGGAAGAGGGGTCTCCCTGAATTGTTGATCTTATCCAGTGATGACTCTAATAATGAAATTGAGTTGAGACAGAGGTCTAGGGCTATGCTTAATGATAGTGAGGAGAGTTTCATTGATGAGACTTTTGGATGTGACACGGATGAGGTGAGTTTTTCTGATAGTGAGGAAGAGAGGGTGAATAATTTGAATGATGGTTTTGACAACCCAACAATTGGTGTGGTAGAGGAAATGTTGAATGACCAGTTGCATAAGATGGATACTGGATAGAATGTACCACTTGATGGAGGTCACCTAGAAGAAAACACTGAACCAGATGATGGAGCACACCAAGAAGAAAACAATGCAGCAAATCATCCTGGACAGAGTGAACCAGTTGCTAAAATGTATAATGATTATGGTGAGGGACATGGCATTGAGCATGAAATGGACAATGAGTGGGAGAGTGAGTCACTGGATAGTATGTCTAGTGATTATGACTCTGACAGTGAAGATGAAGAACTAGGCAAAGAAGTCCCAAAGAAAACAAAGAAGAAAACAAAGGAAGCTCAAAAACAGGAAGCCCCAGTTTTATGAAGAAGACTTGAAGAAATCTGATTTTAAGTTCAAACTTGGCATGAAATTTACCTCATTGAGCCAATTTAAAGCAGCTTTGAGGGAGTATCTAGTGACTAATGGGAGGGAGTTGGAGTTCTTAAAAAATGATGATATTAGAGTTAGGGCCATGTAACACCCCGATTTCCAGGTGTCACTTTAGTAACCAAAAAATAAACTTTACGCGGAAAACAGGTAATAAATTTTTTTTTTTTGATTCCTTTGTAAATAAAGCGATAAGGAGATAAAGACATAACCCAACCACTAAACTAACCAATATACATCAAATATAAACATGTACAGCCTCAGCTGCACTTCCACGTCACACACACTCGCAGTGACTCCAAAGTAGTGTGCCCGTAGGCAAATATTTACAGATCCAGAAGTGTGAGTGAGAAAAAGTATAATTACAAACCACTAGGAGAAAGTCGGCCTCAAATGGCCTAAGCAAAGACCCCTATGGTCCGACTGACTCACTGTGATCCCTCCGTAAGAGAACCACACAAAAAGCCATGCATCGGGAACCTACTTGTCACAAAAGCAAAACGAATCAGAGCTATTACAGTAACAACCAATTCCAAAAGACTCTAACCACCCATACCCCACACTACTATCATCGACCCTCCCTCGATCAGGCATGAAGTCCGGGTCCTCGTCGAAAGCCTCAGTAATAGTCGTTCCGCTCCGGGTCTTTCCCGCACAACAAATCATCACGAACCGGCTGACAGACGCCTGGCAGCAGGCCGACCGCCCAAACACAAACATACAAACAAAGCCAAGGCGCTAGGGTCAACTTACAGAATACAATAGATATACAATCAACTTGTGATAAAGGGGATATATACATATGTTGTATATATATACATATAAGTTATGTATTGCCTACTCTAAGGTATATACATAACATGTTCTCGAATCTCCTACACAGTTCAATCATTAATACCTAACGATGTTCATCAACATCAAATCATCATAATCTCAATATATGAAGTTAGGTGATAAGGTTAGTCAAACAATGTATCGTCCTCCCAACACACACGTATCCAACTAAACCAATGTTCCCTGTCGTTGCCCTAGGGTAAACGACGATGAAATCTCACGCTTCCATGAAGTCTCACGCTTCAATGGGGTCTTACGCTTTCACGAAGTCTCACGCTTCAGTGAAATCTCACACATTCACGAAGTCTCACGCTTCAGTGAAGTTTTGCGCCTTCACGAAGTCTCACGCTTCAGTGAAGTTGCACGCCTCCGCAAAGTCTCCCGCTTCAGCAAAGGTGTACGCCTCCGCAAAGTCTCCCGTTTCAGCGAAGGTTCCCGTCTCCACGAGGTCTCCCGCCTCAGTGAAGTTTCTGCTTTCACGAAGTCTCACGCCTCAGTGAAGCTTACTCACTTTCACGAAGTCTCACGCTTCAGTGAAGTTCCATGCTTTCACGAAGTCTCACGCCTCAGTGAAGCTTCCCGGCTCATCCTTTGGATGGCTAAATAAACTGCTCAACGAGCGAAGGAGTACCAATGTACTTGGAAACTTATAGTTCCCCCGGCTTATCCTTTAGATAGCCAAACAACAAACTGCTCCGACCCAAACTCAAAACAACCCAAGAGTTAGTGTCGGTCAATACAACACAGCCCAAACAACAAGAGCACTAGGTGTCGGTCAATACAACACGGCTCCATAACACTTCCCCAAGAGTACTAACGTACTCGGTGACTTTCAATCATCACCATAGCTCACCTTAGTGGCTTTCCCAATTCCGATAACTTTCCAAACCCACAACAAAGGTCGACTTTTCCCCCGCCTTTCGTAAATATTTTTCCCCTTCAGTTCTCCTATGCTTAAATGTTAATAAAAATGATTTCAATTCAAATTAGTCAAATTATGAGTTTATTTCTCAAAGTCTAAGTTTCCCAAGTCTTTATTTTTCGAAAGCTCTATCATTCTAAGTTTCCAAAAATCAACCACCTAAAATACATTTCCCGGGGAAAGTCTAGGAATTCCAACGAATCCCAACAAATGGCTAAGTCTCAAACCCCACATTTGGACTTGCCTAGGTTTGTTCATCCAACCCGAAATGTCAAAGATCACCGGATCAATGAACCTCCACTCCAAAGTTGCGTCAAAACGCTCAATTCAACACATCATCAATATCATAAGTTATGAAACAATCATAACAAGAAATCATCATCATATACAACATCAGATAAAGCATAAGTCGAATTTATCGACGCCTATCATGCAATCATAGCTAAATATAGCAAGTTGCCCTAACCTCGAGCTGATCCAGCTTCGAAATCACAAGCTCCTTCACTCAAGTGCTCCGAACCTTCCAAAGTTCCTTCAATTGAACCTCGGAGAAAACAAAGCAGAATCCGAACAATATCGATTAGTTCGATCACAAAACAACACATAAACGATAGACAAAGCATTAAAGCTTCAGAAGACGACAATCGGGTACGAAAAGACAAGTTTTCGAAAACGAAAACTCCCTCCCCAACACTACAAGGTCACGGCCACAAAGGAAAAAGGGCTTCGGCTCTTTTTCTTTGACCAAATCAATTCACAAGGTAGTTTTAGGGTAAAACTAAGGCAAAGAAACTGTCAGAACAATTTTCGGACAATCGGGCCGAAATACGACTATCCAGGGGCATTTTGGTCCAAAATAAAGGCTCAAAACTTCAAAGTTATCAGTTCTGAAAACAAATTTGACAGCAACGATCCTCATGACATCCGTGACAAAAAATCCTAAAGGCATGAAGTCAGATTATAGCTTTACGACAATAAAGTTTCGAAATGTGAGACAAAAAGAGTTTTGAGTCAATTTTTCAGATCCTGGACAACTGAATCGCAATCAGAGTTTACTGACAGAGGTTTTAGACTCAGGGGAACATAAGGAACATAACCCAAGCGAGAAATCAGAGAAATCGGACAATTTTAGAAAAAGCTCAAAACTTAGAGCACAGAAACGACTTCAGAAACGCAACAGAAACAACAATCAGAGGTAGGAATCGTGTTAGTTACCTTGATACCTAGAAGTAGGGACGAACTGCACGAAGATTGGTCAAGGTTTCGCGAAAATCTCTTCCTCCCTTGCTCTCCCAAAACTCGCGGCCCAAATAGAAAGAAAATGAGAGGATTTTGCTTTTTCGCGCTATTTATAGGCGGGTGAAATCGCGGGAAAATGAAAATTTCGCGATTCCGATTTTTGCAGCACGATCACCGAGAAATTCTAAGAGAGATTCTGGCGTCAGAATTCCAGAACTCAAAACAAATATCTAGGATTTGGGAAAAACGATATCCAAAACGCCAAAAGCGGCGTAAGTTAGTCTGTCCCGAAAAACTACTTTTTGCTGTGATGCTCAAACGACAAAACTTCCAACAGAAGAAAGATTGGAAATGTCGAAACAAGTCTGGCAATGCGGACGGAATCTTCGTTAGAAGTCCCGAATAGAAAAAGTCTTCATCCATTGCTCGAAAATAGGGTTTCGAAGCAAAGAAATTAGCGTCGGCGGACATCCGAAAAGTGAAACCTATCGTGCGTACAGTCCAGAGTTCCGAAATGAAACGCTGGTCGATGGAAAAATAAAGAGAATCTTTAAATTTTCCGAGAGTTCGAAATCTCACTCAAAACGTTGCTTTAAGAGCGAAATAGCCTATTCTGGACACGCTCGCCATAAGGCAGGTGTGCAGACAACTCGCACTAATTCCTACAGCGACTACGCAACATACCTCAAGCAATTCCTGAACTTTCTTCTTCATTAATCTTTCTCAAATGTCAAACTCCTGCCACGCTTACACTGATTCTACGTGTGAGTCGGAAACTTAACTTGTTCTGAAAATCCAGGTCTTACAGGTCATATGCAAGAGGATGTGTGATTTCTTGATATTATGTAGCAAGGTGAGAGGCAAGCACACTTACAATATCAAAACTCTGAAACCTGAACATACTTGTTGTAGGGTGTACAACAACAGGAGTGCCACTTATGACTTTATTGCAAGCAAGCTTAAGGAAAAGGTCACCATTGCAAGGAAATATAGGCTCGGTGAAGGTGTGGATGAGATGAGGATTCATTATAGAACTGGAGTGACGCCATGGAGGGCATGGAGGGGTAGGCAAAAGGCTTTGTCCATAGTTGAGGGGGATGCTACTGAGAAATACACCACTATGTTCAGGTTTAGTGTTGAATTGAAGAGAGTATCAGTAGGTAACTCCTACAAGTTTCATTGCCTTCCTCCTACTGCGCAGTTTAGTCTACCAAGGTTCAACATGTACTACATCTGCTTAGAGGGGTGCAAGAAAGGTTTTGTGGCTGGCTGCAGGCTTTTCATAGGTCTGGATGGGTGTCATCTGAAGACACAGTTTGGAGGGATACTACTGTGTGTTGTTGGAAGAGACCCCAACAACCAATATTACCATTAGCTTTTGCAATTGTCGAGTCAAAGTGTAAAGAAAGCTGGAAATGGTTCTTGGAACTCTTGTTGGCTCACATTGGAGGACTGAGCAGATGGATATTTATCTCTGACCAGTAGAAGGTTAGGTTTTACATGCTTTTCATGCTTGGTTGTTTTTTTTAGGCCTTTCAATCTATTTACAAGAAATGACTTAGGTTTTATATGTCTGAAAAAGAATGACTTAGTAACATACATGACTCTAATAGGTGTGGAGTAAGGACTCCAATTACTAATTTCTGGACAAGGACCAAAACCAAAAAACAATTGGTTTAGCAGACTAAATCCAAAAATTAATTTGGTTTACAAGGACTAAATCCAAAATGTAAATGATTTTGTATACTTACTGTGGGTTGTGTATTTGCTTGTCCCATCAGGGTCTACTGCAAGTGTTTGATGAGCTAATGCCCGAAGTGGAACACAGATTCTGCCTAAGATATTTGTATGCTAATTTCAAAAAGAAATTTGGGGGTGGAGTATTTATAAGGGATTTGATGAGGTAGGTAGCAAAGGCCACATATGAACAGTTGTTTGATGAAAAGATGAGGGAGTGTTGAAGGAGGTCAGTGAGGAAGCACATGGCTGGTTAATGACTCATCCCAAAAGAGAATGGTGCAAACATGCTTTTAGTATGTATCCAAGGTTTGATGTACTGATGAATAATCTCTCGGAGGCCTTCAATGCTACAATACTATTGGCCAGGGACAAGCCAATTCTCACAATGATTGACTGGATCAGGAGTAATATCATGGGTAGGTTTTCTGCAATGAATGAGAAATTAGAGAAGTATACTGGCTAGGTCATGCCCAAGCCATTGAGGAGGTTGACTTGGGAGACTTAAAGAAGCCAACACTAGGTACCACAAGCATGTGCACATGCCAAGTTTGAGGTGAAGTCTATGCTGGATGGAGATCAGTTCATTGTTGACCTAAGGCAGAAATCCCACAGCTGTTATTGGTGGGATCTAGTTGGCATCCCCTGTGGGCATGCTGTGGCAGCAATCTCATTCAATGGCCAGGATCTAGAAAGCTATGTCCATGCTTACTACAAGAGGGAAGCCTACAAAGCAGCCTATGGACATGGCATCAGCCCAATAAATGGAAAGAGAATGTGGCCCTACACTCCAAATGGACCAATTCTGTCGCCATTGTACAGGAGGAAGCCTGGAAGGCCCAAAAAGCTTAGGAGGAGGGATCCACATGAGGATGATGAGGAAGGATCCAAAAGTAATGCTAGACACAGATGTGGAAGGTGTGGAGCCCTAGGCCATAATATCATGACTTGCACACAGCTACAACTCAGCCAACTGAAGAAGTTCCAGAAACTGAGGCACCACAAGCTCCTCAGCATACAGCTGAGACAGCCCAACCTCCTGAGCCACCAACTGAGGTAGTACAAGAACCTATTGTAACATCCCGTGACACTCGAGAAATCGAGGCGTTACATTGTGGTATCAGAGCTCCGGTTGAGAAACCAGAGCACTAAGGGTTTTGGGTTTACGAGTTTCCGAACTCGTTGTGTTTTGTTTTTGAAAAAGGTGTTTTCAAAGTTCCGCGGTGAGATTTGGGTAGACTTGTTTGCTAAGATGATTGCTTGACTTGTGAGATTGTCTAGAGCGTCATTGCCATGATGCTCAACCTTTAGAGTTCTTAGACTCTGAAACCTTGTTTGATGTTGTGTGGACTGTAAACTTAGATGACGAACTCGTGAAGGTTGAAAGATCCCTCCTCGACATGATTCATCTAACACACAGTTGGCTTAGGCCATATGCAAGCGATCCTTACGAAGTATCAGAGTGCGCAATGGAAGCGTGGTGTGTCCTCCTATAGTAGTTTCGAGGACGAAACTATTTTAAGGAGGGTGGTATTGTAAGACCCTAAATTTTATTATTATTATTATTATTTAGAAATACATAATAAGTGAGGAGTTTTAGTGATGTAGAGATATGATTTTGATTTGTTTTGAGTTAGTTGCAACAAATTGAGAGAAGATATTTATGTTTTAATAAAAAATTGAGTTTCTTTTTATTAAAAAGGGATTTAATTGATTGATTTCAGGTTTCTTTTTTAGAAGATAAGAGTTTTATCTTTTTTTTTTTTTAAATCCTAAGAGATATGATAAGATTTTGTTTTCAAAAATAAAGATTGAGTTGTTTGAGTATCCGTCCGTGACTTTGTATGAAATTTTAAGAGGTCTTAACGACCTTTTATGGAGAAGCTTCCTTCATGATAGTTGTAGCTCTCTGAGTTAGCTAAATTCTCCAACTGATTTCGTGTCAATCCGATGTCTGTAGCTCAAGATAATTGAATTTTAGTGAGCAAAGGTCTGGCTGTACAGTGCCAGGGAAAGGACTGGTTGTACAGTGCCAACAGGTCTGCCTGTACAGTGTACAGTCCAAATTTACCTTTGATTTTAGAGAAAGAGGAGGGGAATTCAGTTTTTTAAAGAGTGATAAGATTGAGATAGAAACCCTATTCTACACACACACATTCACTTTGAAACAGAAAGAAAGAAAAAGAGAGAAAGACCGTAAGAGAGAAAGAAAGACCGAGAAAGAGAGAAAGAAGGAGAAACGAGAAAGAGAAGAAGAAGAGGCCGAGAGAGATCAAGGGAGATCAAGGGCAAGGGACTATCTTCCTCATCTTTCATCTTTCATCTTTTCTTCTCAAGTTTAAGGCAAAGGTAAGGGCTGGTTTTGGAAAAGGGTAGAAGCTTAGGTTTTTGCCATGATTACTTGCTGGTTTTTGTGTGATGCATGAGAATATGTGACCATGTGTGATAATATGCTTAAGTGATTGTTGATTAGCATGATGACATGTTAACCGTGAAATTCTATTCTCTATGAGACTTGTATGATATGATTCTTGCATGATGCTTATGAGATCGTGATTATTGTTGCTTAACTTAGTGACATGAGATTAGGATGTGATTAATCGCTTGCAAGTAGTGTGATGTGATTTATGGGAAATATTTCTAAGAGTAGGCTATGGACCATGAGAACGATGGTGCCGTTAGAGACAAACGGTTACTTGCACGCGAGGGTGAATTTGTGGATTGACTGTGTTGGTCTTTATGTGATAACCATGATTGAGTCATGGGATAGGGGTTGACTGTGTTGGTCTCCCTGATATTTGTGGATTGACTGTGTTGGTCTCCACGTGACTTGGGTCGACTGTGTTGGTCCCCTTGTGATTGTGCATCAGCGGATGTTCGAGATTGGCCAAGGTGTTGAGGTGGTTGTATGAAGTGAGGACCGTTAGTTTAACCAAATACCTAGGTGACTAACTGTTCTATGATACCCTATTAAAGTAAGAGATAATATGTGATGTGAGATGTGTATTCATGTTTGATTTGTAACCTGACCCTTGCACTATTTGTTTATGTGTTTATTTGGGGGGGGGGGGGTAGATGGTCGTGAATATAACGGCGACGACCCATTCTTAGGAGCTGATACTCCGTGACGAGCCACTACCGGATGACGACTACACTTCTGATGAAGAGGAAGGAGATAAAGAGGAAGAGGCCAAGGAATAGGATTGGGTTGAGAGACATTCATTTTTCTCTTTGGGTTGAGAGTACTGAGTTCGGGAAGCATTGAACAATTATTTTGCTTTCATTTGGATTAATTGGTTACTGTGTGACACTCGAGAAATCGGGGCGTTACACCTATTGTAAGTTTTCTTTTAAGATCTGAAGATATTATCATGATATTTCAAAAATATACATATGCAAATACTTATAACTTACAGAACTTTAATTTCACTACAACAGCAAGGGATGAATGATCCATTGCATGAAAATCAAGGGATGAATGATCCAGTTGCAGATCCAGTGTAGGAAAATCAAGCTAATGGAAGAGACAGTGCATGACAAGTAGAGGAGAAGAATCAGGTTCCAGCTACTATAGAGAGAGAAGTTGGGAGACAATAATTGAAGAGGAGCCTGAAAGTTTCTGTTTGCTTTTTATTTGCTTCAAAGGGAATCTTTCCTTTGAATATGATGTAATAGTTTATTAGACATACACATGGCAACATGGTGTTTTTAATGTTGGCTCTTTAATGTTTGAATGTGGACAACTAATGCCATTTGGCCTCTTTAGGATTTGTAGTGGATGGACCACTATCATTTTGTAATACTATTTAGGCTACTATTTAAACATGTGGCACTGCCTTTTCTGACTAAGTTATGAAGCTGATGTTAATGTACCTTCCTCTTCTTTAATACAGTATAAATCATTAATACCTATTGGCAGAGTTTTATACCAAATGTATTCAAAGAGTATTTAACTTTTGAGGATTACAGCCAAAATAGTATGTTACTGCCGGGACTAATACCAAAATACACTTTGTGTATAAGGACTATAACCAACATCATTCATTCCATCAAATACAATTTTTCAGGGACTACCAAAATGTTTTTCATACACAAGGAGGACATCCAACTAAAAAAAATATTCATAGGAACGAATGCCAAATACAATTTTTCAAACAAGGATGAGATCCAAAATATTCATTCCATTCAGTGGTGGTACAAGGTACATTTCAATACAATCTTGGCTTCAAATCTTCAAACAAGGTTCTACAATCATTACATTTAGCCAGGGATTAGGTACAACACTACAATCCACTAATTACATACTTGGCTACACATCCACTACAATCCAATCTATGGAATGGACTTTCCATTACACACAACTCATACAAACACTACAAACAACAAAACACATGTGAAAAATGCCATGTTTTTCTTATGAATTTCACAATTCAGGTTTCATTGGAGATTCACAATCTTCAACTTGCTATCCTCCAACTTGCTCATTGTGTCCTCCAACTTCCTCTTGGTGTCCTCCAATTCCATCTTTCTATCTACCAATACCCTCTTCATATCCTCCAATTCTTGAAATGTTTTCATCACTTCCATTGCATTTTGTCTATATGCACCATCCAAGCCTGACTCATCATCCCAGAGAAAAAACCCACAGTCATTGGTGAGATGCAATAAAGTAACACAAGAAAGGGGGGTTTGAATTGTGTTCTTGAAAATTACTTTTTAAAACTTTGTTTTATGAAAAGAATATTAGTTCTTAGGCAAAACGTTTAAGAGTGACTTTTCACAATCTGTTTAAGTGCAGCGGAAGTAAAACAGTAAACAGAACAGAACGATCAGCACACAGAGATTTATACTGGTTCATCCTAAACGATTGGGCTACGTCCAGTACTTGGCCACCACCAAGATTTTCACTAGCAAGTATCAAGGAATTCTCCAATACAAGTATTATCCAAGACTTCTCCAAGTATTATCACGGACTTCTCCAAGTATTCTGCAGGACTCCTCCTATAAGTATTGTACATGACTTCTCCTAAATCTTACAAAGATTTATGATACTCTACAATGGTTCTCTTCTTTCAAGAGTGAGGGTAGAGACTTTATGGCACTGGAACTCTAAGTGTTTGGGTTCAGATTTGACTATTGAATTCACTTCAGAGTTACTACAATAGTGTGAAGAGAATAAAAGATGTGACTCTTTTAAGGTACGAGGTTTTCTCTTCCACTGGGCAGAATTTATAACTTGTGTTTGACACTTGGGAATATCTGCTCAAGCTTTGAATGTTGTTGAGAAGTTTGAATATGAATGCTTGAATGCTTGGATTCTCAGAGTTAATTCTTCTTGTCTTCAGATCTTCAAGGATCTCTTAAATACTTGCTTGCTAGTGTTGTAGTCGTTGTGAGACACAATCCAATCGTTGAGATAGCCGTTGAGTTTTAATATCGGACCGTTGATTCAATTGGCTTGGTTGGTAGCTTCATTAAATGTTACTTCTGAAGCAAGTCTATCCTTTAGCTTGAAAGGTGATGTTTGTCAGCTAGTAGGTGGTGATAGACTTTGGGCTACTTTTCAGATAAGAGACAATTTGGCAATTTGATGTTGACGGCTTGTACTTTTCCTCGTTGGTCAGCGTGCCTTTTGCTAAAGCAAGGTTTGTCTTCATCTGATTTAGTTTGAATGAAATTCAAGTGATTGTCGTAAGATTTGAATGTGAGACAACTGGTTGAAATCAAACTGAGTCTTTGGCGCTCAAAATATTGCTTGAAATATCTGACTGATGATGTGTCATTGAACGATCAGAATTTTCAACTAGGGTACAGTAGTTGCAAGGTTCCTTCTTTTCCCGGAGAAAAAACTTTCTTCTTAATAAGTGATAGAACGTTGAGGCGTGTGATATAGAGCCAAGTTTCTCCTGTAATTAAGAATGTTATCAGTGAATAAATTTTCAAAGAAACTTCTATTATAAAATTGTTATGATCAAAATAAGATTTTAAAAACGTTATGATGCGTTTGAACTTAACAATTGGGTCACACAAAACAACTTTACTAATTAGGGTCAGAAATTAACAAGAACAATGACAATTTCAGTACCCATGACAGAAATGACTTACCAAGAAATTTCTGCATCTCCAGAAATTTCTATCCAGGTTCAAATCAGTGAGGGAAGTCAAATACACCACCATCTCTCTACAATTACACCTCGCACGTCGTATCATTCTGCGTCGAACAGAAATGCTGGAAGAAGATCTCGAACCAGATCGCGATTCCCTTGACATTTGATCGCGATTGCCTTTTAATTTTTAAAATATGTAAATAATTAAGAGGAAATTAAGTAGTTAATTAAGTGTGTCTTATTTTTTTTAAATGAAAAAGAAAAAAAAAATTCCAACCGGGCTCATTAGTTGACGTGTCAGGGACGTGGCAAGGCCACATCAGCCGCCAGAGCTCCGGCGTTAACCCAAACGATCGGAGGGACGAAAGCCAAACATTTTGCAAAATAAGAGGAACCCGTCCCCACACTTACGCCGGCGAGGGACGAAAGCCCTGTATATGTAAAAGGTTGGGGACCAAAAACTGGATTAAGCCAAAAATAAAAGAAGGGCACTTTAGCAATTATATAAAAATTCCGTTCTGAATTAATCATACCACCTCATTTAAAACATGTTTCATTATTACCGGAACACATAAGTCATGTAAATTACACTCATTTGTGTTAAGGCACCTGAGTGTGCACCTTTTAAGTTTAGATGCATGCATCGTACAATCCTCCTTGCTTAAGCATAACTGTTTAGCTGCAGAATGCAAAGAGCATGGGATGTGACGTGGGGTGCAGTGCCTTGCAATGTTCTGCATGAAATTAATACATTGACAAAATGCACGGTAACATGGTTCAGAGAACTAACTATAGAGAAGGCCAAAAAGAACTGAATAAAATAATCCTCAGCTGCAAGGAAACATACACGCATCTGCACTGTTGTACAAAGAAAAGAAAAGAAAATGACCCCGATGAATTGCACTGAGAGTACAGAAAAGAAAATTTTACACCTCTATACTCTTGTTTTTTCAGGAGGGCGAGGAAGGGTTTAGAACTTTTCGGGATATTAAGTTTTCTTCCTACCGTGGTTTTTTTTTTCCATAAATTTGTATTCTACCTGTCAATTTTGGACAAAAGACCCCTGCTAATTGTCAAAGAGGGAAAAAGAAAAGAACTTAATGTTTCCACAGCGTCACATATCAATCACGCTTGACTTTTTGATCATGGAAACAGAACAGGTTCTCTTGCATTCTATAAGGCAACTATATTGTGCCGCTCCAATACCTTGGTTCCATTTTCAGCCCACCACTTTTCAGCTTGTTCTTCCGTGTAATGCCTTCGACTGCAAAAACATTTTTAGAATGAGTTAATTAACTGTGCAGGAAATCGGATTACCCGAAAAACAGATGAAGAAAATATTCTACAACATCCCGAAGGTAAATGTGGCTGACCCCAAAAACAATATAATAATAAAATAAACGAATGTCCACACTTGCATGAGAATAAAATGCGTTCTCGTTATCATTCATTTAAGACCCGAAAGGTTAAATAAGACTGATAAGTAAAATAAAATAAATGTCTAGGTGTGCCCAATTTAGATTAGCTTCTATCCAACGCGAGTTTTTCAATTGAGTTAAGCATTTCGTTCTAAACTCACGAAAATGTCCTTTTAATTCATAGGTGCTTATGGACAAGTAAAATTGAGATATAGAAGCTAATTTTAAACATACATGGAAGCTATTATTTAGACGAAACATAGTTAATGCAAATATCATTTTAAATTTTCATTTCCAATGTGCTAGTTAAAGAAGTTTATCCAAACTAAATAATCTCTTATCTCAATTATGTCTAATGACAAGCCATTCAAATCTTTCTTTTTTATAGGCCAAAGGTGCATTATAAATATTGGTACAAGGGGTACCTCAACCCATAATACAAGGAGAATTCAAACACAAAGAGAATAAAATTAGAGCAACAACAACAAGTAGTTGTTCTCAAAAACCAGCAGTTGTTCTCAATGGATAGGGCACACTTAGTTTAGTCAACTTCACTTAGTGGGATAAGACTTTTGTTGTTGTTGGATTGGCATATAGTTCTCCCTCTACTACTAACTATCGTTGCTTCTCATGTTTTTCTCCCCAGATGCTCAAACCATCTCTGGCCTCTACAATCACCTAGAAAAGAAAGCTCCAGCAAAAACGGACCACGACCGTGATATGTGGCTTGATGAGAACTCTCTCATTATGCCTTGGTTGTGGCATTAAATGATTTTGGAGATTACCCGAAACAACAGTATTTTTCTCCCTACTAAATGAAGAATCTGATAGCGGAGAAGATACAAGGCAAGACTTGTAGTGGAAGGGTTTTAGCAAAAAATCTTCATTATCAGAGATTTTCTCTCCTATTGTTAAGATTACCACTATCAAAGTTATCTCTGAGTATTGTAGCTGCAGAAAATCTTCACTTCGAGTAATTAGATGTTAAAACTGCGTTCTGAAATGGGAACTTAGAAGATAAATACATGACAAAACCTGAAGGTTTTGAAGCTCCTCACAAGGAGGATCTTCTATGAAATCTTCACAAAAACTTTTTTGGCTTGAAAAAAGATATACATGTTATCACCCTCCTAATTGTTGTGCATACATCTCCACTTTTCAGGAGTCAATGTCCTTTTACCCCTGTCCTCTGTAAGACCTAGATTTCTATTACTATTATTATGAGTTAAATTCTGACTTACGCCTAAGGTTCTGTGGTGGCGTAAGGATGTTGAGACAAGTATGTGTTAAAACTGACAAGTGAAATGATATAAAATATTTTACAGGCATGTGTATCTATGGAGTTGTAGCCACTTCAAATGCTAAGTCCCAATCATATTCACAACCTGACTACGATTCGGCATATTCGAAATTGGAGCGGGAATAAGACCTGGCAGGGTCTGATTGTGACTGTGTGTTCGATTTCAGAACTTTCGATTGTAATATCGAAAGGGTTTATTTCTGAAACCCGGGGAAGTTTTCCTTAATCTCCGCATAGGCTTTTTAGGGAACTTCTGGGTCACAAATAAAAATATTCGGGACTTTGTTTCAAATTTTCATTTCGTCTATTATTATTCTTTTTCCACACGGAATCTTTTTCCAAAAAGAAAATTTTCCCATACGAATAAAGTTTTCCGGGTCAAATGTCAAACTCTTATGGAAGAACACTTGGCCCAAATGAGTGGACAAAAATGCAAAGCATTCTCATCCACTCATCTTTGTCCCTCCTTCCTATTTAAAGGAGAAAAACATTATTCCCCTTCACGATAAGAAAGAGGAGTCGCAGCTAGAGAGAAGAAGAGAGGAAGAAAGAAAATACTTGATTTGTTCCGTACTAGAGCTTACTTAGGTCTGAAAGGTACACTGACTAAACCCTAGCAGAGCATAAATGGAAAGATGATGTAAAATAAGGAAATATTCTCATTAAAGATCAAAAAGGTGTCTAGTACAAGGTGAGGACCTCCCCTTTTATAGTGGGTGTGGTCCTTATCTAGAATATTCTTACATTTGGGTCTCACAACCGAGGCCTAAACCCTAATGTAAATAAGACAAAAGAGGAAGAATCTAATAGCTGGCATGAGACCACGAGTAAGACAGGTGTCTATTTAACCCCATGAGGGTCTTCTGTGTCTCAAGCGGCTATATCCCGCCATGTTTCTGAAGTGTCCCGAGCGGGCAATAGGTTGAGGAAAGCCCGCCCAGTCCACAAGCCCACAAGACACGAAACTTGATGTTAATGAGTTGAAGTGTCCTACTGCGTCATCGGTTCTTTAAAGTAGAGTATGAATGTCGCCAAGCCCACAGTGTGTTCATAGTAGTCGAATCTCGCAGTTCCTATTGAGTGTCCAAAGACCGCCCGGGTCCATAAGCCCAAAAGACACGAAACTCGCCGCCAACGGGTTGAGGTGTCTTAGTCTTCAAGCCTATCTTTTCACTTCCTGGTTTTAAGGGTTTAAGCGGCGGTCTTCCCGCCGCTTGTCAATCAAACATCAATCACTTTTTGCTTACGGACACACGCTTCCACACTTTCCCAAAAATTTGCCATCATTAGCAATAAATACAGTTGTCATTCACGCGCGTTTTAAGGGGGTGCCTGATTGGTATAAACCTTGAATCATGCCGTTTCGGTTTTCAAAATTCTGTCCTTTTTAGTACACGACGGTTCACACTCCTCTTTCCTCCCATTCTCTCTCCTTTTGCCTTGCCTATAAAAATCCCTTTCACCGTCATTCTCCATATTCCGCTTCCAAGTTTCAAGCTTTTGTAATTCCTGATTTTCTCCAGTTCTTCCAGTTTCTGATTTGACTTTGCTCCGGTCGTCGTCATTGCGCGGTGCTTCCCCTTAGCCCACGTTCTTGCCACTTACTCGTACGAGCCTCTTTCGGATTAGTTTCTTGCCTTTTCTTTCCTCTGATTGTTGTTTCTGTGTCTTTTCTCCTTTTTTCTTCATTTTGTTCATCTTCTTGCATGAAATTTCCCAGAATGTCATTAAATAGTAATAGCATCTTCTGTTTAGAAGTGTATTCTTCTTCAACGAACTGGGAAGTTTCTTCGTCGTCCGTTGTCGTGATTCCCGATTCCCCCACCGTTCAAGATGAGTCTGGGCCCGCCGGCTCTATTGATTCTGTCCTTTCTTCCAACGATGGTTTATCATCGCCAGAATGGTGAATCCAATGAACACTTGGTTGAGGATAAGTGTTTGTATCGTTCCATTTGGGGTAGCATTGGGAGCATCAACTCTCATCGATTGACTGCCTAGGGTTTCACGAAGGTGAACCTCGCCACCTCCTGTAATGATGATTTGCATTTGAACGTCCTACCCTGCGGCGATGATGATTTTGTTACTCTCCGAGAGGAGACATCAGATGAATCGCCTGATTTCTTTTACTTATACGGCTATATTTTCACCGATCTTAACATAAAACTTCTTCCCAATGCTTGGGGTTTTATACGATGCTTTGAGATTTTGTGCGATCATCTGAGCTTTACACCGACGTACCCCTTATTCTTTTTCTTTTATAAGTCTGTCACCAAGAAACCTACTTCCATTAAATGGATCCCACTTCTCGCCCGAAAGAAAATGAGCTTATTCACCCCTCTCGAGTAATTACAAAGTTTGGCAAAAAAAAGTTTTTTAAGATTGTTGAGTCGCCAGAGATAAACAATATGTTTCGAGATTCAAATAATTGTCCTCTCTTTTCTTTTTATTGGACCAAAAATCCTCGCCGGAAAATTTATGTTTCATTTGATGCTTTAAAATTTCCGAGCGAGGGGTCGCCGCCTACCTCCAATCATTGCCCACATTTTCTGGCCATGACTTGATTGAGGCCTCCAAGAACGGAACCGTGGCTCAATTTTTTAGTAAGTTGATTATTTCTCTATATGCTCGCTCTTGTAGCTCGCCATTCTTCTTGTTTTAACGTAATACTTTCTTGTGCAGCTAAGATGGGCAGAGGCAAGGCTGATGCTAGTGCTTTGAGCATGAAGGCTTATCTAGCCCAAGCTGCTGCTGAAATTGAGAAGAAGGCTACTGAAAATGAAAGGAAGAGAAATCAGGAATCCTGCCTCGAAGGCAATTCTGATGCTGGCAATGAGCAGGATCTCAAGCGTCAAAGAACCTCTGGCGCCTCTGAGAAGACCACTAGTGATAGGGTCTTTAAACAAACAAACTTGAGTCAACCCGGCCCCCTCCCAAATCCAAACCGGCTGTCGAAAAAAAGGAGAATGTTAATCCACCGCCGCCCCGCCAAGATCCAAATGTTGTTGTTGCTATTGACCGCCCGGCAGACCCTCTATAGTCAAGTTCTCATGGATCATGTCAGTATATTCAGCCCAAAGATTAGTGAAATGAGAATAAAACTCAGAGATAGAGAGACTTTCCTGCTGAGAAATGGAGATTTCATGTTAAGTTGGAATCTACGAGCAGTGTTATTCTGACTAGATTTTCTTTAGGAAGTCCCACATATCAGCAACAATCTTGCATGGTCAAAGAGTGAGAACGATGTTGGGATCAACAGAGATGATGATCCATGCCTTGACTTGAGCATCTTTGACCTCCCACTTGGCATGTTTAGTCTTAAATTTGTCCTTATCAGGAGCTAGGGTGCTGCGGTCAACATGATCCCAAAGGTTACCTTTGACAAATATTTCGAACTGAAATGCCTAGGCTGAGTAGTTCTTCCTTCCATTGAGACGAACAAATAAGATGTCATATTTTTCTGAAGCCATGAGACTGAGAAAAGAGAACAACCACAAAGGTTGAAGTCTGAACAAGGAACAAAAGGAAGTTGGACTTGACCAGGATAAGCTTGAGACAAAAGAGAGAACCAGGATTATGATTAGGACAAGGAATTTTCAACGAAACTATGATAGGATCAGAACCAAGATTAATACCATGTTAGACTCTGAAAATAACATAGGTTTGAACTTTGAACTGTGTATTCTCCTGCTGGAGGATTCTGATATAAATAGCATAATACAATCCCTAAAAATATGCTAAATTGTTATAACTGCTATCCTACAACTAGCCTATTCTAATTATAGAATGAATTACAACTGTAAATAAATGCAGGATGCTGGCAGTTAATTCTGCCAGCTAATCCTATTGACAGGAAAAACCTCACATGAGCTTAAATTGGTGTTGTATGTGGGAAGTGAAATGAAAAGGGAATTTTGTGCCAATTAGACACATGAGGTCGTGGGCCATAGAGAAAAGGGAGAAGGGAAAATGTCAGAAATCACTTGTGGAAATTAACATGTTTTGTGCATTAGCATGTGAAGGTGAAATCTTAGAAGCTTGCTTGTTACATGATAATTTAAAACTTGAATTTTGAGTCAAGTTACCCATTCCGGTTAAGCTTGTATTCTCTTAAGTGTTGCATTCCTAGAGCTTAGAGAACTTTCTGATATTGATTAGTCGCTTTAAGTTTAGTAGTCGCGGAGTGACTAAGAGACTGTGTTTTGCTTAAAGGTTGAAACGTTCAAGTTTGAAACTCAAAGAGTTGGAGCAACTGAGCAAGGACAAGGAAAAAAGAAGAATCGACGAAGGTAAGGGAAACGATATCAGATCGGGCCTTCATGGAAGCGTACAGAGGTACCGTCTTCCGACATGTGCAAGTAGAAATGGTCAACCAGGAGGGTTGGATCGACTTAGCTATGCCTAGGTAGTAAGCGACACCCGAGCAAAAATGGTCAACACTAGGCTTGTGTTGGATCAACTCCGAGGTGTCCAGTCATGGAGCACCAAGACCTTTGGATTGTCTCGTCACCAGGTGGGGTGGCGTATATCCGGATAACCCTTTGAGCATACATTGCGCTAGCATGTCATGCAACTAACTATATTTGTTGATGTGTTGATGATGAACTTGTGACTTGTGGATTGATAACATGATTGGATGTTTTACCTAATATGGATATGTCATTGTTAATCATGTTACTATATGTTATAAATTGTTATATTGTGATATCTTGCAGTGTATTATACATTATTCTAGTAAGTTGACCCTTGCATGTCTTGTTTGTGTTTGGACGGTCAGCAAACTACCAGATGCTGGAAAACTGGTTTCAGGGAGTTCGCCATTCGGGGCGAATCCGCTACGAAATGATTGATAGAACTGACCCTGAGTCTTGAGAGGTTGACCACGCCTCCAGGACGGCTACCTACACAGGACGAGTGGTCGAGGACGTGCACAATGCGCATGGACACCTGGTCCAAAGGAGACTACGCCGGATGACAGTGAGCTTTGACCTTCCACCTTCTTTGATGAGCCTGGGGAGAGGCAGATTCCTGCCCACACCGCCTACTTCTTTTGAGGAGGATACTTCCGAGGTATCCTCTACGCTTCGTACGGTACATCAGGGGCCAGCTGCTGGTACAGGCATCTAATTACTAATATAAACATTACAAACATAATCATGAAACTTCAAGAAAAAATTATGCAACTTCAAATTCTAATAATAAAACATAATAAATAAATAGTGTGTCATGCATGGATTCTACTGTATTCATAACCGGAACTCATACCTACAAAATTTTATGGATGATTGCTAAACCCAATTTACCCTATGTGGGATGTTT
The DNA here is from genome assembly GCF_012489685.1 of Lotus japonicus. Lineage (NCBI taxonomy): Eukaryota > Viridiplantae > Streptophyta > Magnoliopsida > Fabales > Fabaceae > Lotus > Lotus japonicus. The sequence continues at coordinate 40,602,549 of NC_080044.1, forward strand.
TTATGTGTAGTCATTAGGTTTGGGTCCAAGAGTCATCCCAAGTGTCACTTCTAATGATTTGTTGAGAAGGATTTAATTTTAACATTGGTCACGATACTAAAGGAATAAACATATTGTCAACTGAGAATATGGTGGAAAATTTACATATTAAACAAATTAGAGGATAGCAGACGATAAATACCTGAAGCGAACGCGCTTAAGTTCATTACCACCACCGGGAATGGAGGACAAACTTATGTATACACCTGGTTCATCTTGCACCACCCACTCTGCTTTTCCACTTTGTGTTCTAGAACCATTAGCCAATATTGGCTTTTCTTCATTGCTGCTTCCTTCACTTACAGGAGTGATAGTGTTTGATATATAGCTCTCATCCAAGGACTGATCTACAATTCTGTTAGTGGTTTCAGCATAGGAGTTTGTGCTGGAGTCAGTATCATGCCCTTTTGGCAGTCTTTCCGCCATCTCCTTCAACTGTACCACAATTTATAATCGACAACATTAGAGAAAATGAGTCGAGGGCTAAAGCACAGGGAAGTTAAACTTCAATACTAATATTCTAATCCAACGTCCCTTGGTCACAACAAGAAAGCAATATAATCTTAGATTTATTATAACAATTTGTGTATTAAATATTTATCTTATTTGTACTCAACTCAAGCAATTTCTTCAAACCTACGTAAGGTACACAATGTTTTTGGCAACAACATCCAAAGTTATTTCTCACACAGTGAAATCAACTACATGGACCAAACAAAGAATAATGTAATTAAGTAGAATGGTAAACCATTTAACTCTAAACATCTTTTTATTGTTAGACCTATACTTTTCCTTGGTCTTTATCTAAAACTCTATATAGGACAACTCTAGAGAACCCTCCTTGAAGCTGTTTCAACAAATCATCACCATATATGCTCAAACAACCTAAGAAAAGAGTCTGCCATCTTTTCACAATCGAAGGAGCTACCTAAAGCTTTCTCTCGAATAATTTCATTATTAGAGGTATATTATTTCATGTAATCCATAGTAGTCAAAATCACAATCACGTACCTAAGATAGAGCTATACTTGCCTAAGTGATTCCAATATTGGCTTATAACTCATTTTTGTATGAATGGTTAGGATAACCATTAAACTCATAAAATTGTGTGATCAGTAGTCATCTTGTCAAGCTCACAAAACAAGTTAGGTTCCACTATGAACCAGTAACCCATTTTCTGACCCGGTTTTGTTTGAACCCTAAATGGCAAATGCATCTTTCAGAAACTAATTTTCCTCTTACTTCGATTGAAACTCACCTCGCTGGTTATGTTTTCCTCTTGTGCCGTTGTCTCCCATCACCTCCTTTTCAATCGAAACTCATATCGCCAGTTTCGTTTTTCTGTTTTTCTTCATCTCCCCCCATCAGCTCTTCCTCTTTAATTGAAACTCACCTCGCAATCTCCCTGCTTCTCAGATTAGGTATCTGTTTGTTCTTCATTCCTCTACTGCTCTGAAAATGTCCTCAATAAGTGCTGGTGGTACTGCAACTGCTGGTCTCTCTCTTAGTAATAGTACACCATGCTTGACATTTCTATGTATTATGTTAGGAATGGAAGTAAGTATTATTTCTTTTGTGGTTTAAAGTTATTTTTCTCACGTAAGCTATTTCCTATGCTTGTATGTGGATTCATAGGCATATAAATAAAAATATTTTCTATCCCATGATTTAAGACCTTCACTCCCCAAACCGATCCTACATAGGATCTCGATTTTGACTATCTTGATGTAATCACACATCCATTGTACTACTCTTGTAACGCCCCGATTTTCGGGGGTTACTTAGTGCCCCAAAGTAAATTAAACAAGTTGATTAGCTTTCGAAAACATAACGATGCAGGTATATATTTTTTTTTCGAAGCATCTTTCTTTCTTTTCCTAAAACATATTCTAACGAATGCATAATAATTAGCTAATAATAAATAACCTTACAACCATAAACATAAGTACAATGAAAGACTCATAAGATCATCCTGCTTGCTTCAAGCACCAACGGTGAGCTCCCTACCCCAAAGGCTCTAGCCTTACACAAGACTTTACTTCTCCTCTGAAGAGCTATCTCCGTCAGTCGAACGTCGCTCTCCCATATCCCTCGCAACTGGTTTTTGAAACGGCGGCACATAGTCAAACATATAGACAATGGTGTTGAAGGGTCAACTTCCAGAATAAAAGTATATCCGCAGTATATATATATATACATATATACATGTATATCATTCTTACACACACACTCATGATTATTGACATAGCTCACGACACAGTATATCCTCAAGCAGGCATGTCACAAGGTCTCAAGTCGCACGATCATGTATCACGCAATGACAACCAATTCACAACATCGATGAAGTTCCAGGGAACCTACGTGGTCTCTATTGTTAGGAACCCCTATTGTTAGCGTATGCCATATGCTCAATGTAGTTTCACCCTGATCCGGATAATCAACGCCAGCATCCACAATGGGTAGGTGGAACAACACTTTGGATACCATCCCCAGTATCACCTTCTGACTAGTGATTGTAACTTCATTGTTAACCACTCCATTATCAACCATCGAGGGCACGACCTCTTCATCGCCCACCAACACGGGCATGACCATTCCATCATCCCAACAAATGTATGCACGCATGACGCGATCGTGGTTAGTCAAACAACAAAATTATATTCACTAACGTTGTCCAACACACCTTCACCTCATGAGTGGTCGGGATCACTAACTTATAGGTGTCCACAACTACTTGTCACGATGACAGCTCACCCTCATTTCGGTTCTGCACATCGATCACAATCGATAAACATAATCTACAAGCTTACGCTTAAGTACGCGTCATATTCGTTCAATAAACAACATTCATCACCCAATTCATAAATCATCATGTTCGTATTCAATCCTCATGTTAATCATACATTCTCAACTCATATATTTCATGTATATTTTACATAATATTCAAGGTTTCGATCCATAATCAATAATACCTCCTAAACATTCCAAAACATGGCAAAAAACGTCAACTTTCAAATATTACACAGGGGTCGTGCGCATGCTGACCCAAGCTCATGCGTGCTACAGTGCCACTGTCGTCTGGTGCCAATGAGCGTACAGAGTTGCACGCTCATGCATGGCTCCTGCACATGAGCACTCAGGCATGCACGCTCATGCATGGCCTTAGGACAGAGCTTATGAACTTCATTTTTAGCTTAAGTCTTAATCTTTTAGCCCCTTTACATGCAAGTTTCATGCATCATATCAAGGTCCATTTCCATTAGCTATTCATCACATTTAACATATTCATCACCGAATATTCAAGTTTCATACAACACTCACAAATAATGCACAAGCTTAAGGCCATAATTAAGTTCGAAGTACCCTTTCCTCGATCGCTTTCCTTCCCACTCAAAGCTCTCGGGGTAAAATTAAAGAAGGTTTAACACCTTCACAATAATCATACATCAATCAATAGTCATATACATGTATATATATATACAATATATACATACTATATATATATATATATATATATATATACATATCTTAGCCACACTCAACAAATACACAAGGTTATCTACTCTTGGGTCAAGCTCAAGGTCTGGTTTTAGGGTTACAACAACACTTGTAGAGGATGCTTGCATCAAAACCAAAACTATTCCTCTTTAAAGTTGAAACTTTGACCTTGAAATCCATTTTCCACTTTCCCTAAACCCTTCTTTTCATATGACCATTTCTAAAGCATTTTCTTGTGACCAAAACATCAACAAAAAACATATTGTCAAGACTCAAGCTTTCCTCAATCACTAAGCACATCTTTGGAAAACCTAAGTGCTCCTAACCAACGTGAACAAGGTTTTACCTTAAAGAGCAATTCTTCCGAACCTTTTATCATCAAAACTCATCTTTTGGAAATACAAATCACATGTTAGGAAGCCCTTCTCCATGGTTAAAACCTTTACCAAAAAAAAATTCTTCAAAACTCAAGTTCAAAATGTACTAACACTAAAACCTTACCTTTTTCCAAAACCATTTTAACTTCCATGAAGCCAAGAAGAAGCTTGACGACATCAACAAAACCAACAAGAGTTTTTTAACACATAAAAGGTAAAGTTGACATTTTTTGGCATCATGAAACTCACCTTGAATGTTAGCTCTTTTGTGAAGAAGTGAAGAGCAAAAGATGAAGATTGGGTGGTGTTTGGGAGTGATGAAGAGACAAGGTTCAGCTCTAGTGAAGAAGAATTATTTCTTTCTCTCACTAACTCTCTTTCTTTCTCTCTCTCTCTCTTCTCTCTGTCTGCCTCTCTCTCTCTCTCTCCTAGGCATTTCTCTCTCTCTTAGCAAAGAAATCTGAAGTGTGTGAGAGGGGGATTCAGATTTTTCCCTTCTCCAAATGCTTACCTCACTTACATGCACATGTACCTTTCAACCAAACTCAAACCTGTCTCATGTGTTGGCCCACTCAATTCAAATCCTAAGTTTGTCTAATTGCACTAACAAGGCTTCCTCACTAAGTCTCCTCAAATCTGACCAGGTTTCTAGCTGGTTCGTTTACAAGCCGAAAACACTATCTGTAGAATTTTTCGACATCATAGCAATATTATAGTCAAAAATCACCAAAGTACGCGTACATTATCGTAATGATAAGAAAATATTTAATTACCACTCACAATAAATCGATCTATAAATCTCGTTCTAGGCTATACACGTCATTTTCGGCTGTTTTCAAAATGTAACTGAATTCTTTGGCGACCCAAAGAAATAAACACGCTGGGAAATAACTTCGACTTTAACAATTGAATTATTATTTTCATTTGATTAAATCCATCACACAAGGTCATACATTAGAATCATAGCAGACAAGCATTAAAGCACTAAATCGAGGAATTTCTGCAACATTGAGATTAATTTCTTGTTGGCTCTTCAATGCCTAAAATTCAGCCCAATACAAGATTGCAAGTCAGACAGGAGAAAAGTCGAAATATCTTTCTCAAATCCCGACAATTCAATGTCAAAATTTTCCTTCATAGTTTATTCTTTTAAAGATTAAATCTTCATGTGCATTATCAAGCTCAACATACTGTAGATATATGCAGTAGATACCACATACGATCAAACCAACTCCCCCTTCCTCTTCCCAAAAAAAATTACACAACTAGAAGTTGTAACATTCACAGATTGCCTTTTATTTCTAACAAAAATTTAAAATTATGGGTTATTTGCCCCTAAAGGTGGTCCTTTAACGTCAGGTCCTATATTTGTTCAGTTATTCTGATTCTTAAGATATATAGCAGATGTCTAATTCTAGATCTGCCCCTTCAAGAACAGTTTACATAATCCATAAACAGTATGAACAAACATAAACTATGCTACCTAATATGGAAAATAAAAATTAGAAGCAGAGAAATTTAAAAAAGAAAAAATATGTCGATGGATGAGTACCCTACCTGAGCAGTTAATGACTTAATAACCTCTTTTGCAGATTTACACTTTCCAGCTTCCTCTGCAGCTACTGCGGTCACTTCCTTCAATTGCTTTAATGTTCTATCAAGTTCAGCCTCGAGACTTCTTGACTTACTAGTAAGATTGTCCACCTACCAACCATATTTGATCAGCTTGACATGAGTAACCTTATAGTCTTTTCAACATTGAGTTTATAAACAAATAATACAAATGATACTAGAAAGTGGAAAGTCATAATAATTTCAAGTCAATGAATAGATAATTTATTAGTTTAATTAATATATGTGCCAATACTAAAACCGGAGATGTGAATACAAGCAAGTACATGAAGATCCAAAATAAATATTAGAAATGATGTAAATAGGGTAATTAAAATCACACACCATTTAACTATACAACAATTCCTATTATAATTGAACATAATCAACACCACCGGTTCCAGCTTAGTGCCTTGCCATCCAAAGCCCTTGAATTTTCTCATCCTCAAGTGCTCCCTTAATCCAGAAGAATCCTTTCAAATTTCTGAATCCAATTGTATGCATCCATTAAAAATCGGGATGTCAAGCTTCCACCATTTTTTTAGTTGGAGTCATATACCTTTCAGCCGCCAAACAATGTGAACTCTTGGGTCCACCGCTTCCTCCGCCCACACTTCCGGCAACGCCCCCAATTATACCACCAAAAACAGTGCGTTCGTCCACATTTTTGTTTCCCCCAATTCCTCCACCAGCTCTGTTGAGCTCTCCTCAATTCGTCGCAACACCGATTCCACAATGGGGTCCAAATTCCGAAGCCTCTCTTCATTTCGCTCCCTCTCGATCGCACGTTTGTATCGTTCCTATTCCGAATTCCATGGTAGTCAAAATCGCGTGCTGGAGCGTGAGATCGCACATTCTTACGTGCCGGCCGGCCGCCGTGCTCGATCTCGCCCTCCGGTGCGGAAATATGGAATCGAGTGAGATCGTCGTGCTGGAGCATTAGATCGGTTGAATCGACGTGCCGAGGCGAACCCAGATTTGCGTTGTTTGGATGGATTTTGACCTGTTTCGTCCGCCGACCCGTTTCGCCCGCCGACCCGGTTCGCGACCCGGGTAAGTTAAACGCCTAAAATCCCATAATTTTCGTAACTTCCACCGTCTATTCAGCCATGATTCAGCCTCGAATCCGTTATTCAACCATTAATTCCTTAAATCTCTCAAACTTCCAAATTCAATTTCAAATTATGCACGTTCTGTTTTGGGTTTTCTATTTAATTGTGTTATTCTCCTCTTCTCACTTCTCAGTCTCTCACCATCAGAAGTTCTGCTTCATCTTCTCCCTTGCTCTAAGTTGCACACCATGTCTGGAACAGGGGCTTCAAACCCTGAAGTTTTGCTTCATCTTCTCCTTTGAACGCTGGTTTTTTAAGCCTTTTTATTGAGTTTGATGTCTTATGTTATGAGTTGGTATTTTACACATATATGAATTTTTATGCATATATATATATTTATTAATAAGTAGGATCTTACGAGTCGTGTTACGATCTCGCTTTTACGATCTTTTACTCCCCTCCCGATCCCAAGTAGAATCTCGATTTTGACTACCTTGCCGAATTCTGCAATCCTCCTCGCAGTTCCTAGCTCTTCATCTTTATTGTGATTCAAAGCTTCAATGTACCTTTCCATGGCTTCTACTCGATTACCCATTCTGCCCACTACCATAAACATTTGGATACCACAGCTCCTGGATGGAGTTCTGACTTCTGATACTAATATTATGGAAACAAAAAGATTGAGAAGAAGAATTGATTTATTCAATAGAACTGAACCAAGTTTCGATAACCCAAATTAACATAATGAGGAGAGGGTTTACGGGTTAAGCATATACCTTTTCGAAATGCAATTGGGAGATCAGTCTCTCGGGGTAGGGCTAGAGGAGACAAAGGAGTTGGATCCAGAGGGGAGTTCGTTGCGATCTCTGCATGGGCTGGTGATGGTGGATTTGGTCGTGGTCGAACTGATAAACCTGCAAAGGACCTGAAGAATCTGGATTGGCTGGTGGAGGAGACTAAACTTCCTGCTGAGGAGTAGTAAGTTGAGATGATGAAAACATGGGTAATGTGGACTCAACCTTGTAGAGGTCCCAAATTAAGCGGTAGACTCAAAGAATGTAACATCAACTGAAACGAAGTACCAACGAAGAGACAGGGAGCAACACTTATAACACTTTTGAGATCTAGTGTAACCTTTACATTATGCATGTATTTCCCTCTTTGCCTCTTATGGCTATTCCTTAAGATTGTAGGTGAGGTGATGCTTTATCTCACCTTGGTTAGAGGGAAGCTCTAATTGATGAAATGCGAGCTCTTCATAATAGTGGTACTTGGGACTTGTTCCTCTTCCTCTTGGGAAGTCTTTTGTAGGTTGCACGTGGATTCTCAAAGTCAAAGTTGGGCTTGATGATCAAGTTGGTCGTCTCAAACCTTGTTTGTAGACCAAAGGTTATATACACAGGTGTTTGGCTTGGATTTATGGTGACACTTTTTCTCCCGTGGCTAAAATGGCATCGGTCAGGTTATTCCTCTCTAGGCTGTTCAGATCTAAATAGCATGACACTGCTTTGCCAATGGAATGTCTCACAGACGATGCTGCCATCACGCCCCACATCTCTAGTATTAAGTCTTTTGGAAGCACAATCTCTATGGTAGAGGCTCCGATGTCAATGACTATGAATGCTGTTAAGATTGAAAAATTTGGCAATGCAGACGTTTTCAAGCATCTAGGTACACAATTAACACTGGACTTTGTGGACTGCGGAAAATGTATGATATTATATTGATAGGTAAAATGATACATGAGCAGTATTTATAGAATACAAATGACTAAAGACCTGGGCACTATTCTAGCCTAAAAATCAGGGAAAATATTCTCTCTATGAATGCTAATAACATTAACATAAAAGTCCTAATTAGCTGTACAAATCAGACTCTAATTATTCTAATTAGTGTGCTAATTAATTGCATTTGACTTTCAACACTCCCCCTCAATCTGGGTGGAAGATATCTATCATACCCAGATTGGATCTGATATTTTCATATATGTTCCTTGGAAGAGCTTTAGTCATGATGTCTGCTGTTTGCTTGCATGATGGAATGTGATCAACACGTATAATCTCTTGATCAATTTTCTCCTTAATGAAATGCCTATCAATCTCCACATGCTTTGTCCTATCATGGTGAACTGGATTCTTAGCAATGCTTATAGCAGCCTTGTTGTCACACAGTATTCTCATGGTGTAATTGGTAGGAATTCTGATCTCATCCAGCATTCGTTTGAGTCAAATTCCTTCACAAATACCTTGTGCCATAGCTCTGAATTCAGCTTCTGCACTACTCCTAGCTACTACAGATTGTTTCTTACTTCTCCAAGTTACCATATTTCCCCATACAAAGGTGCAATAGTCTGTGGTAGATTTCCTGTCAGATAAGCAACCTGCCCAATCTGAATCAGTGTAGACTTCAATGCCTCTGTTTGAGTTCTTCTGAAAATAAAGTCCTCGACCAGGTGATCCCTTTAGGTATTGGAGGATTCTGTTCACAGTCTTCATGTGAGTCTCAGTTGGGTTTGACATGTAGCGACTAGCCAAGCTTACAGCAAAGCCAATATCTGGCCTCGTGCGAGTTAGATAAATTAATTTTCCAACCAGACTTTGATATCTATCTTTATCAGCTGGAATACTTTCCTCTTCACTTCTTTTGACCGGCTCTATGGGGTATTAGCTGCTTTGCATCCGAGCATCCCTGTTTCTTTAAGTAAATCCAGAGTGTACTTCCTCTGAGAAACATAAATGTCATTCTTTGTCCGAGCAATTTCCATCCCTAGAAAGTACTTGAGCTGGCCCAAATCCTTGACCTCAAATTCGTTTGCTAAAAGACTCTTGAGATGTTTGATTTGGTCATAATCGTCTCCTGTAATAACGATATCGTCAACATAGACAATGAATAAGGCTATCTTCCCATCCATAGAGTGCTTAGCAAACATAGTATGGTCTGTTTGGCATTGAACAAAACCATCTTCTTTGACAACCCTTGTTAGTCTGTCAAACCATGCTCTTGGTGATTGTTTTAGGCCATATAGTGATTTACGGAGTCTGCATACCATGTTTGAAGTGTTGGGTGATTCAAGTTCTGGAGGTATTTGCATATACACCTCTTCTTCTAACTCACCATTTAGAAAGGCATTCTTTATATCTAGTTGGTGAAGAGGCCAATCTAGATTTGCTGCCAAAGATAACAGGACTCGAACAGAATTGAGTTTTGCCACAGGTGCAAATGTTTCTTCATAATCCACTCCATATGATTGTGTAAATCCTTTTGCAACCAACCGGGCTTTGTACCTGTTTATACTTCCATCAGCATTGTATTTGACTGAAAATATCCACTTGCATCCCACTGGCCTCTTTCCTTCTGGTATAGTGGTGATTTCCCAAGTCCCATTTTTTACCAGTGCTTGAACTTCTTCTGTTACAGCTGCTGCCCATTCAGGTTTCTGCAGAGCTTCTTGAATGTTTTTGGGAATTTCTATGTTGTCAACAGCAGCTACAAATGACCTGTATTTTTGTGATAACTTTCCATATGAAACATATCTCTCAATAGGGTGTTGAGTACAAGTTCTCACCCCTTTTCTCATGGCAATAGGAATATCAGTGTCAGGTGCATTCATGTTAACAGGAACAGAATTAGGAACAACATTACCCGTAGGGACTTCATTTTCTAGGGCCTGGTTGGACTCATGGTTCTACTTCCTTCCTCCTTTTCCTTTCATAAGTCTTCAAGTTTCCTCCTTGTACTTTTGGGTCTTGATTCTGTTGGGATGAAGTTAAAACTTCAACTCCATCATTTTCAGTTTCTGCTACAACTTCTGCTGTCCTTTCAATTGGCTTAGGTGTTGTTTCAGCTGGTTGAGAGGAGGCTTGGGTTGGTAAGGTTTGTGCAGGTTCAGTTTGTTCAAGTCCCAAAGATTGGTATTCCAAAGTTTCAGTTGGATACCTGTATGATTGCTCCCCCTGAATGCCAACTTTGGTATAATAGGCTTGATTCTCAAAGAAAGTTACATCCATAGTGTGGTAGAATTTTTTAGTTATGGGAGAGTAGCACCTATATCCTTTTTGGTGGGGAGAATAACCAAGAAAAATGCACTTGATAGACCTTGGGTCCAGTTTGCTACGGCGGGGGTTGAGGTTGTGGACAAAGGCTGAACATCCAAAGACTTTTAATGGAATGGAAGAAAGGATTTTGCTGGCTGGAAAGGTGGTTTGAAGTGTGGATAATGGGGTCTTAAAGTCAAGGATACGGGAAGGCATTCGGTTTATGAGATATGTGGCCGAAAGGACAGCTTCTCCCCAAAATTGTTTTGGAACATTAGTAGCCGACATGATTGATCTAGTCACTTCCAGAAGGTGTCTATTCTTCCTTTCCGCAACTCCATTCTGTTGGGGGGTGTCTACACAAGAACTTTGATGAACAATTCCAACCTTTTGAAGGTAGGAAGTTAGAGCAAGATTGTAATACTCACGACCATTGTCAGTTCTAAGTATCTGAATCTTGCTTTGAAATTGTGTTTGCACCATGTTATGAAATACTTCAAAAATCTTCCCAACTTCTGATTTTTCCTTCATTAGAAACACCCAAGTGACCCGTGTGTGATCGTCAATGAAGGTGACAAACCATCTTGAGCCAGTAATGTTGTGAACCCGTGAAGGTCCCCATACATCACTATGGATTAATGAGAAAGGTTGAGATGGTTTATATGGTTGTGGTGGGTAATGGCTGCGAGTATGCTTAGACAATTGGCAAGTTTCACACTGAAAATTCTTCTGGTTTTTATTGAATAATGAGGGAAAAATCTTTTCCAAGTACATGAAATTTGGGAGGCCTAATCTGTAGTGCCACAACATTACATCATTTTCACTACTTGGAACTGTTGCTACTGCATAAGAATGGGTTTTCAATTCTTCTGATTTTTCAACTTTGAGGAGGTAGAGTCCAGCACACTCTTTAGCATTGCCAATCGTCTTCCCCGACTCCAAAATCTGAAATTCACACAGGTTATCAGAGAATTTAGCAACACATTTCAAATCTCTTGTAATCTTGCTAATGGACAACAAGTTACAATCAAGTTCGGGCACATATAAAACTGATTCAAGTGTAATATGTGGGGAGATAATAATTGATCCTTTACCCATGACCTTAGAATGTGTTCCATCAGCTATTCGAACAGTGTAGTTATAGGGACAAGGAGAATAACTACTAAACAAAGTTAAGTCTCCAGTCATGTGATCTGAAGCTCCTGAGTCAATGATCCATGACTCTATTTTTCCTTTGCTAGTGTTTAAGGCATATAAGAAATTACCTTTTTGAGCCACTGCAGCAGTACCACTTTTTCCTGCAGTTAACATGGTCTGCTGAAGGAGTTTTTGAAGAGTCTCCATTTGTTCTTTGCTGAATGGTGATGAATTAGATATTACCTCAGAGTTTTGGTGGTGAACCACAGTGTTTCCTCTGCCTTCCTTGCTTTTGAATTGTTTGGCTTCTGGAGGTTTTCCATATATACTCCAACAATTCTCCTTGGTGTGGCCTGGCCTCTTGCATTGTCTGCTAGAGATAGAACATAGATAGCCTTTATAAGGGTTGTGCAAACCTCAACTCTTGAGCTATCTTTTGTGGTTGAGTATAGGTCTCTCAATTTCTAAGTTGTTATCACAACACCAATGGCTCCAAAGCCCCCAATGACTGATAGGATTAGTCAGTTGCCAAAGGAAATTCTGCTTCACATTCTCTCAGTTTCTTCCTATTGAAGATATCATTACCACAAGTCTTGTTTCAAAGAAGTGGATGCCACTTTGGCTTTCAGTCCCAACCCTATTTTTGTATGATTGCTTTATTGATTTCGTATGTGCTGTCCTTCATGAACGAGGTTCACGCCAACCCATCAAAGGGTTTCGCCTCCTCGCAGAAGATGATTACCAAGCTATTGGCCATATGTGAAGCGGTGGTTGAACAAAGCAATGCAACGTGGAGTTGAGAACCTTGAAGTCGACTGTTGTCCTGGATTCGAGTTACCGAGCAACTTTTTCAACTTACTTTGAAAAGCCTCAAGATTTTATGGAGTTTCTTTATGGATGTCCTATTCTTGAAAATCTGTTAGTGTTACTTTAGAATTTAGTGATTGTTCATTTGAGGGGAAAGTTAAAAGTTTATCCAAGTTGGTCAGAGTAGAGATTTGTGAGCTCAGTAAAGACGAATTCGGAGAAGAAGTATTTCATATTCCTGTGAAAGTTTTTTGTTAGAAGTCCCACATTGGCTAGAGATAGAACATAGATAGCCTTTATAAGGGTTGTGCAAACCTCAACTCTTGAGCTATCTTTTGTGGTTGAGTATAGGTCTCTCAATTTCTAAGTTGGTATCAGAGCAAGTTTCGATCCTACCGCTGTGAGGGGGCTCCTCCCCAGTGAGCCCCCTCACGGGGGCTTTTCCAAATCTCTTTGGAATTAATTTTCCTTATACTTCTCTTCCGCGCTTGTTAACTCTAGCCGTTTTCTTACGGCCTCGTTCTTTCTAAAAAACACTTCCCCTTGTTGCTGGATATTGTTAAATCTTAATTATATTTGTTACAAGCTATGCATATGACATGTATGCTATAGCTTGAGGGGAAGTGTTGGATATTGCTAAATATCCTAATAGAGACCACAGTCAACCACCGCCGACAATCGTTATCCTTGTTGCTGGTTTGGTGGAGGTTGTATCCAAGAATGAAGCTTCTATGGTGATTGTTTAATAGCAGCGTGTTTTGGAGTATCCAACAATCTGATTCAGATTGTTGCGTTCCTTTGCTTTCCTATTTCTCCATAATCCAGTTTGTGCTAATGTTTTTGGGAGAGGCAGAAGCATCAGGTTGAATCTAATTGTATTGCTCAGCTGCATTGTTCTCGCTGGTCCTATCTGTGTATCAGCCAGGTTTGGTTTTAAGGATCCTCTGTTTTGACGTGTGTTGTGCCATCTCTCATTGTTGGCCAAGTTTGGTTTGGTTTGGTTTAGTTTGGTTTGGTTTGGTTTAGAGTTTTAACTCTGGTTTGACGCTCAGGTTCCGCATTGGTTTTTGAGACTTGAGTTGTTGTTTGCGTCTCATTGTTCGAGATGCTCTTATTATACTCATCTTGGCTGACTTTATGCAATTTGGTTTTGAAGGTGACAATGTCACCTTCGTTTGTTTCGTCTCGATTGTTTGGTTTTCTAGTTGTTTGGTTTTCTGGTTTAGGGCTTCAGCTGCGAGTTGCGCTGGCCCACTATCTAGTTGAGAGTTATTGGTTTTGGTTTTAGGGCTTCAGCTGCGAGCTGCGCTGGCCCACTCTCTAATGTTTGAGAGTTGTCTGTGTCAAATTTGACACCATTGTTTGTCTTAGAAGCCATCAATCGATCGACTTCAAGTATGTTTTATTTCTGTGTGGTTGTTGTTGGTGAGTTGTTGCTTCAGCCTTGTTTTGTTTTCGGGCGTATTGTTGCTGGTTTTTCGCCCTTGTTTGCTGGCTCAGCTACCCTATGACACTCCAGAAGAATTGGTTTTTGTCTTGCATCAATTTCAGCCAGATCAAGTATGAGAAGTTGTCTTTTGCCTGCCCATGGATTTAGCAGAAGTTTGAAAGATAATTCAATTGAAGTATGAGAAGTTGTCTTTTGCTGCCATGGATTTACTAGAAGTTTGAACGGTTATTCAATTCAGAGATTTGCCAAGACTGTCATTATTAAGTGATATCTATGAAGATAATTTTCTTCTTGGGTTCGATTTGTTACAAGCTTAAAGCTAAGTAAGCTTTAGCTTGAGGGGGAGTGTTGAATATCTGTTAAGATTTAGTTTATTATTAGTAGTCTTATCTCATAGAGATATAGTTAAGATTTGTTTATCTATTTAGATTAGTATCTATTTAAATAGAGATAATATCTATTTAGATAGAGATAAGTTTAGATAGATTTAGTTTGTTTTTATCTCTTTGTTAGTCTATATATTGTAGCCTTTAGTCAAGTATTATGAATGAATTACAGAAATATATTTTCATCAAATTCAAGTGATCACACCAGGGGTTTTCTTTGTTGGTGGCTGAGGTTGGTTTCCTCTTGCTGCCATTGCAGAGCTTTCAGTGGATGGGGCTGAGATGGATGTCTCTAGCATGAGTTTCCTCCTGCTTTCTTCCCTTCTTACTTCTGAGAAAGCTTCTCGAATTTTTGGAAGTGGTTTAGTTCCAAGGATCCTTCCACGAACCTCATCAAGATCCTTGTTTAGTCCCAATAGGAACTTGTAAATTCTCTCTTTTCCGACCAGGTCCTTGTATTTCTTTTGATCCTCCGTACAGCGCCATTTAACTTCTTCATATATGTCCAGTTGCTGCCAATGTCTGTTGAGTATGTTAAAATGCTCAGTAACTGAGGATTCTCCCTGTCGAAGGTCATGGAGTATGCTTTTTATCTCAAACACAGCAGATGTATTGTCGACATCTGAGTACGTCTCCTTCACTGCATCCCATATATCTTTTGCAGTGTCATAGAACATGAAATTTTCACCAATTTCATTTGTCATGGTGTTGAGCAGCCATGTCATCACTTGGCTGTTCTCAAGTTGCCATTTTTGAAGATTGGTGTCCCCTTTCTCAGGACACTTGGAATCTCCTGTGATGTAGCCTTCTCTTCCTTTTCCTTGGAGGAAGATCGTGACTGACCTTACCCATTGGTTATAGTTCTGGCCATTCAACTTATGACCAGTGATAAGGTGAGTAAGCCCGTCGTGTGAGCTGGTCGGAAATGATCCAGCCTCTGCCTTGAGTGACTCATCAGATTTTTGGTCTCCCATGGCTTGACGGTGCTAGGTTAGGGATGGTTCAGATCGAGCTCTGATACCATGCGGAAAATGTATGATATTATATTGATAGGTAAAATGATACATGAGCAGTATTTATAGAATACAAATGACTAAAGACCTGGGCACTATTCTAGCCTTAAAATCAGGGAAAATATTCTCTCTATGAATGCTAATAACATTAACATAAAAGTCCTAATTAGCTGTACAAATCAGACTCTAATTATTCTAATTAGTGTGCTAATTAATTGCATTTGACTTTCAACATGGACAATGATGACCACTCGACACAGAGGGGTGAGCTCTCAGTGCAGATGAAGCTATGGGTCCTCAATATCTTAACCAGGCGCCCTCCTCCAATGCCGCTGGATATGGACACTTTGGCACTTGCTGATTTGAAGATTCACCCGGTTTGTCACCTACAATGGGATCCGGGAGGAGAAGATTTTATCTACTAGCTTCCAACCTTGAGGACAAGGTTGATAATTAGGGGGGAGTATTGTTAGGATCTAAATATTAGGGATTAAATTTATTTTAATTTAGGATTCTATCTTTTAATTTTAGAGTCAATATTTTATTTTAGGAGTTATGTTTTAATTTAAGATACTATCTTTTGTTAGGAGTCATATTCTATCAAGATTATATCTTTTATGATATTGTCTTTGATAGAGTCTGTTTATTATAAATAGGGATTGAATTATGAAGTTGTAAGGGGAGCCAGCCCTTTTGGAGGAACCAGCCTCTAGAGAAGAACCAGCCTCTTAGTTCTTTTCTATCTTTATTTTCCAGTCTTTTATAATAAAATACTAAAAATATTTTCCTTTTCTCTATTGTTTCAGATCCTGACAATGGCAGCTGTAAAATTAGGAGAAACTTAGTGTCTAAACTACACAGCGGTGATCATTATTTATAATAGACACCATAAAGGAACAATAAATACAAAATATCCTAGAAATAATCTACTTCGTATTCACATGATCACTTCTCTAATTACATGAGTATGTTATTGTTACCTAATAACCATAAATAAAAGATATTATATTTATTTACAACATATCTAACACTCCCCCTCAAGCTGAAGAGGTATAGGAAATTTTGCCTTAATGGTTAACTCATTCAATTTCCTATAGTCAACATACATACGCCAACTACCATCTTTCTTTTTAACCAATACCACGGGGGAAGCAAATGGGGAAGAACTTGGTTGTATCACCATTGAGTCCAGCAATTCGTTCACCATCTTGTCGATAACATCCTTTTGTGCAGGTCAATACCTATAAGGGCGAAGACTAATTGGGTTTGAACCTTCTTTAAGGACAATTTTATGATCATGAAGACCCCTAAAAGAAGGTTGTGACACCCGGGGCCGACGAGGGCGGGGAGTGATCGCCGGTACAGTGAGGCACAGACAAGGAGCGACTCCTGGCAGGCTTCTAGGCGGAGGGACACATGAATGAACCGATCTCGCACCCAAACAAGAGGTATTTTGAGACTGTATAGGTATAGGACTATACAGTTGAGGAGGGTATAAACGATTTGACTGTTACTACTCATAACAATAAGATGCATCTTCTTTTCGGGAGCCTATCTCATAAAAACTCCATGGTTAAGTGTGATTTGCCTTAGAGCAATATTGAGATATTGGGATGGGTGACCTCTTTGGGAAGTTTTCCCGGGAAGCGCGTAAGTGAGGACAAAGCACGTTGAAAAGACTCGTGTTGTTAGAGTGAGGTCTGTCGTCAGATCGGGATGTTACAGAGGTAGTTGTGTGGGTTCCTCACAAACATCCTTAAAATCCTCCAAAACTAAGTCTCTTTGTTTAGCAATTCCAGGTCTTCCACTTCCTCAGAAATCAAGGATAATATTCTCTCTAAGAATGCTAATAATATTGACATAAAAGTCCTAATTAGTTTTACAAATCCGACTCTAATTATTCTAATTAATGTGCTAATTAATTGCGTTTGACTTTCAACAACAATGATACGAAGAAGGTAGAAAGAAGAGAGAAGACAGAGGAAGAGAGTAGAGAGAATCAAAGAGAAAAGAAGAGTTGAGGGATAAAGAGGTTTCACTATTATCAACCATACTGTAACAAACTCTCTGCTGGACTATATAAGAGAGTTACTATTTCTGTTTCAGCCCTCACAACTAACTATAATTCTATTTCAGTCCTTATAACTAACGATCCAATTAATCCCCAAAATACCATGCATAATACACTAGAAATGCATATCAATTCCTAAAATATATTGTATAATACTGTATATGTGTATCAGATTAAGTTATTGTTATTAGGATTTAGTCATTATCAATAGGAGTACTCCCCTTAGGTTAGAATCATGGGTTGAATTATTTGAGTTGTAAAGGGAACCAGCCCTATTGGAGAAACCAGCCCTTAGCTCTGTAGAGGACCCAGCCTCTCAGTTCCTGCTTATCCTTTTTATTTTAGTATCAGTCTTTAATTCAGAAAAATATCAAAAATATTACATTTATCTTCCTTTCTCTTTCATTTTTCCACGTTAGGATTTTCAGATCCCAACAAATAGTAATTTTTAAAGAAGGATATGCATAAAATTTTGATCCAGCATACCTGTGCCCTTAAACTTAAAACTTCTTGATTTAGCATATCATTTCTGTGCTTTAAATCATCATGTATATCTTCATAAGATTGACGTGGGCTTGACTTTGATGAAACTGGAGACGTTGATTGACAAGATATTCTTGTAGCAGGCTCAGAAACTGAAATGTGTTTCCTGCATTCTCCAGAAAGAGAATTTGATGATTTTGGAGGAACCAAACCCCCAAGTTGTAATTTTCCATTCAAAGCTGTAAAAATATGGCTATAATGTGATTCTGGAAGCTTCAAGTGACTGCTTTCTGTTTGAACAATAGAACCAAAAGAAGGAAGTCTCAGTAGAGTTCCCTGTATTTTAGTGGCCCTACTGTCTTGCAAACCAACGCATCTCAAGCTAGGAGTTTGTACACAGGGTAATGATTCAGAAGCTTTCTTAAGCTTATTATAACAGTCATCACAAACCCGATATGGCTTGCTGGAATTCGGAGCGAGGGCAGCTTTCATAGATTTCCTGCTGGTGCATAATTTGCAGAACACAAGTCCACAGTTGTAACAATTATGACGTTTCCTTCTGAAATTAAATGGATTATGACAACCGGAACAACAAGAGTGATCAACACTTGGTATCCATTTATGAAGACACACAACAGCAGTAAAGTTTGAACCACAAACAACACTCTTCACTTGCTTATCTTTCAAAAACTCGACAAGTGTGGGTTTATTCCTGTGATCATTGTCTCCGTGACCTAATTGCCCATTCAAACCCTTTCCCCATGTGTAAACCTCTGCCTTAGAAGTGAGTACTGCAACATGATATGAACCACAGGCAATATCTTCTATGAAACTGTCAGCAATTTTATCTTCAACACGTGTAGGGACTTTCCCATCAGCGGGAGGACAGCCAAGTTGTCCATAAGCTGTACTGCCCATTGTATATACATGTCCTGAGGTTGTCAAAGCAATTGTAAGACTGTGGCCACAAGCCACTCGGTAAATGTTTTCATTACCCAATGCAATTACGCACTCCGGAACTAGTCTTGGTTCCCTATCAACATGTCCAAGTTGGCCTTTATCTCCATCACCCCAGGTGAACAGTCTTCCACTAGACGACTGTGAAGAAGATTCCACACACTCATCTATAACCCCAACAACTGCAGCAGTGTGCCAAACACCACAGGAAACCCTGGTTGTTCTCAACCCTTTCAAAGTCTCTACTTCCCGAGGAATATTTGTGCTACTATGATCACCATGACCTAAGGCACCAAAAGTTCCATCACCAAAAGTAAACAACTGCCCGCCTGATGTAACAATAGCTGTGTGCCAAGGTCCACAGGACACATAAGATACACGTACACCCTCAATATCACCACTTACTCTTTTAGGAATCCAGTGACTGACTTCATTTCCATGCCCAAGCAAACCAGAATTGTGAGTACCATCACCCCAGGTATAAAGATCCCCAGAATATGTAACAGCACAAGTATGATATTCTCCACATGCCACTAACTCAATATTCATGCCACTAAGTGTGTCAATAAGCTTAGGGTGAAAAACATCCACTTCTATACCATGTCCAAGCCTACCTCCTGACTCCTCTCCCCAACTAAATATCTCTCCCTGCTTGGTAACTAGAACAGCATGCTTGTAGCCACAACCAATACTATGAACATCAAGAACTACTTTTGATTCCAAGGCCTTGGGGAGGATTGCATCCATCTCAGAACTAGATCTGCTTCCAACTCTTTGCATGCTGCCACTACCAAGAATTCCATAACTTATATCTTCTCCCCAAATAAAAACATCACCTAAGGCATCAAAATCTTCATGATAAGAACCCTGGCTGGATGAACTTACAGCACTGGATAAACTAACTCGAAATGCCTCAGAAGCAGAATTTCGATTGCTCGAGTTGTCCACAGACCCAGAGGATAAAGATGAATTTGCAACTGATTCAGCTTGACTGGAACTCTTGCTAGCTGAAGTATATGAAATAATTTCAGAGAAAGCCTTTACCCACTTATTTTGTGAAGAAATTTCAAACGCAGCTCCGTTGGTATCTCCAGGGTCCTGTTGTAAAAAAAACTAGAAAGAGTGAAAATAAAGCAATTTGTCAATGTCTAATAGTTTATTCGAACTGTATGAAACAAAAGGAGGTGAAAGCCATTGTTACAGACAAATGGTGTAATTGATGGAGGGGATCTTCTCGTGCCAGACTTCGGACTTTCAGAATACAGACTATCAGGTCTTGCTTCGAATCTCCACTTGTTATAGGTACCTCGCGCAACTAATGCCTTAAGACCAACAAACCAGATTTCGGCTTCATCTTTGTCCTTGCAAATCTGTAAATACAATAGCAGTGGAGTCAGGTCATGATGTTTACAATGTATAAATCCCCTTTATCTTAATGCTCTTTTTAAAAACTATGGACTCGCTTTTCACAACAAGACAGTAAGAGAAGAAATAATGATGAGTTAATCTTCATTACAGTACTAGAAGTTATAATATACTTAATAATAATGCAGAAAGAGCACGCACCAAATCCAAGGACCTATCATTATATAAAAGAGAAAATGACTGATACTCCTTCTCAGGCCGAGGATACCGCTGAAATGTTGCCTGCATCATTACAAACAAATCAAAATAATGAGTACAAAGCAGTAAGCCCATAGAAAAAATAAAGCACTCAGATCTATACGTATGTATTTTTCCAAACTATGCCTACACAGGGTGAAGTGCAAAATCTCAGGAAAAAATATTGAGCTCGGACATATAGTTGCTTGCTACAAACTTACAGTTCGCTGCCCAGGAATGATCTTTGAAACAGTACTGAGCCTAAGCTGCTTCTCTTCCTTGCCAGAGTACCATAAGAGCAGAGACTCATCCTGAACCACATATGAAAAGCATTCAATCGAACAGAACATAGCATGCTGATGCTTCTTGTTCTTTTTAAATTTATTCAAAAAACACAATGCTACAGATATCTAGAAATTAAGTGTTAATGGTTTGTCTCAAATCATAGACAGGAACCTTAATACATTTTAAGTATTCCTTGAAAAAGCTAAAATACCCGAGAAATATATATATATATATAACATCACAAATACAATGCATCTAAAGAAAATGATTTTGATCTTGTCTTCATCTCAAGCTTGATTTTGCATGCCCTTGACTGTTTCGAACCTGAGAAAATTATACGATTGGAGCTCCAAACAAGATTCACATGTCCCTAACCTATTGTTTACAACTACACAATGTACGTAACTACTATCATGTTTTCATTGTCATCATTACTATTAATAGCAGCCTAATATAAAGATTCACAATGCAAGTTGGCATTTGAGTCTACGAAGCTTCGTCAACTAATCAATGCTTCAAATAAAAACCATCTATATTTATGATGATAAGTT
This sequence comes from Lotus japonicus, assembly GCF_012489685.1. Lineage (NCBI taxonomy): Eukaryota > Viridiplantae > Streptophyta > Magnoliopsida > Fabales > Fabaceae > Lotus > Lotus japonicus. The sequence goes on from NC_080044.1 coordinate 40,623,902, forward strand.
TCTAACCGTACGAAAACTTTCAAAGTGGAACTACTGGCCAATGACTTTTAGGTCTAACTTTTTTTTTTGAAGGAAGGTCTAACTTCACTTCTAAGGAAGGGGATTGAGAATAAGGTTAAAGGTTCATATCTTTCCAGAACTGAGAATACAAGTATGGGGACCAGAGTTGTTTGTTGTTTTTGTCACTTTCCATTAGCAAACTGTTAGCATTGTTAACAACTTACGAGTTTTTTTTTTGTATAAAACAAAAGATGGGATATAAAATAAAATTTTAATTAAATAAAGTAGTTCCATGTCATTTGATGGGCTAATAAAAAGGTTTAGGAAAAGAAATACCACTGAAACATACATTGGAAAGTCTAAACGGGCAGAACTTCGGCTTCCCTCTTCTCCCATACTTCAGCAGATACGAGCCCTTCTTCAGAGATGTAATTGCCTATAAAAGGAACATATAATGTCAGGTAACTGTAAAAGAAAATAATCCTATGACTGCAAAACCGTAAAGCACGATGGAAGACCTCTGATTCTAGCTTTAACCTCTCCTTATGTCAGTAAAGAAGAAACTATATTATGAGCTCTTATTCATAAAAATATATCTGTTGAACAATGAAGAACTAAATAAAAACGGAGGTGAATGACACACACAAATAAGCAAATAGAATGTTTTCAAGCCAACTTTTTTTCTCCTTTGTCAACATTAATCATTATTCATTAATAACATGAAATTTAAAGAAAGCAATTACTGAACCTGTTCGATATCCCTGTTGTCGCCAACACCAGTTTTCTGAGGATCAGCCATTCAAGTTGCAATAAGAGGCGCTTCCAAAGAACGGACCCAATACCCATTTGAACCACAACCCAACACAAAGCAGACACCATAAAGCAGCGTCCAACCTCTCTCCATGAAAACCAAAACTCCAATTTCAGCTCTCGCAAATTTGATCAAAAAGAAAAAAGAAACAAAGCTGCTTTTATCTACCCCATAGCTCAACTACACTCAAGCTTCATAAAACCGCGGAGAAAAATGCCTCGGGGAAACGCATTCAGCTCAAAACGCAGCGAAAAGAAACCCTAGAATGCCCGTGAACTCGAATCCCACCAAAATCTTTCAACGTCACAAATGTGGAACGGAACAACGCAGTAGATATCAGAACAAGCGACATTGCAAGGAATCCCCAGAAATCATGAAAAACTGAACCATTTTCAAAGAACTCAGGGTTGTTAAAACCGCAGCGAAGAAAATTTGCAGAAACAGAGGTTTCGATTGCGAGTTGCTATGATTGAGAGACAATGCCTTCGATTCGATTTTCCCAGCTCAAATTCGGTGAGAGCTTTGGAGATTGGTAACACGCGAGAGGCTCTCTCTCTCTCTTCTGAGAGGAGCTAACTGTTTCTTTTTTTCTGCCGGTTAATGCCACGTCAGCAACTGAAATCTGAGAGATGGCGATGGCTCGTTTTGTCGTTTTGTGAAACTTTGGGGGACAAATGAGTCCAATTTCGGGATTTGAAACGACATGCCCTCGCTGGTGTCGCTCTCATCGGCAGAAGCAACAATGATAATATGATATATACATACTTCTCTTTTTATAAACTTTACTAGTGTTTTTTTACCCAGGAATTTGTCTGTCGTATTTTATACGTCAATCACTACGTTGATTATTTTAAATATAATAAACAAAAATGAAATAGAAAAATCTTAAATGGTAAGCAAAGTGGTCAAAAACATAAAGGCAATAGAACAAATCATAGATATAAGGCATTACCAACATATTAAACAACAGATGAAATAGAAGAGTCTGAAACGTTAAGCAAAGTGGTGAAAAAGTCTTAAATTGAAACACTGGTTTGAAATTCGTGCAATTGAATAACTAATAAACAAAGATGAAATATAAGGGTTTGAAATGCGAAGCAAACAACTGATTAACTAATAAAAAGATTGTTTAACGAAATCTCAAATTCTCCAAAACATATAAGGGGACGGTTTTCTGGTGTCTAATAAACAATAGCTGAGTTAATCTACAGTGAACGTGATTATGCGCGTTCGTTTCCGCTCATACGTTCTCAAAAACTTATTGATAGACAACATTGCGCGTGGAGCTCGAAACTACCCCTTGTTCATCCATAATGAGCACCTTCAGCCCTTTTCTAGACTTCACCCTTGAGAGAGCGACATACAACTGTCCATGAGTAAACACAGGCCTCGGAAGGTACAAACCCAAATGAGAAAGACACTGACCCTGACTCTTGTTTATAGTCATTGCGAAGCATAAAGTCACCGGGAATTGCCTTTGAGAGAATTTGAAGGGAAGACCAGAGCCAGAAGGAGTAAACTCCCTTATTTCTATGTCATCTCCTATTTTGATTTTATGTTGTGGTTTCAGCCACAAAAGGATATACTGAAAATTGATTTTGTATGCATGAGAGGTTGTTCTGAAATCTCCTCTACTTTCCCCCACTCCAAAGAAGGATCTGATAAACGCATCCCTCGTTAAGTGAAGGCTGGAACTTGTAAATTAGAGACTGCCTTACAGAAGTGTGGATCTTACAACCTTGTTATTAATTTAAGAAAATTAATACACAGCGTGGATTTAAAATTTTAATATTTTATGAAAAAGTTTCTCAGATTTAAAGTTTTTAAATTGGCCAAGATAGATTTGTTTTGGAAATAAATTTTAGGTGCAGAAATTTCTTCTCTCCGTTAATAACTGAATGCATTATGTTGCCCATTTGATTTTATTTGAATTTTTTTTTGTTACAACGGAAAATTAACAAAAAACTAAGCTAGAACATCCTGACACAATAAAGGCACGACGTTAGTAGGAGGGAGGTGCCAGATTTGCCTCCTACAATGAGTCCTCGTTGCATATTTCGCCAAAGCATCCGCTACCAAATTGCGGTCTCTAATTAGGTGTCGAAATGAAACCTGCCACTCGCGGTGAAGCATCTCTCTAATCTGCTGAATCAAGTCGCACTATCAATACTGACTCACATCCTGATTTCCCATCACCACCTCCACCAGCTCAGTACAATCTGAGAAGCACATCAAGCTACGGTAGCCAAGGTCCCAAACATGGCACAACCCTGTATGCAAAGCTCACAATTCAGCAGTGAGTACATCTTCATCTCCCCAAAATTCTGTGAAACTCGACAGCCAACGACCATCCTTGTCGTGCTGCACTCCCCCTCCGTCGATCACACCCGGCCCTGGTCGCATACTCCCATCGGTGCACAGCTCCACCGAGCTTGCTGCGTTGTGCTTGCTTCCTCCTATTTGAATTTAACATAATATCAATCAATTAGTTTAGAATATAATAATTGTTTAAAAAATTATAATGATAGTTTTTATTTGCAAATATTTTTTAAAATATTTAAAAAATTTATAAAAAAGTATAGCAAATGAAATCTATTATCTATACGAAAAGAAGAGTTGTTTTCAAGAAACTTCAGCCACGTGCAACAACATTGTCATTTTTCCCCCCTTAAAAAAAATTCCATACTTTTTTTAACACCCACCTTTAACCGAAATTAAATTATAATAATGACCAAAATCCAGCATTGTGTTATTTTTAATTTACAAAAAATACAACAAAATAAATGATTTCAGCGAAAATAAGGTTATAATTAGCAGGAAAAGCACGGGTGAAGAGAAGGGAGAGGTGCTTTAAAAAAAAAAAGGTGTACATGTGTCAAGAGAAGAGAAGCCAAATGTGAATTAATCTGGGAGTGACACCTCATCAAATTGGCCTGAGAATTAATCTCGGAGTGACACCTCATCAAATTGGCCTGATGGAAGTTCTTCTTTTCTAATATACTAGTTTATGACCCGTGCCTTGCACGGGGGAATTTAATTTTGAATATAAGTATAAAGTTTGTTGATCAAATATTTAATTAATTTTATTGCATAATCAAAGTGATGTGGTTTGGTTTTGTTGTATTTCTGCGCATTTGTTTTTGTTTCTTTTTTATTGAAGCATAAAGTTTTTTGAGAAAATAAATAGACAATTTTTGGCGTAATTGTTGTTGCAAAGCACGGTGTTTTAAGGGCAAATTTATGAGATCGATATGTGAAAATAGAACAAAATGTAAATTAAACTGACAAAACTTTTGAATAATAGTAAATGTTCAACTACGGTGTAAATGTAATGTAGCCGAAAAAAAGTGAGGTTACACTTTAAAACTGTCAAAACTCTGTATTGTTAAATGACATCATTTGGGCATCATTCTCGAGCTCCCAACCCGATGAGTTCTAAATCTTGTAATGTTCATAGTAAAGATAAATTATTTTAATGTCATGTAATATTTGTGGATAAATTCAATAATGTGGTTCTAAACAACCATGATTTAGCAATTAGAGTATGAAATTTGACATTTGATTTGAACTTTGAAATTATGTCCTGGACTGTGCAAATTTTGAGGACGTTAAATGTTGATTTAAACTCTTTGTCGAAGTTGTCTTTTCCTTCTACCTTGAATAGAATTTGCTTATGCGCCAAATCACCAATTTCTTTGGTGTGTGGGGGTGTTCCATGTTGCCGCTCTATAATAATTTTAAATAAAAAGAAAAAAATTAGTATCTTATCAATTCATAATTTAATTAAAGAGTAGTGTTATTTACATGTACATGTTCACCTTTTCCATTTTTCTCTAGTATTTCTTTGCTTTTTTTTATTGAGGAAAGCACAACTATCATGATAAATAATTATCAGTTGTTGATCCAATATTATCCGCAACATTAACTAACAGCTTGTACCTAATGTAAACATAAAAAAAATTAAATTAATTTTAAAAAGGGTATCTGAGCAATTTCAATAATCGGGTTCATTGATATTCCTGATATAGTAGATGCTATCATACGTACAATCATACTCAATTCGATGGAATTGTTTAATCTTAAACAGAATATGAATCAAATTAACTAAATTATGGTAATTGGAGTTTATCATGTGGTAGGATTTATGTGCATGTTACAATTTGAGCAGTAATAAAGTGCTTCGTTAGATGATGTTGTCGCATGACATTTGCAGTCATGATAAAACCAATCGTCGGTGTACACAATTTTTTCAATCGCGACATACACAATAAATATTGTACGCTGAAATAATAAATATGAGTAATTGGATTAAATTATTAAAAATAAATGGACGTAATTAAAGTAATGAATCTAATTTGGAAGAATGGATTTATAACAATAAATGAACGTAATTAATGAATTAAATTTGTAATCATTAATCATAAAAAATAAAAGAACGTAACGTTTGCTGAGTATCAATTTTATAATTAATTTTAAATTTTGACTGAGTATTAATGCGTAATAAATTTCTCATAATTGAATTTAATTAAATGTCTTTTTAAAGCAGTTAATACGTGATTATTTTTTTAATTCTTTCATTTATGTATGGTAATTAATACTTCCATCATTTTTTCTTTAAAAAGCGTTTTGTATTTAAAAATGGAAAGAAAGATGATAAGTTTTTTTAATTTATTTTTCAATCATTTTGTGAAATTTGAAATCATGAATTTTAAGAAATTGATGACTGTAATTAAGGAATTAAGGAATCAAAACTATTTTTGAAGAATAAACTTTAATAAATAAATAAAAGTAATTAATGTATTTAATTTTCAATCATGAATATTTCAAAATAAATGATTGAAAATTAAATGAATGGTTAATAATTCAATTAATGCTGGCACTAATATTTCTAATATAAATTTCACAATTTAAATTTAATTCAAACTAATTATTTCTTATATAAGAGTCAATGCTATAACTATTTGAAATTTTAACTGAATATTATTTTGTAATAAATTTCTCATAATTCTTTTCAATTTAATGCATTTTTAAAAGCATTAAATATGTGTTTTATAATTTTAATTACTGATTATTTAATTTTCTTATTTGTGGTTCAAAAATTATATCTTCATTTGTTATTTTTCAAAAAAAATACGTTTTGTAGTGTAAAAATGAAACATGCTCCGATTTTTTTTTAAAATTATAAATGGTATAATTAAAATTAATTAAGGAATATAAGTGAGAAAAACATACCGATCTGCACGCAACCAAATATTCGATGTTTGTGCGTGAAAACAGTTTTAGGAACTCATTTTCTTCAGTAACTTTTAAGTTTTCAAGCAATACGTTCATTAGTTGAGTAGGAACTGTGTCACACTCCAATAACCTGCAAAGAAATGATTATGAGTTGGAATTGTCATTCAAATTTGTTGAAACGATTATTCAATATTTTGTACGGACAAACCTGTCTTTGTAGCACACAGCTTCAGGGATGTTAGGATTGAACATTACTCCAGTGCATTCTAACCCAGTAGTTAACTGATATTTCCCTGCCAATTTTTTTAGTGGCCGGATGTTATTTACAGACTAATCAAAATGATGAATTAAGAATTTTATAGAGAAGTTTATTTTAGAATTTAGATCAAAATTATTAAATGTACTTGATGTGTTGTTACCGCTCCCAGTAGTATGATAACAACAACATGCTTGTTATCTCCTGCACTTGGAACTGCATGCAAATCGTCAACAAATTCGCCGTATAAAAACCATTTAAATTTTTCCTGCAAAAATAATCAATAAATGTCGCTTAATTTGTTTGTCGGCAATTAAAAGTCTTTTTGTTTCTCCGGTATATTATGATAAAAGCTAAATTACCGTCGAGATTCGATTTCAATGTCTCTGATATTGGTTACCGCTCCGTCCTGCTCATATCCTTGATAGTTTCTGACATGCGTAATTTCCCCCATGACATATGTTTTCATGTTAATGTAAATGCTTGCAAGTGATAACCTACGTGAAATTATTTAAATGGCTAAAAAGCATTTTTGCCCCCTGATGTTTCAAGTTTGTGCAAATTTTGCCCCTACTCTATTTTTGTCGACGTTTCTACCCCTCATATTTTCAAACAGTGCACTGTCTACCCCTCCGTCAGTCATGCTTTCTCAGGAGAGGTTCCTGAGTGGATTGGAGAGATGAAGAAGAGTATATGAAGTTGATGATGATCAAGGAAATGATATAAATTAAATTTGTTTGATCTATATATCAATTATGTATGTAACTGAACTGGTTGAATGCATGTTTTGCTACTTATAGGTCTTGACAAAACTGAAGCTATAAATGGAGTCTAACCGCCGAGTAAATCTCATATCTCCTCATCTTCCTGAAACATCAAACTCCATCTTTCTTTCAAACATCAAACGCCACAGGAAATGGCATGTTACATCGCTTATTTGGAAGAGCTCAGGAAAAAAGCTTTTGATGAAGATCTCTTCATCAACGTCAGGCATCCAAAAGATCCCAATGTCTACGAATTGACCAACAAACTGTTGGGAATGGATCTGAGCTCTGAAATGGACGCCATCCTCCGGGATTTTCTCTCCTACGTGGAAGAAATTCAAGATCTCTGCCAGTGGGAGCTGGATCTGCTGGAGGAGAAGGAAACAGTGATAACAGCTCTGGAGGCGGTAGAAGAAGGTCCTGAGAAGGAGGAGTTAAGCCGGAAACTCGGTAACTTAGGGTACAAGCAACACCGGTTGGAGCTCGAGAAAACAGAGCAGCGCAAAGAATGTAGGAGAATGAAGAGAGACCCTCCCTTCTAAATGTACTAAGTCGAGTATTTGAATAAAAGTTTGTGTCCCGAATTGTTTTGTCGTGCACTAATAAGATCATGCGAGCAAACAAATAATTGAGTTAGGAAATCATAACGACGTAAACAAATAAATGAAGGAAGGAATGAATATTTAAATGAACAAAAGGTAATTATGCGGGCGAGGCGAGCGGCCCGCAGCTTACTTCCGCCTTTTGTTCGTCGTCATCTAGCACGTGTTTTCAGCGCTAGCCTTCCGGTTCCGTGTGAGTAATTTTTCGAGAGTGTGCTACACATAACTAGGACTTTCGCTCGGTATTTTACCAAGGCTTTCGTTCGCACCAATATTTCCCGTAAGAGCAGGTGCAACCCCTCCAGCATTATTAGGTGAGGACTTACAACGCTGGGGGCCCAATGGCCATATGGGTTTACCCAGACTTTTAGCCTAGTTAAAAGTGCTTCCCGCGTTTCAGGAAGACTTGACTCGCCCAAATTTCGGGGAGGTTCTTTGGATAAAGAGCTTTATTCACGCATGCCGCCAACCAGTGGCGACGGGAAGCTCATCCGCACATGTCGCCTGCATGGGCTACGGTCAGCGCCGGATTTTCCGGAGCGATCCCCAGACATCAAGGTCGTGTTGGGATTGCCACCTTCAGGGAATTTTTCCCACCGGGCTGCCGTCTCAGTTCGATAGCTAGGAGTATTGCTAAGAATATCCTTTTGTATTTGATTTGTTTAAATTTTTACACCGAGGGATACCTCGTTAAAAAACTCCTGTGTCGGAGAAAAAGAGTGCATCTTTATTTTTAGTCCTAACTTTCTGGCTGCTTCCTTGATTAGAGTATTACACCTAGCACCTCATTCTCGTCGCCCAGCCCAACTTTCTCGCCGTAGGAGGAAAGGAACCATTGTTGCTCATCTTCACTCTCGGCGTACCTTGGCCTCTTCCTACCGTCCACTGACTGTTCGTATCCTCTTGTATCTCGGCGACTTTCACACCGTTTGTTCTTTCTATTAGCTTTCCCAAAGAGCTGGTCCAATGTAGGTGGCCCCCTGGGAGAGGTTCCTCCTTGTTCTCCGCCAAACAAATCGATGTTGTCTTTTACCAGCGTACTCAAGCGTCGCTCTTGCTCCATGGTGAGCTTGGGCTCGATCGCCAATATTCCTCTACTCTTTCCCTTATCTCGCCCCTTTACCTTCTTTCCGCTGTCCAACTTTTCGCCGACCTGCCTTTCTAACTCGCCCGCGACGTCTTGGTACTGCGCCGCTGGATGTCCCTGCTCGCCCTCAGTCCCTCGATTCTCGTGAATCCTGTGTCTACCATTATCCTTCTCTCGGCCATACAAGTTAAGGCTACGGTCGCGGCATTTCTTCACTCCTCCCTGATCTATTGTTATCCTTCCCACTCGTCCGCAGGGTAGCGGGTATTTCATCACGAGGTGAGCTGAGGATATAACTGCACGAAGGCGATTCAAAGTGTTCCGCCCTATAATGACATTATAAGCTGCCGCAACCTGCAAGACCAAGTACCTTATCTTCAGAAGTTTGGAATCCTCGCCTACTCCAAAAATCGTGTCCAATTCCACATAACCGCGCACTTGAACTTGCTTTCCTGAGAATCCCGCCAAATTCCCTGTGTATGGCCTTAGGTCTTCGTCCCCCAGTCCCAGCTGCTCGAATGCATTCTCGTAGATTATATCGGCTGAGCTACCTTGGTCTAACAGCACCCTACTCATGTTGAAACCCCTGATTCTTACCATTACCACTAAGGGATCGTCTGTATGGGTCTTTACTCCTTCAAAATCTGCGGACGACACTATTATGTCTGAGTGTTTGTTCTCGAGCCAAGCCGAGCAGACTTCCATCGGCGGTGTTTCCCCTATTAGTTTTTGCCCCCTTATCAATGTACCGACGTCGCCCCTGTGGCCCCCAACAATGATCATGTTAGCCGTTTCCACAGTTCCTTCTGAAGGTATGAAAAACGGTAGAAAGGGGGGGTTTGAATAACGTTTTCAAAATAAAACTTCCACCTTAAAGATTTTAACAAATCTTTCGAGAACAAAGTGCTTAAGATAAGAGATAGAAAAGCACACAAGGATTTTATCCTAGTTCACTTGATAAATCACTCAAGCTAATCCAGTCCACCCGTTAAGGTGATTTCTTCCTTCTTAGAATGAAGGCAATCCACTAATCAGGTAAATGTTACAACTGCACTTGAAACCTACAAGTGACTAACAATTACACTGACTTAGCTCACACTAAGATTCACTCTCTTAGTCTTCTCTAGGATCCGATCAACCTTGATCTCCTAAAGGTAACTAAACAACTGTTTAAGAAAGAATGTTTACAAAGGATTTGCTTCTGAAAAGCTAATAGTAAACACAATGAATTCAGATGAAAGAATGCTTAGAAAGTTTGAATATGGCTTGCGCGTGTGAGATTCTTCCAACCGCATCTTTCAATCTTCAGCCTCTATTTATACTCCAAGGATAAGGGTTGGAACGCTGCATGGAAATGCTACCGTTGGAGGGCAGTTCTGGAAATTCCAGCTTCTGCTGTGGCTGAGAATGTTAGGTAGGTCGTCAGGATAGTACATTTGCTTTTGTACTTGGATAGTGACTTGACCTTTAAACCTAGTAGACTTCTGATTAGGGGAATGCTTCATGTTGGAACTTGTGAAGCTCGTTGATCAGAGTCAGAGGGAAGCAGAGATCCTCTGACCGTTGTATCTTCTAATTCTGAACTCAGAGGGAAGTACATGGTCTTCAGAGTCATCTTGCTTCTAGACATCAGAGTTTCCACTTTTCAGCTTCTGGATCTTCAGAGTCTTTTACACCAACAGAACATCTGAACCTTCAGAGTTTCTTGGTTGTCAGAACGTCTGGATCTTCAGAACTTCAAGTGACTGAGTCCATATCAGAGCGTGTATGACTTCAGATCTTCTGAAGCGTTTCTACTGTTCAGAGTGAACATAGATGTTGCGAAAGCGTTGCTTGGGTCACTCTTTATGCACAGTGCTTCTGATTTGTGTGAGATTGAATTGAGGTCAGAGCCTGTAAATAGCACACTCAGAAAAACACGTTAGAGTACCATAATTGTTCATACTAAAATGTTAACTTGTAATCATCAAAACATAGAGTTGTACTACACGATCAAAACTTGATCTTACACCTTTGTCCTCGCCGCTTTCGACTTCCTCAGCTTCCTTTCTCTTCGCCACCCACGGTTGTCTCGCCTTGATTAGCCGCTTGATTTGACCCTTGAGTGTAAAACAGTCGGTGGTGTCGTGGCCTTCCAAGTTGTGGTATTTACACCATTTGAGCCTATTCCTCACTTCGCGTCCTAGCTTCGTGCTGCACTTACCTTCCTTGTTTACATCCTCGACTCCCGCTTCCAAAATAAAAATAAACCACACTAACACAGCTTACACATCAAAAACTGGGTGTACTCCCCCTTTTTGTCATAAGCAAAAAGTATGGGGTGTGAAAAACTTAGCTTGAAGTACAAGGTACTCCCCCTTAGAGAAGGTCCAAGTTTAAAAACGATATGGAGAAATAAACGATGCATGAATAAGAGTTACGCGAATTAAAGAAGGGAGTTAAAGCATAAGAAGAACGTTTACCACCGGCCACGGGAGTAAAGAGAAGCTTCAGTTACCAAGGACTTAACCTCGAGAAACTGTAGGAGCAATAACTTCCAAGGAGAGAATGAAGCTTATATAAAGCGATTTAGAAGAGAGTAAGCTTCACAACTCGATCAATACCATAAAAAGAAATGGCTTCATACATGGTTGCACTGGAAAAGCTCAGAAGGAAAGCCTTCGAGGAAGACATGTTCCTTAACATCCGGCACCCTGATGGTACACGAACGATACAAGAGCTGACGAAGACACTGCTTGAAGAAGATCTTGGTCCAGAGCTGGAGAAAGATCTGAAAGAATTCCTTGGCTTCGTGGAGGAAATTCAGGAACTCAGCCAGCTTGAGCTGAATTTTCTGGAAGAGAAGGAGTCAGTGGAAAGAAGAATCAAGACTATAGAAGATAGTTTGGAGAAGACCGAGCTTAGCATCAAGCTTGGCAATATAGAGTATGCACTGGATCGGCTGGAGAAGGAAAGAGCAGAGCAACGCCGGGAGTGCAGAAGAATGAGGAAGGATGCTCCATTCTAGATGTAGGGAATAAAATGTATGATGTAATAAACATGAATTATCATGAATAAAAAAAAATTTGCAAACACAATGTCATATATATATATATGCAATGATAAACGACGAGTAAGCAAAATATAGCAAATAATAAACGTAAAAAAATGAGAATAAAATAAGTTAAGAAGGAAAAACGAAAGAAATCCTAAAAACTAAGGCTTGTCAGAGCGACGCAGGAGTTCTTGAAGGACTTGCTTCATTTCCACCAGCTGAGTCTCATGAGAATTGAGACGTTGTTCCATGATGTCAAGTCTGGAAGAACTTGGCTGTGTAGAGGTAGAGGGAACATTCTGAGCAGAGTTAGGAGCTTGAGTGGAATCAGAAGCAGCAGGAGTGAAGACCACTAGTGCAAGAGCTTGACATCTAAGAGCTTCAGCTTCAGCTTCTAGTCTCTCAGCTTCTAATCTTGCATTTTCAGCTTGTGCAGCCGCTTGACGTGCAACTTCTTCTGCTTGCTCTTTCTTTCTTTTTGCTTCTTCAACAGCTTCAAGTAACTTAGTTTTTTGCTGTTGTTCATGCAGAGCCACTCTTCTGTTAAACCGCTGCCTGGCAGCCTCAATCCTCTGATCCCTTTCTGCAGTGAGATGACTCATCATAACAGGAACCTGAGCAACTAACCAAGTACTCAGACGATTCCATTCTTCAGCAACAGAGTCAGAGTTCTCACTCAGGTCAGTGTGACCTTGCACATTGCGAATCATCAGTTAAGCTTCATGATTAAAAACACTGATGCACTCAGAGAGAGAGGTTGGCCTGAGGTAGGTATAGGGAACAATTGAGAGATTGGTTTCAGGAGAGGTTGGGTGGTTGCTGCTGTTTGCCTCAGAGGCACCTTGAGGAGAACCAACATCAAAAGTTTGGACATTTGGTTCAGAGGTTTCAAGGTTTGGTACAGAGGTTTCAACCTGAGGATGTGGTGATCTAACCGAAGAGTGGTTAGACATTGAGTTTTCTGGTTCTGGTTGAAGGGGTTCTTGTTGAACTTGGTCTGGTTGAACTTGTTGGGCTAAAGGGTCTGTTTCATGCAAGGGGTCAGCCTGGATGGGATGATCTGGGTCAACTAGACGTTCTGGTCTAGGTCCAGGGTATCTCCTAGGGCTTGGCACTGTGAGGTAGTACTCTGGAATGGCAGACACTTTTTCTTTCCTAACTTCGTGAAATTTACGAAGTGACTCAGAGTTGTTGGAAGGTGAGGAGTCAGCAACGTTGGTAGGAAAGGATACAGAAGTATAGGGAGTGGAAGAATCTGTATCAGCAGTTCTACGAACAGGACGTTCTGATGCTCTGGGGACAGAGTGATCAGACGTTCTGGGTTCAGGTTCAGAGGGTTCAAGAATAATGGGTTCAGAGGTTAGTGGGTTGTATTGAATGGTAATGGGTGAGGTTGGTTCAGAGGGACGTGGAGTCTGAAGCATATTCCACAGAGGTGCTTCTTCTTGGGAAGGTTGGAAAAATGAAGACCTTGGTGAATTTGGTGGAGATGTGGTTTGGGCAGCTGGTTGAGACTCTGGGATAGGAGTGAGTTGGGTGGCTGTGCGGTTAAGAAGTGTAGAGATGGGGAGTGCATCAAGTGAATTTAAATCATCATCAGATTCAGTAACAACAGACTTACTTGATGATCGCACGGCAGACCGAGTCACTCTGGCAGAAGTCTTCATTCTGATGACTACAGCAGCAGGTTCCACACGGGTAGGCTTCTCCACAATTCTAACTTGCTTCTTTTTCTTCTTTGGAGGAGAGGGAGCATCATCATCATTATCACCAGCATCATCATCAGGCTTGGTGGTTTCATCGTGCTTCCTCTTAGGCTTGTCAGCCTTCTTCTTCTTCTTCAGAGGAACATCAGACTCTTCAGAAGATTCCTCCAAGACCATTTTTCTCTGAACTTTCCTCTTGGTAGGAGAGTCAAACTCTGGAGCTGGTGGCAGTTTTCTGAAAAACTCGTCCACATCAATCTCGTACCCTTGTTGCTTCAGATCATCAATGTAGCACAAAATAGCTTCTGGGTTATCTGCTTGGGACCACAGAGGGTAATCATTCAGGGGCACCCTTCTTTGTCTTACTTCATCAGAAGTATCTTCATGAGCAGGGGCAATCTTCTTCTTGACCAATCCCATCTTCTTTAAAGATGTGGATATAAAGACATCACTAACGATTGTAGACAGATCCTCTGTGCATCCTGCCTTGATCAGATCTTCTATGAATTTGCTCTCAATGAAGAGATCTGAAAGCAGTCTCCCAAAGGGGATGTACTTGATAGCAGACTTGATGGAGGCAGTGGTTCTGGACTTCCTGATGCATTCTTTCAGGTAAGAGAACAGGAAGAAAGGAAGGCAGATCTTCCTATGATCCTGAATGAAAAACAGCATTGCCTTCTGGCAGAAGTTGATGTAATCAGGAGAGCTTCCCTTTGGCCTCTGGTTGATGCAGTGAAGCAGAATCTTGTGCCAGATCCTTACTTGGGATGAAGATCCACCACTTTGTAGTCGCTCTTGCCAGGTTTGTATGTTGTGTAAAGAGCCTTGTTGGTTTCATCCTTGGTTCTGGGTTTCACCGTAGATTCCGTCTGTTGGAATCTATACCCAGTTCCAGTGTGTGCACCCAGAAGATTCACAATAGACTTCTCGGTGATGATTATCCTCCTTCTATCAATGTAGGAAACCACTTGTGTGTCATCACAGTCCGCATGCTTCCAGAATTCCTTGACCAATTTGTCATAGATTGGACCTCGAAGCCTGTTGAAGTACTCTTCCCAGCCCTGAACATGAACTTCAGGACAAAGATCATACCCATTAGCAGCTATATTATCCAGGTCGAATCTCCATTCAGCAAGCACCTGGAGTTCTTCCGGAGCAAAAACACAGTGAACGGCACAGCCCCGTTCTGCAATTGGAATCATCTTCTCTTGAGCCTGACCTTGACTTGGAGTTTCAGGACCGAATTGACCTGTAGCTTGGCCTACTACCATATGAGGAAATCTGGTTGTAGCTGCAGTTTCGTTTCTGTTTTGTCTCACCATCTTGAAGTCGGTTGAAGGTTTTGGGTAGAAAGGAGAAGGATGAATAGAGAGAGAGAGAGATCGTGGGGATAAGTTTTTGAAAGACTGAAGAGAGAGAAGGTAAAACCGTAAGTGTAGGAGAACGTGTGTGTATAGTGGGTTTTGACAAATAACCGTTGTTGATCAAAAAACAATTTAAAATCAACGGTTAAAAATTAAAGACATGATAATAACAGTTAATACACATATCACACGCAGGAGAGAAGCACATCAACACTCATTACGACAGACTGTCAGCACGGGCACAAGGAACTATGTATCAGAGATACTGACACACGTTTACTGTCTCAGCTTCAGAGTCAGCACCAATGGGTACATAAACTCTGATCGAGTTACCTTCTGGACTAGACATCTTATAATAAAGAAGCATCATAGTCAGAGGTTCTGATCCATCTTCATGCTGGACAAAAGTCCATATTCAGATTTTTCAGAATGAAATTAAATCTATCCTCTGCTAAGGGCTTTGTAAAGATATCTGCCCATTGATGGTCAGTATCAACAAACTTCAGAAGAAGTACGCCCTTCTGTACATAATCTCTAATGAAATGATACTTTACCTCAATGTGCTTTGCCCTTGAATGTAAGATAGGATTCTTACTCAATGAAATTGCAGCAGTGTTATCACAAAAGATTGGGATATTGCTCTCAAGGATTTGATAATCCTCCAGCTGATGTTTCATCCAGAGCATCTGAGTGCTGCATATTGCTGCTGAGATATATTCTGCCTCTGCAGTGGATAGTGCAATGGTTGATTGCCTCTTGCTTGCCCATGAGACTAAGTTGCTTCCCAGAAATTGAAAATTTCCAGAAGTGCTTTTTCTCTCTGTTCTATCTCCAGCATAATCAGCATCACAATAACCTGAAAGCTTATACTCTGATGTTTTCTTATACATCAAGCCAAGGTTAGTGGTGCCTTTCAGATACCTTAGGATCCTCTTAACAGCAGATAAGTGGGTTTCCCTTGGATCTGATTGGAAACGAGCACATAAATGAACACTAAACAATATATCAGGCCTAGATGCAGTTAAGTATAGAAGTGATCCTATCATACCCCGATAGAGCTTCTGACAAACTTTACCACTTGCATCTTCTTTCTCCAGAATGCATGTAGGATGCATTGGAGTCTTGGCAACTGTAGATTTCAGCATATTGAACTTCTTTAGAAGTTCTTTAGTGTACTTGCTCTGATGGATATATGTTCCTTCTGGTGTTTGATCAACTTGTATTCCCAGAAAGTACTTGAGTTCTCCCATCATACTCATCTCAAATTCAGCCTGCATCATCTCAGAGAATTCTTTGCATAGAGATTGATTAGCAGAACCAAATATAATATCATCAACATAAATTTGCACAATTAAGATATCATCTTTGTAAGTTTTGCAAAAGAGAGTTGTATCTACTTTACCCCTTACAAACTCATTCTCCAGAAGGAATGAGCTGAGTCTCTCATACCATGCTCTAGGAGCTTGCTTCAGACCATAGAGTGATTTCTTCAACTTGAAAACATGGTCTGGGTTCTTCTCATCCTCAAAACCTGGGGGTTGATGAACGTAGACTTCCTCAGATATGTATCCATTTAGGAAGACACTCTTAACATCCATCTGATGTAGAATTATGTTGTGATTCACAGAGAAGGTGATCATCAGTCTGATTGCTTCTAGTCTTGCTACTGGAGCAAATGTTTCAGTGTAGTCTATTCCTTCCTGTTGTCTGTAGCCTTGAGCAACTAGCCTTGCCTTGTTTCTGACTACATCACCTTTCTCATTCAACTTGTTTCTGAACACCCATTTTGTTCCAATTACATGGACACTTTGAGGCTTCTTCACTAGGCTCCAAACATCATTCTTGGAAAATTGATTCAATTCTTCTTCCATGGCCAGAATCCAGTCCTTGTCCTGAAGAGCTTCATCAATTGACTTGGGTTCAATTAAGGACACCAATCCTTTCAGACTAAGCAGGGTCTCTTCAGAGGGTCTGAAGGCTGATCTGGTTCTGACTGGTTCGTCTTTGTTGCCCAGAATCAATTCCTTAGGATGAGCTGCAGTGATTCTGCTCTTCTTCTGAGTTTGTGAATCAGAGGGACCAGATTCTTCTGGTTCATCTTCCTCTGGCTCAGCTTCCTCTGGAGCTTTGCCTTTGTCAGAAACATTTATACTTAAATCTGCAAATTTCTCAACTAGCTGTGACTGGTCAGAGTCAAGCTTATCATCAAATCTAACATGAATAGATTCTTCAATTGTTTTAGCATCAGTATTATAGAATCTAAAACCTTTAGATCTCTCAGAGTAACCAAGTAATAGACATTTAGAAGACTTAGCATCAAATTTATGCAATCTATCCTTAGTATTAAGAACATAACAAACACAACCAAAAGGATGAAAATAAGAAATGTTGGGTTTGATATTCTTCCACAATTCATAGGGAGTCTTATTCAGAATTGGTCTCACAAAGATTCTGTTCTGAATGTAACACGCTGTGTTTACTGCCTCTGCCCAAAAGTGCTTAGCCATGCCAGTTTCTTGGAGCATGGTTCTAGCCATCTCCTGAAGAGTTCTGTTCTTCCTCTCAACAACACCATTTTGTTGAGGAGTTCTGGGACAAGAGAAATCATGTGCAATTCCATAGGAATCAAACAGACTCTCAAACTTGTCATTCTCAAACTCTCCACCATGGTCACTTCTGACACGCACAATCCTATAAGCCTTCTCGTTTTGCACTTGTGCTATGAAGGTAGAGAACACAGCATGAGACTCATCCTTGCGGGTTAGAAATTTTACCCATGTCCAGCGGCTATAGTCGTCAACAATGACCATCCCATATCTCTTGCCACCTATAGACTCAGTTTTCACTGGTCCAAACAGGTCGATATGCAGAAGTTCCAACGGCCTTGAGGTTGAGACAACATTCTTTGCCTTGTAAGGGACTTTTGTGAATTTGCCTTTCTGACATGCTTCACAAAGAGCGTCTGAAGAGAACTTCAGAGTGGGTAAGCCCCTGACAAGGTTTAGCTTGCTCAGCTGAGAAATCTTTCTCATACTGGCATGCCCTAACCGTCTATGCCATACCCATTGCTCTTCATTAACAGACAGAAGGAACTTCACATTCTGAGCCTCCAACTCAGATAATCTGATCTTATAAATGTTGTTCTTCCTCTTGCTGTGAAACAGAACAGAGCCATCGATCTGACTTACAGCCCGACAGGACTTTTGATTAAAGATAACATCATAACCCTTGTCAGCTTATTGACTTATAGACAATAAGTTATGAGTTAAGCCGTCTACCAATAAAACATTGTCAATGCATGGACTACTATCTACACAAATAGTACTAGTACCAACAATTTTACCCTTTTCGTTGCCACCAAAGCCAACTTCGCCTCCAGGCTTAAGTTTTAGCTCTTGGAACATACGCCTTTCTCCCGTCATGTGACGCGAGCATCCACTGTCCAGATACCATGATTGGTGTTTCAGTGGAGCTATCAAGGATATCTGCAACATAGATAATCTTATCCTTAGGTACCCATTTTCTGGGTCCTCTCTTGTTAGTTACCCCAGAGGTTCTGATCACCTTGGGTTTCTCAACATGATAATGTAAAGGAATTTTTGCATGATATTTAGACATGGAGAAAGATCCCTTTTTAAGAGGAGGTTTAGCAACTTCAGCAGGTAAAGGATCAGGTAATATGGTACCAGAGGGAACAAAGCATTCATACAAAGATTTAGCTTTAGGCATAGAAGGCTCATTTCTAATTGGTTTAGAATAGCCAATGCCATGCATTCCATTTCTGCCTACGCCATAGATCATTGAAGCCATTAAGCTTCTGTCTACGCTTTTAGCCAGGAATCTTTGAAAATATTTTTCATACTTAGATTCATGCTTACTATCAGAGGCATCACAGGAAATAACTTCTTCTAACTTAGCAATTTGATTCTTAAGCACAGAGTTAGAATTCACTAAAGCATGGTTATCATTTTTCAAATCAGAAATGATTTTCTCATGTTCAGAAGGAGTCTTAGAAGCAGCAAATAAGTCCTTTTTCAACTTTTTGTGCTTAGACAATAAAGAGTTATACTTATCCATAATATCAGACAAAGCATGTTTCAGTTCAGAGGTTGAGAAAGAAGCGAATACCTCATTTTCATCGTCTGAGTTAGGATCTCCTTCTGATTCTGAGTCAGAGTCAACAACATCCTTTGACTCTGCTCCTTTGTCTTTGACAATAGCCATGAGTCCTTGGACTTCACCATCAGAGTCAACATCTTCTGACTCTGATTCGTCAAAAGTCACCATCAGACTTTTCTTGGTCTTGAAGTGCTTCTTTGGCCTCTTGTCCTTCTTCAACTTTGGACAGTCACTTTTGTAGTGCCCTGATTCTTTGCACTCAAAGCATGTGACTTCCTTAATTGAGGACTTCTTCTGACCTGAGGATTCAGACTTTCCTTTGGCCTTTCCAGAGCCTCTGTACTTGCTTTGCTTGTGCTTCCAGATGCGGTTGAGTCTTTTAGAGATCAGAGTCAGCTCATCTTCATCAGAGTCTTCTGATGCTTCTTCAGATTCTTCTGCTTCAGCTTGGAGAGCTTTTGACTTCTCTGCTTTAGCCTTCTCAGATTTGGATTTCAAGGCTATTGACTTCTTCCTCAGATCTTGCATCTCTGAGCGCTTCAGCTCATGGCACTTCAGTATGCTGATGAGTTCTTCTAAACTCATACGCTCAACATCTCTCGTAAGCTCTATTGAAGTCACCAAGGGCATCCAGCTTTCAGGAAGACTTCTGATGACCCTTTTGACATGATCTTTTGTTGTGTAGCTCTTGTTGAGAGGTCGTATTCCAGCTACAAGCAACTGAAATCTGGAAAACATTTCTTCAATGGACTCGTTTGGCTCCATGATGAAGGATTCATACTTTTGGATCAAAGACAACGCCTTTGATTCTTTGACTTTCTCGTTTCCTTCATGAGACATCTTCAGGGATTCAAAGATGCCCTTAGCATACTCACGATATGTAATCTTCTGGTACTCTTCATAAGAGATAGCACTTAGAAGAATTGCTCTAGCTTTGTGATGTTGTGAGTAAAGCTTCTTTTGATCTGCAGTCATCTCTGACCTTGGGATCTTCTTGCCTTCTTCATCAATTGGATGCTCATAGCCATCCACAATAATATCCCAGAGATCTGCATCAAAACCCAGAAAGAAACTTTCAAGTCTATCTTTCCAATATTCGAACCTTTGACCGTCGAACATGGGAGGCTTTGCAATGTAACCATCTTTTTGCGTTTCACTGGTGGTAGCCATTGTTTTTCACACCGGCCCGGATCACTGAACACTGTTAGGTGTGGTAATCAGAACTTGCGCTCTGATACCAATTGAAGGTATGAAAAACGGTAGAAAGGGGGGGTTTGAATAACGTTTTCAAAATAAAACTTCCACCTTAAAGATTTTAACAAATCTTTCGAGAACAAAGTGCTTAAGATAAGAGATAGAAAAGCACACAAGGATTTTATCCTAGTTCACTTGATAAATCACTCAAGCTAATCCAGTCCACCCGTTAAGGTGATTTCTTCCTTCTTAGAATGAAGGCAATCCACTAATCAGGTAAATGTTACAACTGCACTTGAAACCTACAAGTGACTAACAATTACACTGACTTAGCTCACACTAAGATTCACTCTCTTAGTCTTCTCTAGGATCCGATCAACCTTGATCTCCTAAAGGTAACTAAACAACTGTTTAAGAAAGAATGTTTACAAAGGATTTGCTTCTGAAAAGCTAATAGTAAACACAATGAATTCAGATGAAAGAATGCTTAGAAAGTTTGAATATGGCTTGCGCGTGTGAGATTCTTCCAACCGCATCTTTCAATCTTCAGCCTCTATTTATACTCCAAGGATAAGGGTTGGAACGCTGCATGGAAATGCTACCGTTGGAGGGCAGTTCTGGAAATTCCAGCTTCTGCTGTGGCTGAGAATGTTAGGTAGGTCGTCAGGATAGTACATTTGCTTTTGTACTTGGATAGTGACTTGACCTTTAAACCTAGTAGACTTCTGATCAGGGGAATGCTTCATGTTGGAACTTGTGAAGCTCGTTGATCAGAGTCAGAGGGAAGCAGAGATCCTCTGACCGTTGTATCTTCTGATTCTGAACTCAGAGGGAAGTACATGGTCTTCAGAGTCATCTTGCTTCTGGACATCAGAGTTTCCACTTTTCAGCTTCTGGATCTTCAGAGTCTTTTACACCAATAGAACATCTGAACCTTCAGAGTTTCTTGGTTGTCAGAACGTCTGGATCTTCAGAACTTCAAGTGACTGAGTCCATATCAGAGCTTGTATGACTTCAGATCTTCTGAAGCATTTCTACTGTTCAGAGTGAACATAGATGTTGCGAAAGCGTTGCTTGGGTCACTCTTTATGCACAGTGCTTCTGATTTGTGTGAGATTGAATTGAGGTCAGAGCCTGTAAATAGCACACTCAGAAAAACACGTTAGAGTACCATAATTGTTCATACTAAAATGTTAACTTGTAATCATCAAAACATAGAGTTGTACTACACGATCAAAACTTGATGTTACACCTTCGTCCTCGCCGCTTTCGACTTCCTCAGCTTCCTTTCTCTTCGCCACCCACGGTTGTCTCGCCTTGATTAGCCGCTTGATTTGACCCTTGAGTGTAAAACAGTCGGTGGTGTCGTGGCCTTCCAAGTTGTGGTATTTACACCATTTGAGCCTATTCCTCACTTCGCGTCCTAGCTTCGTGCTGCACTTACCTTCCTTGCTTACATCCTCGACTTCCGCTTCCAAGAGCGACTTTGTTAGCTCCTTACCTGTGCGTCCCTTCAGCCTCATTCGCCGGTTCGCCTCAACTGTTCGGCGAGATCGCCGATTGAGTTGTTCTCCTTTGCCTTTCTTAACAGGTCGATCAGCTTTTTTAGACCTTCGCTCACGATTTGCTTCCTCCTCCTGTATCCGTTTTCTCTCCAGCTCTACGCTCGCCGCCCTCTCTTGCTTCCTTTTGTGTGCTTAAATTCCTTCTTCGATGATGTAGTCTTGCGCTCTGGCACGGACTTCTATCATTGAACTTGCCAGTTCCTTGCTTAGCTCGCGCTTAAACTTTCCCCAGGATTAACCACCTTTGAAAGCGCACACGCACATGCGTGGCTCCAGCTCTTCAAATCTTGCGGACGCGGCACTGTATCGTTTCATATATTGTTCCAAGGTTTCACGCTCCCGCTGCTGCATGTCAAACAGGTCCTCGATCGCTCTCGCAGAAAAGTGATCGAGGAATTTTGATGAGAAGTCGCGGAACTTGGCTAGGGATCCCTGAGGCAAAGCCACAAACCAATCCATAGCTTATCCTCGGAGCGTGGATGAGAATATTCTACACTCTACCGCGTCAGAAACCGCGTTTATTGTAAGACCCAAGTTTTTAAGATTATGTCAAGTGAATAGAATCCTATTCACGATTAGGGTTGATGTATCGTGAAGGGAAACCTGAACAAGAGTTTGCTAAATGAAATAAATTTATGAAGGAGAAAGTTTCAGGAAAAGTCTAAGGATTGTATCAAGGACAATAAAAGTTATAACACGATCGATATACGCTCAAACCTAGGGCAGAAACCCTAGTAAATAGCTAGTTTACGCTTAAAGTCACGATGGAAACTAATTCCAAAATTCTTCAGAGAAATGTTAGAATTTCTCTTAATCCATATATAACAATCGTTTCAAGGCGAAACTCTGGAATGTACGAACGTCCGATTCCAATCCTCGGAAGTTTGCCGAAACTAAAACCCTGATAGTTCGAAAACCCTAGAATCAACCGACGATGAAGACTTTTTCTATTCAGAACATCAAATGAAGATTCCACACGCGTACACCCATTTCTCTTGATGATTTCAATCTTTCTTCAGAAGGAAGTTTTCTATTCCGACATCAGATGCAAAAAGCAACTTATCGGGTAAAATAGTTTTACACCGACTTTGCATTAGTCACCTAAAATACAAGGAAACCTCTTTTGAGTTTTGGTATTATGTCGCCAAAACCTATCTTAGAAGTCACGGAGAATGAAGCCGGAAAAATCTGAATCGCGAAACTTTCATTTTACCGCATTTTTCCAACCTCTATATATAGCCAAGAAATGAGAAAAAAAACACAAAAATCTTACCCATTTTCTCTCCAAAGGCCGCGAGTTTCACAAGAGGAGGAGGAGAAGAGATTTTCTTCATTTCTTGCTTGATCGTTGATTCAACAGTTGCTGCTTGAAGGTATCGAGGTATAGTCGCTAATCCTTACCTGTGATCATCTTTTCCGTAACTTTTCTCTATGTCTTTCTGTGCTCATAGTTTTGAGGTTTTTGCAAAACTATCCTGATAACTTCATTTTTGATTCTAAACATCTTCCCTACGTGCCCAAGAGCATGTTTAGCTAATAATACTGCGCCGATTCTCGAAAAACTACCGTCGAGTTTCAATTCTGCTTAAAATACCCATTTTGGGGCAAAGCTTCGTCCTTTGGGCTGAAAACTATCGTCTTAGCTTAGTGCTAGTAGGATTAGTTGTCATAAACGTCGTTGGTGACGTCCCCATCCAATTTGCTTTTCGAAATTTCAGTTTTGAAATTCTGAGCTAAAAATATTGACAAAAATACCCCTGCGACAGTTTTTGATCCGATAATTTTTTCGAGTTTAGAATACCCTTAGTTACGACTAATAATAACCTAGGAACCAAGTTTGATCGAAGAAAAATCGACCCACCTAATTACCAATAGTGGCCGAGCACCCTAGGGGGGAGGGAGGAAAATTCCTTTTTCAAAAACTTGTCCTTTCGCGCTAGTTTATCGTACCTCGGAGTATATACTACTTCGTGTAACCTTAGTGAGTATTGTTTGCTGAGTTTCTGACTCATTGCGATTGATTTCTGTGGTTTTGCTCTAAAGGTGCTTTTGAGGAATTTCCTGAAGAGCAAGGCATTGATTGTGAAGGAACGCTAGACGGGAACCCTGGAGAATCTTCAGGTGAGGGCTACTCACTGAATCCTTAGTTAATGCTTAGGGTCGATGCTTTCGACATTGATTTACTGTTTATGCACTTGTTTGTGCTTGATTGGAAAAATGTTTTCTGAGGCTTCGGCTGACAATGTAGATGATTCATCTACTGAATGTTTTTGAGATTGAATTACATGGTACATGCTAAGTGGGTAATCTAGGATGTGTGATGCATGCTTTATATGCTAAGTGCTACGTGGTTATTTTAGAATGTGTTGATATATGACATGTTTGTTGATTGTGCTGATTTAATTATGTCCTTGCACTGATATCTGTGATTCTGAGTAGTGAGAATAGCGGGCAGGTCATGCCGATTTTATTTTGAGATTTTGGGGAAAGTTTGATAGGACGAATGAGATTCGGGCCTTGTTATGATTTTTCATGGATCGAGACATTCTCTGGAGTCATTTGGGATTAGGAGATCCCGAGAACTTATAAGATTTGCGATAAGACAAAAGTGGAAACTATTTTGTAAGGAAAAACTCATAAGACATTAAATAACCTTTAAATCTTTTAATAATGATAATAATCTCGAAGGAAAGCTTAGGAGTCAAATCTTAGTTTTGGAAAACGAGAAGTGTCGTCGGATCCAAGTGTTGAGATAGTGAGAAGTTTTGAGTATGTCGATACTCTTGTGCTCTGGGAGCAGTTGTGTTGTTGGGCTATCCGAGAGATAAGCCGGGAAACGGGTAGTTTCCGAGTATGTTGATACTCTTTGCTCGTTGAGCAGTTTTGACCATCGGATGGAGATGAGTCAAATGATTTGGAGATCATCAAGAGTTATTGTGTTGTTGTGAAGAAGTGTCTTTTGTCGCAGAATCGACTTTACCTTAGGGTAAGCTTTTAGAGACATTAATTTACCTAGAACACGTGGCGACGTGTCGAGTGAGGTCGGAGACGTTGTTTGGCTAATCATTTCGCATTCATGCACCATTAATGAGGTATTAACACGAGACGGAATTCGGACCTCGGTGGATTCCAAAATGGTCATAAGACCCGGATTTCCGCGTAAGAGCGCTAGTAGGCGACTCTTAGTAGCAGACCGAAATGGCAGACCTTCGGGTTTACTGCTGATCTGACTACCGTTGTTGTTGGTGTAAGAGGCACGCGGGCCGAAATGGTCCCACCGTGGCTGGTGTTAGGGCTGATCCGTTTGATGTCCATCCCTTCCGGAATGCATTTGGTTAACTGGGTTAACCGTCATATCATTTCATGCAACATGCATGCTGACTTAGTTGCTGAGTGTGATTGATACTTGTTAATCTTATTTGATGCATGCTATTTGTTATTACCGTTGTTTACATTCATTGTGGAGTATGCAACCCTAGGATGTTATCTCTAACTATAAGCCTAAGTGGCTATATCTTATCTGTACCTATTGGATTTATTATCTACATAATTCTTTGGAGTTGACCCTCGCGTCTTCTGTGTGTGATTTGGCGGACAATGCCTTTTGTCAGATGTCCATAGCGGACTGGTTCACAATGGTCCACCCTTCGGGGGGGATTAGATACGAGATGATAGACCAGGATGACCCCGGTTAGTGGGTGGTCGACCCCGCTAGCCATCGAGCGACGTACTCGGGGCGGATCATGGAGGACCATGTAGATAGGGTAGGACACTTGACAGCAGGAGTGCTGCGGAGATGCACTGTCAGTTTCAACTTGCCACCCGGTGTGCAGTGCGGACCAGGAGTAGGAGGACCACCACCACCACCGTCATCTTCTGATGATGAGGATCCCTCAGAGGAGGAGCCGGTGAGAGTGACTTCTTCAGAGTCCAGCTCACCCACGGTTGCTATCATTGATGATCATGGTTCGGGCCCTAAGCCCGTGAGTCCAGCACCGGAGTGCATCGAGGTTGCGAGAGGAGGACGGGTAGTGTATGTAGACTTGGTCGTTCTGGATTCTGATTCAGACGACGATCATGCTAGCACATAGTTTTGAGTGCTGGTGTGAGCTCCTCGAGATAGGATTAGTGTAGGAGTAGAGTCTTAGCTCTGACTGTCATTTGTTTCCTTGGGGACAGGGTAGTTTCCCGCCTATAGCTTTTTGTGTGGTTTCCTTACGGGAATCACAGAGAGTTGGTTGGACTTAGGAGGTCTTCTTTTCAGGCCATTGGGCCAACTTATTCTCATTTTTGAAGGTCGTGTTGCGGACACTTAACCTTTCCTGTTGGTTTGTATATTTTGCCTACGGGCGTTACACTTTTCTTCTTTCCGTCACTGGAGGTTACTCGTGACGAGGTTGCTACTTACAGCGGGGGCTGTTATATATATTGTATATTAGTTCTGTTGTTTTTCGCATTTGGGTTTTATTTATTTCAGTCTTGTTTACATTATCGACGAAAAAAAATATTCACGTTTTTCCGCTTAAACTTTCTTTTTGGTTACTAAAGTGACGCCACCGAAATCGGGGTGTTACATTTATTGCCATCCTTGCATTGAAATGAAGCAAATGATCCTTCGGATCGGTTTCCCCGTCGTACGCCTCCAACGCGAGGTGTGTCATACCGTTTGGCACTGTCACCTCCCGCACTGCTGCCGAGAAAGGCTTAACCTCAACAGCGGCCTCAGCTGCATTTTCTTTTTGATTCCACTGCCGAAGGTTATAGTAACTCAACTGTTCCTGAAGACACTCATTTTGTAATCGCAAGTCTTTGCTTAAAGCACGGCGTGCCTCTGCGCGGCGGTGCCGATTCAACCTCGCAGTGCGCGGGGAAGAGATGTAGCTTTGTTCCAGCTCCTTGCCTTGTTGTTGTCGAGAAGGCTCCATCGGGATTTGTTGACTGGCTGAGAATTCAACCACACAAACTCACGCAAATTCTTGCAGAAAATCGAACTTCTCCAAATCGAATCGTGGATCGCGCAGGATCTGTATCACAATCTTCCAAGAAAAACTGCAAAGAAGACGAGCTTCACGCAACTGAATCACGTTCCACGTAGTCCGGGAATTGAAATCTACCGTTCCCCACAGACGGCGCCAATGTTCTCGCCAAGAAATTAGAATCAAGGCATAGTGCCAAGAGTGTGTGGAATGTGATCGGAGATTTTAGAGAGATGAGCTCTTAACTGCTTAGAGAGAGAAAATATAACTGAATTTCAATATTGTTATTGCCAAATGAGTCAAGAGTCCCTTACAATTTGTAACCGTCCCCTATTTATAGATTTAGGGTTGGGCCTTCGTGCCTTTAATCTGTCTAAATGGGCCGGTTGGGCCTTGGGGAGAGCGGCCCAGGGTCCAGGCATGTTCCGCGCCTAAGGCTGAGTTACCTGGGCGAGGGACCCTGGGGTCTCGCCCAGTCCAAACATAATCTGAGGAATGCCATTAAGAAAAATTAGATTAGAGGCATACCCTTCTTCATAGTTATAGATCTCATGTGACATCTTGAAGAAGAGCTCCGGTTGGAGCCCTTGATATGGCCGGAATTCACCGTTACCTCAAACCGATCAGGTAGGACAACTGCCAGAGTTACTTCAGGTGTTGCTGAGGCAGCACAGTTGCGAAACCCATCTTCCAAGGCCAATCTCATGCATGCATATACTGCATAGAAACATGGGATGCACATACTTTCCACCAACACAAAGCAGCTAGCTATAAGTAAGTAAATAAATGCATGGTAACTCAGGATTTGAGCATTTAACAGCCTACATTTCTATGGACATCATAAAATAGCCACCTGCAAATTAAGATAAAGATTCCCACCTGCGTACTGCATAGAGAAACATGGGATGCATATACTTTTCTAATCACATGTCACACAAGCAACAAAAATAATCCTATTATTGAGTCACAAAAAAGGAAAAGACTAAACTTATAAGTAAAAGAAACTCTGTAACGCCCCGATTTCTCGAGTGTCACACAGTAACCAAAACGTCGTGAATTTCCGTCGTTTAATTAATTAATTTTCAATTAGTGACAAAAGTTCAATTTTACAAAATTCTTGAAACTTAACCATTTCAAACTTGCGGAAATAATCATCAACGTAAACCTCAACTTTATTAATCATTGAAAAGAGTATGAAATAAATATCCGAAAGAAAACTTCAAAGTAAATTACATCAAGTTAAACTATCCCAACTAAAATAAAGTAATGGTTCAATGCTTCCAAAACTCGGTACTCTCAACCCAAAAGAAAAATGAATGTCTCTCAACCCAACCATATCCTTGGCCCCTTCCTCTCTATCTTCTTCCTCTTCATCAGAAGTGTAGTTTTCATCCGGCAGTGGCTCGTCACGGAGTATCAGCTCCCAAGAATGAGTCTTCGCCGTTATCTTCACGACCATCTACCCCCCCCCCCCTCCAAATAAACTCATAAACAAATAGTGCAAGGGTCAGGTTCCACAACAAATCATGCATAAACATATCATAAAGCACAATAATCATTCGCTTATGAAATTAAGTTTTATGACAATTAGTCAGTTAGACTAGCGCATCCTCACATCACACAACCCACCAAAACTCTTTGGCCAATCACGTACATCCGCAAATGCACAATCACATGGATACGCAATGATCCATAAATCACAATTCTCACGGTGACCGCAGTCAACCAATTCACGAGGATCCACTGATCTACAAATCTCCCGCGCGTGCAAGCTACCGGTTGTCTCTAACGACATCACATTTACTTGCAAGCAAGTTAAGTCTCATTCTCTTTGTATTTAAGGCTCTAAAGTCAGTCCTAGAGTCTTATGTCAACGACGAATCAAAAATAAACGACAACATACAAAACACAATGGAAGGGATTACAACTGGATGAGCGACCTTCCAAAAACTTCACAAGTAACATCATGCTTAACATATAGAAAATCAAGAACATGTTCACAAGTTTAACCACATATAATTCATAGCATCTCCTAGTGTAACACCCCGATTTCGGTGGCGTCACTTTAGTAACCAAAGAAATAACTTAAGCGGAAAAACGTGAATTATTTTTTTTTTTTTTGATAATAAAATGAAAGACTGAAAGAAAATAAACTTCTCGACAAAAGGTAAAAGAAAACTAATATACATCTACATAAATATATACATGCCCACACTAGTACCAGCCACATCGCGAGTAACCTCAAGCGACGGGTGACGGAAGAAAGTAACGCCCGAAGGCAATATGTACAAACCAAGGTAACCTGTGTCCGCAACACTAAACCTCAAAACTGAGAACGAATTAGCCCAGTGGCCTGAGAAAAGACCCCTAAGTCCAACCAGCTCTCTGTGATCTTCATAAGAAAACCACACAAAAAGCTACCGGCAGGAAAACTACCCTGTCCCAAAACTGAAAGCATGACGGTCAGAGCATCGAGACTACTCCTACACTAATCCCCACTCGAGGAGCCCACACTAACACTCGATCCTACATGCTAGCGCGGTCGTCGTCCGAATCTGCATCCAGGACGACTAGGTCGACATACACAACACTACCCTCTCTGTCCACCCTGATGCGCTCCTGCACTGGCCTATTGGGCTCGGGGCCCGGAACAAGATCCTCGATGACAGCAGCTACAGACGGACTAGACTCCGTCGAGAACCCACCCACTGGCACCTCCTCAGAGGGGTCCTCATCATCCGAAGATGATGGTGGTGGTGGTCCTCCCAGGCCGGGTCCACAATGCACACCAGGCGGCAGGTTGAAGCTCACTATGTGTCTCCTCATCACCCCCTCCGTCAAGCGTCCGAATCGGTCAACACGGTCCTCCATGATCCGACCGGTGTAGGTCGCACGGTGGCCTATGGGGTCGACCACCCATGCACCTGGGTCGTCCTGATCAAGCATCTCGTACCTGGTCCCCCCCGAGGGGCTGACCATCGTAAACCAATCCGCCATACTCATCTGACAAATGGCGTAGTCCGCCCAAACACACACAGCAGACGCGAGGGTCAACTCCAAAGAATTATATAAATAATAAAACCAGATATAATATAGGATAATAAATACTTGCCTCTCAGGCTTATAATTTTAGGGATGACTTCCTAGGGTTGCAAGTATCATAATGAATATAAGAAATCATAATAACAAATAGCATGCCTCAAATATGATAAACAGGTACCAATCACACTCAGCAACTAAGTCAGCATGTATGTTGCATGAAATGCAATGCTCATCAACGAGGCGGCCCTAACACCAGCCACGGTGGGTACCTTCCTGCTTGCGTGTCTCTTACACCACACAAAAGTAGTCAGATCTGCAGTGAACCCGTAGGTCTGCCATTCCGTCTGCTACTGAGGACCACCGTAGTGTCCTAAATATGGAAATCCGGGTCTTATGACCATTTTGGAATCCACCGAGGTCCGGTATCACGCCGTGTATTAACCTCAAAATGAGTGCATGAATGCAAGTGATTAGCCAAACAACGTCTCCGACCTCACCCGACACGTCGCCACGTGTTCTAAATAACTTAAAGTCTCTAAAAAAAATACCCTAAGGCAAATGTCGATTCTGCGACAAAATGAATTAATCAAAAGAAGAAGAAGATACTTTGGAACTCATGGTTCCCGGCTAAACTTTAGATAGCCAATCAATAAACTGCTCATCGAGCGAAAAGATACCGAAGTACTTGGAAACTTATAGTCTCCGGCTAAACTTTAGATAGCCAAACATTAAACTGCTCATCGAGCGAAAGAGTACGATTTGTACTTGGGCTAAACTTTAGATAGCCAAATAATAACCTGCTCATCGAGCAAAAGAGTTTCAACATACTCGAAGACTTGTATATTTCCTCAAAACGTGGACTCGACGACACTTCTCATATTTCCCAAACTAATATTCAGGCTCTAAGCTCTTATCTAAGGGTATTATTATTGTTCAAAGGATTTAGAAATTGATTAATGTCTTATGAGTTTTCCGTGATAAAATAGTTTTCATTTTAATCTTATAATACTTCCTAAGAGTTTTCAGAGATCCCATAATCTCAAATAATTCCCTGAGAAGGTCTCGATCCATTAAAACATAACAAGGTCCGAACTCCGTTCGTCCTTTAAAACTCTCTCAAAATCTCATAAAAATTTGGCATGACCTGCCCGTAATCCTCACTCCTCAGAATCTCAGGTACAAGTGGAATAGCATAAATAAAACAACTCAGTCAAAAGCATAAACAACATATTCCAACACATCCTAAGTTAACCATGTAGCACGTAGCATGTGAATCATTTAGCACACAATATCATGGCATCAAATACTCAGCAAGGTCGGCCGAAGCCTCAGAGAACAATTCAGACATTTAGCAATTTAGTGCATAACACATAAATCAAGTCGAATTTGTCGACCCCTAAAGCATTATCTAGTAATTCAGAGAGTAGCCCTCACCGGTGGGTCTTCCAGCTTCGTCCTCCAAGTGTCCTTCACGCTCTTCTCCTTGTTCTCCAGGAATCTCCTCAAAAGAACCTTAAGAAAAAATCACAGAAATCAACACCAAGAGTCAGAAACTCAGCAATCAAAGAGTCCTAGGGTCACACGGTACACTACAACCTCCGTGGTACGACAATCTAACGCATTAAGACAAGTTTTCGAAAAATCGGATTCTTCCCCCCCCCCCCTTGATATAGCTCTCGGCCACTTCCTTTAATTGGGAGGGTCGATTTTTCTTCGATCAAACTTGGTTCCTAGGTTAACATAAGCCGTAACTAAGACGGTTCTAAGCTCGGAAAAATTTTCGGATCGAAAACTGATATAGGGGTAGTTTGGTCATTATTTTTAGCTCAAAATTTCAAAATTGGATTTTTGAAAAACAAATTGGATGAGGACGTCCACAACGACGTTTATAACGACAAATCCTACTAGCACTATGCCAGGTCGATAGATTTCAGCCCAAAGGTTGCGACTTTGCCGAAAAATGGGTATTTAAGGTAGAAATTGATCCCGGCGGCATTTCATCGACATTTGACAAAATCTAATCCGCAGAACACGCTCAGGAGCATGCAGGAAGAAGTTTAGACACTGAAATCAGCGTATTTGAACAGTTTTTCAAAAACCTCAAAATTTTGAACTCAGAAAGACGTAGGAGAAGTGGACAGAAACGACGATTCGAAGGAGAGTATAGTTTACCTA
This sequence comes from Lotus japonicus, assembly GCF_012489685.1. Classification (NCBI taxonomy): domain Eukaryota; kingdom Viridiplantae; phylum Streptophyta; class Magnoliopsida; order Fabales; family Fabaceae; genus Lotus; species Lotus japonicus. The sequence continues at coordinate 40,655,832 of NC_080044.1, forward strand.
CCTCGAGGTCTTCGATTAGCGACGATCGGTGAAGCAAACGGGCAAGAAACGACGAAGATCCGGATCTCTCTCTCTCTCTTGATGCTCGCGGGTTTGGGGAGGGAAATGGGTAGTTTTTGGCAAAAAATCTAATTTTTGAGCTATTTATAGGTTTTGGAAAATGCGGAAAAATGATTTTTTTGCGATTCCGATTTTTCCTGTGTAACACCCCGATTTCGGTGGCGTCACTTTAGTAACCAAAATAAACTTAATGCGGAAAAACGTGAATATTTTTTTTTTATAATAATAACTAAGACAAGACAGAATTAAATAAAACCCAACAATAACAAAATCAGAACTAAGATACAATATATAAACAGCCCCCGCTGTAGTAGCAACCTCGTCACGAGTAACCTCCAGTGACGGAAAGAAAAGTGCAACGCCCGTAGGCAATATGTACAAACCAAATAAAAAGGTGAAGTGTCCGCAACACCACCCCTCAAAACTGAGAATAAGTCAGCCCAGATGGCCTAAAACAAGACCTCCTAAGTCCAACCAACTCCCTGTGATTCCCGTAAAGAAACCACACAAAAAGCTATAGGTGGGAAACTACCCTGTTCCCAAAGGAACAAATGATGTTCAGAGCTAGGACTCTACTCCTACACTAATCCCATCTCGAGGAGCTCACACTAACACTCAATCCTACATGCTAGCATGATCGTCGTCCGAATTCGAAATCCAGAACGACCTAGTCTACATACACCATCCGTCCTCCTCTCGCAACCGCGATACGCTCCAGTTCCTGCATCTCAACTCTAGTTTCCCCCGAAGGGTGAACCGTCGTGAACTAGTCCGCCAAAGACATCTGACAAAGGGCGTTTGTCCGCCAAAGCACACACAGAAGACGCGAGGGTCAACTCCAAAGAATTACATAAATAATAGCACCAATAGATATAGATAAGAGAATAGCCACTTAGGCTTATAGCTAGGGATAACATCCTAGGGTTGCATATTCCATAACGAACTTAACAGCAATAATAACAATTAACATGTTCCAAATAGGATTAACAAATAACAATCACACTCGACAACTAAATCAGTATGCATGAATGCAGGATGATTAGTCAAACAACGTCTCCGACTCTCACTCGACACGTCGCCACGTGTTCTAGGTAAATTAAAGTCTCTAAAAGCTTACCCTAAGGTAAAGTCGATTCTGCGACAAAAGACACTTCTTCACATCAACATAGTAACTCATGATGATCTCCGGATCATCCGACTCATCTCAATCCGATGGTCACAACTGCTCAACAAGCAAAGAGTATCACATACTCGGAAACTACCGGTTTCCCGGACTTATCCCCAGGATAGCCCAACAATTAGGCATGTCAAGTCGATCCAACCCCTTGGGTTGAACATACGGACTCGCACACGCAACTCCCACAATTAGGCATGTCGAGTCGATCCAACCCATCGGGATGGACATACGGACTCGCACACGCAACAAATGACAACGCCAAGTCGGTTCACTCAAAGGAGTCGAACATACGGACGTTGCGCGTGTCCAATGACTATCGCCGAATCGATCCAATCCATCGGATTGAACATACGGATCCGCGCGTGTCGAAAAGTTGTCGCTGAATCGATCCAATCCCTCGGATTGAACATACGGATTCACGCGAGGTAAAATGGCAATCGCTGAATCGATCCAATCCATCGGATTGAACATACGGACTCACGCGTGCCTGAGTGACTACCGCCGAATCGATCCAATCCATCGGATTGAATATACGGATTCGCGCGTGTCAACAGTTATTGCCGAATCGGCCCAACCCGTCGGGTTTGGACATACGGATTCGCGCCGCAAAGTCGAAGGTACACCCAACAACATAGCTGCTCCAACAGCACAACCACAATAGCTGCTCCAACAGCACAACAACAAACGCTGCTCCAACAGCACCACAACATCTACATACTCGAAGCCCCTCAACTTTCTCAATGCTGGGATCCGACGACACTTCTCGTTTTCCAAAACTATGATTTGCATCCAAAGCTTCCTTCCGAGATTATTACCATTACTTAAAGATTTAGAGGTTGTTTAATGTCTTATGAGTTTTCTTTACAAAATAATTATCCTTTTAGTCTTATCGCGAATCCTATAAGTTCTCGAGACCTCCTAATCCCCAAATGACTCCAGAGAATGTCTCGATCCATACAACACCACAACAAGGCCCGAATCTCATTCATCCTTTCAAGCTTTCTCAAAACTCTCAAAATAAAATCGGCATGACCTGCCCGCTTTTCTCACCGTTCAGAAACTCAGATTATAGTGCAAAAGCAGAATTAACTCATCATAATCAATCAACATGTCATATGTCAATATCTTAAGCAATAACCACATAGCACCTAGCATATAAGGCATGCACCACACATCCTAAATTACCCAATTAGCACTTAGCATGTCATTCACTCATCAAAAACATTCAGTAGATGCATCATCTACATTGTCAGCCGAAGCCTCAGAAAACATTTTCCAATCACACACAATTCCAGTGCATAAACAGTAAACAATGTCGAAACATCGACCCTAAGCATTAACTAGAGATTCAGTGAGAAGCCCTCACCTGTAGATTCTCCAGGACGATCTCCTAACACTTGTTCACAATCAAAGGCTTGCTCTTCTGGGAATTCCTCAAAATCACCTTTAGAGCAAAACCACAGAAATACTATTAGAATCTATCGAAAACTAAGCTATCGACACTTACTAAGGTTACTCGAAGTAATCTATACTCTAAGGTACGATAATCTAGCGCGAAAAGACAAGTTTTCGGAAAAGGAAATTTTCCTCCTCCTCCCCCTATAGGCTCGGCCACTTTAGGTAATTAGGGGACTCGATTTTTCTTCGATCAAACTTGGTTCCTATGCTATCATTGGCCGTAAATAAGGGTATTCTGAACTCGGAAAAATTATCGGATCAAAAACTGTCGCAGGGGTATTTTGGTCATGATTTTTAACTTAGAAATTTCAAAACTGAAATCCCAAAAATAAAATTTTGCAGGGACGTCACCAACGACGTTTATGACAACTAATCCTACTAGCACTAAGCTAAGGCGATAGTTTTCAGCCTAAAGGTTGAAGCTTTACACCAAAAACTCCAAAAATGGGTATTTTAGGTTCAAATTGATTCCGGCGGAATTCCGGCGACATAACGGAAAATCTAACCCGGCAGAAGTGATCTTGGGTGCATAAGGAAGAGGTTTAGAATCAGAAATGAAAGATTCAGGATAGTTTTGCAAAAACCCATAAACTATCCACTCAGAAAACTCTACAGAAAAGCTATGGAAAAAGCGATCAGAGGTAAGGATTAGCGACTATACCTCGAAACCTTGAAGCAGCAACTAACGGATCAACGATCAAGCAAGTAATGAAGAAAACTCTTCTTCCTTCTTCCTTGTTGAAGCTCGCGGCCTTGGAGAGAAAAATGGAGGAAAATTTGAGTTTTTCTTCCTTTCTTTGCTATATATAAAGGTTGGAAATTCGCGGGAAAATGAAAGTTTCGCGAATCTGATTTTTCCGGCGTCATTCTCCGTGAATTAATAGATATGTTTTGGCAAAAGAATTCCAAAACTATAAAGAGGTCTCCTTGTATTTTTGGCAACTAATGCATAGTCGGTATAAAACTATTTTACCCGATAAGTTGCTTTTTGCATCGAATGTCAGAATAGAAAACTTCCTTCGGAAGAAAGATTGAAATCATCAAGAGAAATGGGTGTACGCGTGTAGAATATTCATTTGAAGCTCTGAATAGATAAAGTCTTCATTGTCGAGAAATTCTAAGGTTTTGAAATACCAGGGATTCGGTTTCGGCAAACTTCCGATGATTGGAATCGGACGTTCGTAGATCCTAGAGTTTCGCCTCGAAACGATTGTGATATATGGAAAAAGAGAAGTTCTAACATTTCTCTGAAGATTTTTGGAATTAACTGCCATCGTGCCTAAAAGTGAAAATTAGCCATATACTAGGGTTTCTGACCTAGGTTTAAGCGTAAAACGTTCGTGCTATAACTTTTATCGATCATAATGCAATCCTTGAACTTTTCCTAAACTTTCTCCTTCATAAATATATTTCATTTAATAAACTTTCGTTCAGGTTTCCCTTCACATTACATCAACCCTAATCGTGAATAGGAAGTTTATTCACTTAGCATAAGCTTAAAAACTTGGGCCTTACATCCTGCGCGTTCCTCTGCGCATTCTAAGATAGGTTCTGGCGACAGAATTCCAGAACTCAAAACAGGATTCTTGGAATTAAACCAAATGATACCAAATCGATGTGAGTCGGTTCAAGTCGGTTTATCCCGAAAAACTACTTTTTGCAGTGATCGTCGGATGAGAAAACTTCATTCTGAAGAAAGATTAGGAATGACGAGAGAAATAGGAGAACGCGGGTGGAATCTTCATTTGCAGCTCCGAATAGAACAAGTCTTCATCGTCTGTCGATCTTAGGTTTCTCGAACTATCAGGGATTCCGTTTCGGCAAACTTCCGAGAATTGGAATTTGACGTTCGTACTTTCCAGGATTTCGCATCGAAATAATTGTTTAAGGACGGAAAAGAGAAGTTCTAACATTTCTCTGAGGATTTTTGGAATTAGTTCCCATCGTGTCCTAAAGCGTAAATTAACTATTCACTAATACCTTTGACCTAGGATTAAGCGTATGTTAGTCGTGCTATAACTCTTATCGGTTTTTCGATAAATTCTTGGACTTTTCCTGAACCTTTTTCCTTCACAAATTTATCTTAATCAAATAAACTCTTTTATTTTATTCACTTATCCAAAGCGTTAAAACTTGGGCCTTACACCTAGTCACATGTTCCTAAACAAAAACTTCAAACATTTTCGCAACTTAGCTTTTGACAGCAGGAACAACATTCATTGAAACTGGTCTACAGAACGCATCTTTCAACCAAAAATCACGTATGATACCTTTCTGGAAAGCTATTTTAAAGATATACAACTCTCTAGTTAAACACTTTTTCATCCGAGATCCAGAAACGAGTGATAATAGGCCCTGAAGTCCGCGGTCCAGTACAGAAAACTGGCAGAGAACTTCCGCCTCTAATTAATTTATAAACCAATTAAGCACAAGGTTTTAAGCTATGTTCCAACAACAAAATCCATATAACATGTGTTTCATAACATGCTTTAATTTCAAGAACCAACAATGTAAGATCAAGTTTTGATCGAGTAGTACAACTCTATGTTTTGATGATTACAAGTTAACATTTTAGTATGAACAATTTTGATACTCTAACGTGTTTTTCTGAGTGTGCTTTTACAGGCTCTGACCTTAATCCAATCTTACACAAATCAGAAGCACTGTGCTCAAGGAGTGTCCCAAGCAACGCTTTCGCAATCTCTATGTTCACTCTGAACAGTAGAAAAGCTTCAGAAGATCTGAAGTCAAACAAGCTCTGATATGGACTCAGTCACTTGAAGTTCTGAAGATCCAGACGTTCTGACAACCCAGACACTCTGAAGGTTCAGATGTTCCGATGGTGTAGAAGACTCTGAAGATCCAGAAGCTGAAAAGTGGAGACTCTGAAGTCCAGAAGCAAGATGGCTCTGAAGACCAAGTACTTCGCTCTGAGTTCAGAATCAGAAGATACAATGGTCAGAGGATCCATGCTTCCCTCTGACTCTGATCAATGAGCTTCACAAGTTCCAACATGAAGCGTTCCTCTGATCAGAAGTCTACTAGGTTAAAGGTCAAGTCACTATCCAAAGTACAAAAGCAAATGTACTATCCTGACGACCTACCTAACATTCTCAGCCACAGCAGAAGCTGGAATTTCCAGAACTGCCCTCCAACGGTTGCATTCCCATGCAGCGTTCCAACCCTTATCCTTGGAGTATAAATAGAGGCTGAAGATTGAAAGATGCGGTTGGAAGAATCTCACACGCGCAAGCCATATTCAAACTTTCTAAGAATTCTTTCATCTGAATTCATTGTGTTTACTATTAGCTTTTCAGAAGCAAATCCTTTGTAAACATTCTTTCTTAAACAGTTGTTTAGTTACCTTTAGGAGATCAAGGTTGATCGGATCCTAGAGAAGACTAAGAGAGTGAATCTTAGTGTGAGCTAAGTCAGTGTATTGTTAGTCACTTGTAGGTTTCAAGTGCAGTTGTAACAATTACCTGATTAGTGGATTGCCTTCATTCTAAGAAGGAAGAAATCACCTTAACGGGTGGACTGGATTAGCTTGAGTGATTCATCAAGTGAACCAAGATAAAATCCTTTTGTGCTTTTCTTTCTCTTATCTTAAGCACTTTATTCTCGAAAGATTTGTTAAAAGCTTTAAGGTGGAAGTTTTATTCTGAAAACGTTATTCAAACCCCCTCTTTCTACCGTTTTTCATACCTTCAATTGGTATCAGAGCGCAAGTTCGGATTACCACACCTAACAGTGTTCAGTGATCCGGGCCGGTGTGAAAAACAAATGGCTACCACCAGTGAAACGCAAAAAGATGGCTACAATGCAAAGCCTCCCATGTTCGACGGTCAAAGGTTCGAATATTGGAAAGATAGAATTGAGAGTTTCTTTCTGGGCTTCGATGCAGATCTCTGGGATATTATTGTGGATGGCTATGAGCGTCCAGTTGATGAAGAAGGCAAGAAGATCTCCAGATTAGAGATGACTACTGAACAAAAGAAGCTGTACTCACAGCACCACAAAGCTAGAGCTATTCTTCTGAGTGCTATTTCCTATGAAGAGTACCAGAAGATTACAGATCGTGAGTTTGCCAAGGGAATCTTTGAATCACTGAAGATGTCTCATGAAGGAAACAAGAAAGTGAAAGGATCAAAGACAACGTCCTTCATCATGCAGCCAAATGAGTCCATAGAGGACATGTTTTCCAGATTTCAGTTGCTAGTAGCTGGAATAAGACCTCTCAACAAAAGCTACACTACAAAAGATCATGTCATAAGGGTCATCAGAAGTCTTCCTGAAAGCTGGATGCCTTTAGTGACCTCAATAGAGCTTACAAGAGATGTTGAGCGTATGATGTAACACCCCGATTTCGGTGGCGTCACTTTAGTAACCAAAAGTAAACTTAATGCGGAAAAACGTGAATATTTTTTTTTGATAATAACTAAGACGAGACTGAATTAAATAAAACCCAACAATAACAAAATCAGAACTAATATATAATACATAAACAGCCCCCGCTGTAGTACTAACCTCGTCACGAGTAAACCTCCAGTGACGGAAAGAAAAGTGTAGCGCCCGAAGGCAATATGTACAGACTGAAAATAAAGGTGAAGTGTCCGCAACACCATCCCTCAAAACTGAAAATCAGCTGGCCCATCGGCCTGAAGCAAGACCTCCTAAGTCCAACCAACTCTCTGTGATTCCTGTTAAGAAACCACACAAAAGCTATAGGTGGGAAGCTACCCTGTCCCAAAAGAAACAAATGATGTTCAGAGCTAAGACTCTACTCCTACACTAATCCCATCTTGAGGAGCTCACACCAGCACCAAAACCTACATGCTAGCATGATCGTCGTCCGAATTCGAAATCCAGAACGACCTAGTCTATGTACACCATCCGTCATCCTCTCGCTACCGCGACGCGCTCCTGTTCCAGCATCCCAACCTAGTTTCCCCCGAAGGGTAAACCATGGTGAACCAGTCCGCAATACTCATCTGACAAAAGGCGTTGTCCGCCAAAACACACACAGAAGACGCGAGGGTCAACTCTAAAGAACTATGTAGATAATAAACCCAATAGGTACAAATAATATATAGCCACTTAGGCTTATAACTAGAGATATCATTCCTAGGGTTGCATGTTCCACCAAATCATAATGACAATAATAACATTTAGCATGTTCCAAGTAAGTTTATCAAATAGCAACCACACTCATCAACTAAGTCAGTATGCATGTTGCGTGATATGTATGCAGGTTAACCCAGTCAACCAATATGCAATCCGGAACGGATGGGCATCAAACGGATCAATCCTAGCACCAGCAACGGTGGGACCATTTCTGCCCGCGTGCCTCTTACACCAAGCAAAGGTATGGACAACAACGAGTCAATCCTAGCACCAGCAACGGTGGGACCATTTCCGCTCGCGTGCCTCTGGGATGGACATCAACGGATCAATCCTAGCACCAGCAACGGTGGGACCATTTCCGCCCGCGTGTCTCTTACACCAAACCAAGGTAGCCAGATCAGCCGTAACCCGTAGGTCTGCCATTTCGGTCTGCTACAAGAGACGTCTACAAACGCTCTTTCACGGCATTCCGGGTCTTATGACCATTTTGGAAACCGACGAGGTCCAGAGTACGTCCTGTGTTAATACCTCATTAATGTTGCATGTATGCAAAATGATTAGTCAAACAACGTCTCCGTCCTCACTCGACACGTCGCCACGTGTTCTAGGGAAGTTAAAGTCTCTAAAAGCTTACCCTAAGGTAAAGTCGATTCTGCGACAAAAGACACACTTCACAACACACATCGCTGCTCCAACAGCACAAGAGTATCACATACTCGGGAACTAACGGTTCCCCGGACTTATCCCCAGGATAGCCCAACAACATCGCTGCTCCAACAGCACAACAACCAACGCTGCTCCAACAGCACAACAACCAACGCTGCTCCAACAGCACAACAACAACAGACTCAACACTTGGATCCGACGACACTTCTCGTTTTCCAAACTATGATTTTCATCCAAAGCCTCCTTTCGAGATTATTACCCTTACTTAAAGATTTAGAGGTTGTTTAATGTCTTATGAATTTTCTTTTCAAAATAATATCATTTTTAGTCTTATCGCAATTCCTATAAGTTCTCGGGATCTTCGAATCCCCAAATGACTCCAGAGAATGTCTCGATCCATAAACCCTATACAAGGCCCGAACCTCGTTCGTCCTATCAAACTTTCTCAAAACTCTCAAAATAAAATCGGCATGACCTGCCCGCTATTCTCACCATTCAGAATCTCAGATTTTCAGTGTAAAGCATATTTAAATCATCACAATCAACAACATGTCATATATCAATAAATCGCATCATAAACACTTAGCACTTAGCATATAAAGCATGCACCACACATCCTAGATTACCCACATAGCACATAGCATGTAAGTCAATCTTCAAAAACATTCAGTAGATGAATCATCTACATTGTCAGCCGAAGCCTCAGAAAACATTTTCAATCACACACAATCTCAGTGCATAAACAGTAAACAATGTCGAAATATCGACCCTAAGCATTAACTAGAGATTCAGTGAGAAGCCCTCACCTGAAGGTTCTCCAGCAAAAACTTCAAACTCTTCTTCACAAGCAAGGTGTTGATCCTCAGGAAATTCCTCAAAATCACCTTTAGAACAAAACCACAAAAATCAATCAGAATCTATCGGAAACTAAGCTATCGATACTTACTAAGGTTACTCGAAGTAATCTATACTCTAAGGTACGATAATCTAGCGCGAAAAGACAAGTTTTCGGAAAAGGAAATTTCCTCCTCCCCCCTTATAGCTCTCGGCCACTATAGGTAATTGTAGGGTTCGATTTTTCTTCGATCAAACTTGGTTCCTATGCTTTCATAAGCCGTAACTAAGGGTATTCTGAACTCGGAAAAATTATCGGATCAAAAACTGTCGCAGGGGTATTTTGGTCATGATTTTTAACTTAGGATTTTCAAAACTGAAATCCCAAAAATAAAATTTTGCAGGGACGTTACTAACGACGTTTATGACAACTAATCCTACTAACACTAAGCTAAGGCGATAGTTTTCAGCCTAGAGGTTGGAACTTTACTCAAAAACTACATAAAATGGGTATTTTAGGTTCAAATTGATTCCGGCGGAATTCCGGCGACATAACGGAAAATCTAATCCGGCAGAAGTGATCTTGGGCATACATAGAAGAGGTTTAGAATCAGAAATGAAAGATTCAGGATAGTTTTGCAAAAACCCATAAACTATCCGCTCAGAAAACTCTACAGAAAAGCTATGGAAAAAGCGATCGGAGGTAAGGATTAGCGACTATACCTCGAAACCTTGAAGTAGCAACTGATTGATCGACGATCAAGCAAACGATGAAGAAAAACTCTTCTTCCTTCTTCCTTGTTCTTGGCCGCGGTTTAGAGGAGAGAAAATGGAGGAAAATTGTGTTTTTTCTTCCTTTGTTTGCTATATATAGAAGGTGGAAATTCGCGGGAAAATGAAAGTTTCGCGAATCCGATTTTTCCGGCGTCATTCTCCATGAATTCTAAGATAGGTTTTGGCAAAGGAATTCCCAAGCTAAGAAGATGTCTCCTTGTATTTTTGGCAACTAATGCAAAGTCGGTGCAAAGTCGGTGTAAAACTATTTTACCCGATAAGTTGCTTTTTGCCTCGAATGTCGGAATGGAAAACTTCCTTCTGAAGAAAGATTGAAATCATCAAGAGAAATGGGTGTACGCGTGTGGAATATTCATTTGAAGCTCTGAATAGATAAAGTCCTCAAAGTCGGGAAATTCTAGGGTTTTGAAATACCAGGGATTCGGTTTCGGCAAACTTCCGATGATTGGAATCGGACGTTCGTAGATCCTAGAGTTTCGCCTCGAAACGATTGTTATATATGGAAGAAGAGAAATTCTAACATTTCTCTGAAGATTTTTGGAATTAACTGCCAGCGTGCCTAAAAGTGAAAATTAGCTATATACTAGGGTTTCTGACCTAGGTTTAAGCGTGTAACGATCGTGCTATAACTTTTATCGATCATAATGAAATCCTTGAACTTTTCCTGAACTTTCTCCTTCATAAATATATTTCATTTAATAAACTTTCGTTCAGGTTTCCCTTCACATTACATCAACCCTAATCGTGAATAAGAAGTTTATTCACTTAGCATGAACTTAAAAACTCGGGCCTTACATATGAGTTTAGAAGAACTCATCAACATACTGAAATGTCATGAGCTGAAGCGCTCAGAGATGCAAGATCTGAGGAAGAAATCTATAGCCTTGAAATCCAAATCTGAGAAGGCTAAATCTGAGAAGTCAAAAGCTCTCCAAGCTGAAGCAGAAGAATCTGAAGAAGCATCAGAAGATTCTGATGAAGATGAGCTGACTCTGATTTCAAAAAGGCTCAACCGAATCTGGAAGCACAGGCAGAACAAGTACAGAGGCTCTGGAAAGGCCAAAGGAAAGTCTGAATCCTCATCAGGACAGAAGAAGTCCTCAATCAAGGAAGTCACATGCTTTGAGTGCAAAGAATCAGGGCACTACAAGAGTGACTGTCCAAAGCTGAAAAAGGACAAGAAGTCAAAGAAGCACTTCAAGACAAAGAAAAGTCTGATGGTGACTTTTGACGAATCAGAGTCTGAGGATGTTGACTCTGATGGTGAAGTTCAAGGACTCATGGCTATTGTCAAAGACAAAGGAGCAAAGTCAAAGGATGCAGCTGACTCTGACTCAGCATCAGAAGAAGATCCTAACTCAGACGATGAAAATGAGGTATTCGCTTCTTTCTCAACCTCTGAACTGAAACATGCCTTGCTGATATTATGGATAAGTATAACTCCTTATTGTCTAAGCATAAAAAGCTGAAAAAGGACTTATCTGCTGCTTCTAAGACTCCTTCTGAACATGAGAAAATTATTTCTGATTTGAAAAATGATAATCATGCTTTAGTGATTTCTAACTCTGTGCTTAAGAATCAAATTGCTAAGTTAGAAGAAGTAATTGCTTGTGATGCCTCTGATAGTAAGCATGAATCTAAATATGAAAAATCCTTTCAAAGATTCCTGGCTAAAAGCGTAGACAGAAGCTTAATGGCTTCATTGATCTATGGCGTAAGCAGAAATGGATTGCATGGCATTGGCTATTCTAAACCAAATAGAAATGAGCCTCCTATGCCTAAGGCTAAATCCTTATATAAATGCTTTGTTCCCTCTGGTACTGTATTGCCTGACCCTTTACCTGCTGAAGTTGCTAAACCCCCTCTCAAAAAGGGAACCTTCTCCATGTCTAAATATCATGCTAAAATTCCTTTACATTATCATGTTGAGAAACCCAAGGTGATCAGAACCTCTGGGGTAACTAACAAGAGAGGACCCAGAAAGTGGGTACCTAAGGATAAGATTATCTATGTTGCAGATATCCTTGATAGCTCCACTGAAACACCAATCATGGTATCTGGACAGTGGATGCTCGCGTCACATGACGGGAGAAAGGCGTATGTTTCAAGAGCTAAAACTTAAGCCTGGAGGCGAAGTTGGCTTTGGTGGCAACGAAAAGGGTAAAATTGTTGGTACTGGTACTATTTGTGTAGATAGTAGTCCATGCATTGACAATGTTTTATTGGTAGACGGCTTAACTCATAACTTATTGTCTATAAGTCAATTAGCTGACAAGGGTTATGATGTTATCTTCAATCAAAAGTCCTGCCGGGCTGTAAGTCAGATCGATGGCTCTGTTCTGTTTAACAGCAAGAGGAAGAACAACATTTATAAGATCAGATTATCTGAGTTGGAGGCTCAGAATGTGAAGTGCCTTCTGTCTGTTAATGAAGAGCAATGGGTATGGCATAGACGGTTAGGGCATGCCAGTATGAGAAAGATTTCTCAGTTGAGTAAGCTCAACCTTGTCAGGGGCTTGCCCACTCTGAAGTTCTCTTCAGACGCTCTTTGTGAAGCATGTCAGAAAGGCAAATTCACAAAAGTCCCTTTCAAGGCAAAGAATGTTGTATCAACCTCAAGGCCGTTGGAACTTCTGCATATCGACCTGTTTGGACCAGTGAAAACTGAGTCTATAGGTGGCAAGAGATATGGGATGGTCATTGTTGACGACTATAGCCGCTGGACATGGGTAAAATTTCTAACCCGCAAGGATGAGTCTCATGTTGTGTTCTCTACCTTCATAGCCCAAGTGCAAAACGAAAAGGCTTGTAGGATTGTGCGTGTCAGAAGTACCATGGTGGAGAGTTTGAGAATGACAAGTTTGAGAGTCTGTTTGATTCCTATGGAATTGCACATGATTTCTCTTGTCCCAGAACTCCTCAACAAAATGGTGTTGTTGAGAGGAAGAATAGAACTCTTCAGGAGATGGCTAGAACCATGCTCCAAGAAACTGGCATGGCTAAGCACTTTTGGGCAAAGGCAGTAAACACAGCGTGTTACATTCAGAACAGAATCTCTGTGAGACCAATTCTGAATAAGACTCCTTATGAATTGTGGAAGAATATAAAACCCAACATTTCTTATTTTCATCCTTTTAGTTGTGTTTGTTATGTTCTTAACACTAAGGATAGATTGCATAAGTTTGATGCTAAATCTTCTAAATGCTTATTACTTGGTTACTCTGATCGATCTAAAGGTTTTAGATTCTATAATACTGATGCTGCTCCTCCTCCAAAGAAGAAAAAGAAGCAAGTGAGGATTGTGGAGAAGCCAACCTGTGTGGAACCAGCTGCTGCAGTTATCAGAATGGAGACTTCTGTCAGAGTTACTCGGTCTGCCGTGCGATCATCAAGTAAGTCTGCTATTATAGATTCTGATGATGAGTTAAATTCACTTGATGCACTCCCCATCTCTGCTCTCCTTAACCGTATAACCACCCAACTCGCTCCTATTCCAGAGTCTCAACCAGCTGACCAAACCACTTCTCCACCCAATTCACCTAGGTCTTCATTTTTCCAACCTTCCCAACAAGAAGCACCTCTTTGTAACATGCTTTAGACTCCAAGACCCTCTGAACCTACCTCACCCATAACCATCCAATACAACCCGCAAACCTCTGAACCCATCATCCTCGAACAATCTGAACCTGAACCCAGAACTTCTGATCACTCTGTCCCCAGAGCATCAGAACGTCCTGTTTGCAGAACCACTGATACAGAATCCACAACACCCTGTCCCTCTGTATCTTTTCCCACCAATGTTGCTGATTCCTCACCCTCCAATAACTCTAAGTCTGTTCGCAAATTTGTTCAAATTGCGAGAGAGAAAGAGTCTGCCATTCCTGAGTACTACCACACAGTACCTAGCCCAAGGAGATACCCTGGACCTAGACCAGAATGTCTAGTTGACCCAGATCATCCTATCCAAGTTGACCCTCTGAATGCAGCAGACCCTTCAGCTCAACCCATTCAACCAGAACCAGAAAACTCAGTATCTAACCCTTCCTCAGTTAGATCACCAATCCCTCAGGTTGAAACTTCTGAGCCAAACCTTGAGACTCACACCTCAAATGTCCAAACCTTAGATGTTGGTTCTTCTCAAGGTGTTTCTGAGGCCAATAGCAGCAACCACCCCACTTCTCCAGAAACCAATCTTTCCATCGTTCCCTATACCTACCTCAAGCCAAACTCCCTTCTTGAGTGCATCAGTGCCTTTAATCATGAAGCATCTGTAAGATCAAGTTTTGATCTAGTAGTACAACTCTATGTTTTGATGATTACAAGTTAACCTTTTGATATGAACAATTGTGGTACTCTAACGTGTTTTTCTGAGTGTGCTATTTACAGGCTCTGACCTCAACTCAATCTCACACAAATCAGAAGCACTGTGTTAAAGAGCGACCCAAGCAACGCTTTCGCATTCACCATGTTCAGTATGAACAGTGGAAAAGCTTCAGAAGTTCTGAAGTTATACAAACTCTGATGTGGACTCAGTCACTAGAAGTTCTGAAGATCCAGAAAGTCTGATAACTAAGAAACACTGAAGGCTCAGATATTCTGATGGTGTGGAAGACTCTGAAGATCCAGAAGCTGATTAGTGAAATTCTGATGTCCAGAAGCAAGATACTCTGAAGACCATGTACTTCCCTCTGAGTTCAGAATCAGAAGAAACAATGGTCAGAGGATCTGGGCTTTCCCTCTGACTTTGATCAACCGGCTTCACAAGTTCCAATATGAAGCATTCCCCTGATCAGAAGTCTCCTAGGTTTAAAGGTCAAGTCGCTATCCAAGTACAAAAGCAACTGTACCTCCCTGACGACCTACCTAACAGTCTCAGACATAGCAGAAGCTGGATTTTCCAGAACTGCCCTCCAACGGTAGCATTTCCCATGCAACGCTCAACCCTAATCCTTGGAGTATATAAAGAGGCTGAAGACTGAAAGAAGCGGCTAGAAGCATTCACATACGCGCAAGACAAATTCAAATTCTTCTAAGATTTCTTTCATCTGAAATTCATTGAGTTTACTATTAGCTTTTTAGAAGCAAATCTCTTGTAAACAATTCTTTGATAAACAGTTTGTTTAGTTCCTTTAGGAGATCAAGGTTGATCGGATCCTAGAGAAGACTAAGAGAGTGAATCTTAGTGTGAGCTAAGTCAGTGTAATTGTTAGTCACTTGTAGGTTTCAAGTGCAGTTGTAACTCTTACCTGATTAGTGGATTGCCTTCATTCTAAGAAGGAAGAAATCACCTTAACGGGTGGACTGGAGTAGCTTGAGTGATTTATCAAGTGAACCAGGATAAAATCCTTGTGTGCTTTTCTATCTCTTATCTTTAGCACTTAAGTTCTCGAAAGATTTGTCAAAATCTTTAAGGTGGAAGCTTTATACTGAAAACGTTATTCAAACCCCCCCCCCTTTCTACCGTTTTTCATACCTTCAGCATCACTGATGATTCGCAATGTGCAAGGTCACACTGACCTGAGTGAGAATTCTGACTCTGTTGCTGAAGAATGGAATCGTCTGAGTGATTGGATAATTGCTCAAGTTCCTTTTATGATGAGTCATCTCACCGCGGAAAGGGATCAGAGGATTGAGGCTGCTAGGCAGCGGTTCAACAAGAGAGTGGCTCTGCATGAACAACAGCTGAGAATTGAGTTACTTGAAGCTGTTGAAGAAGCCAGAAGAAAGAAAGAACAAGCAGAAGAAGCTGCACGTCAAGAGGTTGCACAAATTGAAAATGCAAGGTTAGAAGCTGAAAGGATACAAGCTGAAGCTGAAGCTCTCAGATGTCAAGCTCTTGCACCAGTGCCTTTCACACATGCTGATTCTGATTCCACTCAAGCTCCTCACTCTGCTCAGGATGTTCCCTCTACCTCTACACAGCCAAGTTCTTCAAGACTTGACATTTTGGAACTCTCATGAGGCTCTCCTGGTGGACATGAATCGAGCTATTCAAGAACTTCTGCGTTGCTCTGAAAAGCCCTAGTTTTTAGGATTTCTTTCGTTTTTCTTCCTTATTTATTTACTTTTAGTTTATTGTTTTACTAACTTCAAGATATTTGCTTTTAAGTGTTATTTTTTTTTGGTTTCGTAATGCATAACTTATAACATTTGTTTGCAAAACTTTTCTTTATTAATATAACTCATATTCATTACATCATACTTTTTTCCCTATCTAGAATGGAGGATCCTTCCTCATTCTTCTGCATTCCTGGCGCTGCTCCACTCTTTCCCTCTCCAGACGATCTAGTGCATACTCTATGTTGCCGAGCTTGATGCTCAGCTCATCTCTCTCCAGACTATCTTCCATCGTCTTGAGTCTCTTTTCCCCTGTTTCTTTCTCTTCCAGCAGATTCAGCTCTAGCTGGCACAGCTCCTGAATCTCCTCCACGAAGCAGAGGAACTCCTTCAGATCTTTCTCCAACTCTCGACCAAGATCTTCTTCCAGCAGTGTCTTCGTCAGCTCTTGTATGGTCCTTGTACCATCAGGGTGCCTAATATTGAGGAACATATCTTCCTCAAAAGCCTTCCTTCTGAGCTCTTCTAATGAAATCCTGTATGATGCCATTTTTCTTATTTGGAATTGATCGAGTTGTGAAGCTTACCCTCTTCTTAATCGCTTTATATAAGCTTCATTCTCTCTCTGGAAGTGATGCCATTTTTCTTTCTTTTGGAGAATTTAAGAGTTCCACCTTTATGACCATAGATGTGTCACTGGGCAAATACAAGGAATACAATTCACTTCTTCTGAAGTGATTCTATTTGACTCTGATACCACTTATTGTTGACTCTGAAATCTTATGCGCTCTGATTAAGTCATTTCATCTATGTCATGCGCTTTCACTCTGAACTCTTATATTATTTAGCTCAGAATCTAGACATTTCTAACGTTTTCATTAAGTCTTAGATTCAGGGGGAGCAATGCTCAGAATCAAGCTGTGACTTGGATTCAGAATGAGCAAAATAAACCATTCACATCAGGATAAGTCTAATTCTATTTCTCTAAACTCTGAGAGAATTCAGTTTATTGTTTAAGAATTGTTCATCAAATACTTAGTTTTGTCATCATCAAAAAGGGGGAGATTGTAAGATCAAGTTTTGATCGAGTAGTACAACTCTATGTTTTGATGATTACAAGTTAACATTTTAGTATGAACAATTTTGATACTCTAACGTGTTTTTCTGAGTGTGCTTTTACAGGCTCTGACCTTAATCCAATCTTACACAAATCAGAAGCACTGTGCTCAAGGAGTGTCCCAAGCAACGCTTTCGCAATCTTTATGTTCACTCTGAACAGTAGAAAAGCTTCAGAAGATCTGAAGTCAAACAAGCTCTGATATGGACTCAGTCACTTGAAGTTCTGAAGATCCAGACGTTCTGACAACCCAGACTCTCTGAAGGTTCAGATGTTCTGATGGTGTAGAAGACTCTGAAGATCCAGAAGCTGAAAAGTGGAGACTCTGAAGTCCAGAAGCAAGATGGCTCTGAAGACCAAGTACTTCGCTCTGAGTTCAGAATCAGAACCAGAAGCAAGTTGCCAGGCCCACCTTGGCCCCTTCACTAGTCTGTAGTACTTCGAAAATCTTCTCAATCTCTTGGATCCATAGATCCGCATTGTCCGGGTCAGTCCCACCCGTGAACTTGGGTGGATCCTGCCTTCTAAAATCATTAAGTCCCCTGTTCTGGTCCGCGGCTGTTTCTCTCTGACGCCGGTGTAGCTCACGTGCATCCTCAGCAGCACGCCTATGTGCATTGTCATTCGTTTGTACAGTCATTGCTTGGACCAAAGTGGCCACCATCTCAACAAGTTGGTTCGCGTTCACCATGTTCTGTATTCGTTTTGCAAACAGTCAGTACCAATCATAAGATAGTATTATGCATAGCTATACAATATGATTAGGTAGCAACTTCAATCAATTAAAGCGAAAATCGCTCGGCAGACAATCAATTTTCACTCTTTGCAGAGTCACACAACCTAGCACAGAAGACCTATTCCCCAAAGACTCCCGAAAGACTCGACAAGCTCTGATACCACAATGTAACACCCCGATTTCGGTGGCGTCACTTTAGTAACCAAAAATCAAATAAAGCGGAAAAGCAGGTATATTTTTTTTCGTTTTCTTTTTAAATAAGAAGACTTGTCGAAATAAAGACTCAACCCAACCGCGATTAACTGCGACTGATATACAATAAAAGCACAACCCTTGCTGCAACCAAAATCATCGTCACGAGTGTCCTCAAGTGACGGAAAGTAACATCAAATAACTAAAAGTATTGCCCAACGGCAAACAAGTGCGACCCATAGCCAGAGTCATAAGTTTTATAAATACAGTCCTCCAAGAAAGTAAGTCAGCCCAAAACGGCATCCAAAGGACCTCCTACGTCCGACAAACTCCCTGTGATCCTCATGGAAGAGAACCACACAAAAGCTAATAGTCGGGGACCTACCCTGCCCCAAAATAAGAAATGAAAATCAGAGCTATGATAACGAAACCCGATATACTACACCCCTAACATCGACCCTCATCCGATCCTGCATGAAGTTCGGGTCCACGTCGAAGGCTCAGTAGTAGTCATTTCGCTCCGGGTCTTCCCCGAACGACGAAGCATCACGAAACAATCCGTCAACGGCATCAGACAAAAAGGGCATACATAGCCCCCCAAACACAGGTAGCACGCACAAGGGTCAACTTACGGAATATAGTATAGAGAATACAAGGTAACAGGTAAAGTATAAGGAGTATATATATATATATATATATATATATATATATATATATATATATATATATGTTGTATATATACACATAAGTTCTGCATTGTCTACCCTAAGGTTTATACATAGCATGTTATCAAATTTCTAATACAATTCAATCATCAAAACACATAACGATGTTTATCAACATCAAATCATCAAAACACATAACGATGTTTATCAACATAAAATCATCAAAACACATAACGATGTTTATCAACATCAAATCATCAAGATCTCAACAAATATAGTCAGAGTGCATGATATGTCAATGCAACGTCAATTCAAAAGTTTCCGGAAGAAGTAGGCTGGGCACGATCGAGTCGGTCCTAACACTGGCATTGTGTCGACCATAACCCTCGGGTGTCACTTACAACCTTGACATAGCCGGATCAGTCCTAACCCTGTGGGTCGACTTTTCCCTCCGCTATGCCTGACATCAACAGGTCGATCCTAACCTTACGGTCGATCATATCCCCCATCGAATGTCCGAGTTACCCGAAGGCATATACTGTACCCGAAGGCATATACTGTACCCGAAGGCATATACTGTACCCGAAGACATATACTGTACCCGAAGGCAAATACTGTACCCGAAGGAATATACTGTACCCGAAGGCATATACTGTACCCGAAGGCATATACTGTACCCCAAGGCATATACTGTACCCCAAGGCATATACTGTACCCGAAGGCATATACTGTACCTGAAGGTATATACTGTACCCGAAGGCATATATCGATTCTGCGACAAAAGGCAGATAACTATAAAAAGAGTGCAATCACTCATGATAACTTCTCGAGTCATCCGACTCATCTAGTTTGATGGTCAAAACTGCTCAGCGAGCGAAGAGTAACAATGTACTTGGAAACTTATAGTTCCCTGACTTATCCTTTAGATAGTCAAATAAATAAACTGCTCATCGAGCGAAAGAGTATAAGCATACTCAGGAACTTTTGAGCTTCCCCAAAACTTCGATTCGGCGACACTTCTCATTTTCCAAAACTAATATCCAAATCCTAGAAGTTCATTTCAGATCCTTAACATTTAATTAAAAGAGTTTGAATGTTGTTTAAAGCATTATGGAATTTCTCATGAAAATATTTTCTTTCCAAAACTATAAGTTCAAAAGATCCCGATGTCCCCAAAAATCCCATGAGAAGGTCTTGAAACCACAAAAGAAGACAAGAGTCTGAACCTCAGCTCGTCTTGTCGAGATAAACCCTTAAGAATTCGCCACCAACGGGGCATAACTAACCGTTATTCCTCACATTTTGGTAGTCCACGAATAAACGATATAAATTGCACTATATGGTCAGCATATTCCAATAATAATTGCATGTTCCAACATAATGCGCACAAGTATTCACATAGCCTAAGATTAACCATTTAGCACGTAGCAAGTATGGCATGTGAATCAAGTAATTGCGGTAAAACATAACCCTGTCCTATCCACTAGGAAGCAGTAAGACGGAAACCAGTAAACGGCCGAAGCTTCTCAGAAAACGGAGACACACGTCTCATATTAGTTTCACACGGCCGAAGCCTCAAAACATTTTCTCCATTCAAAGCGATAAAGAAACATAAATAAGCAAGTCGAAGTTATCGACGCCTAAAGCATTAGCTAGCAGTGTAAGTTGCCCTTACCTCTAGTTCTTCTAGAATCACAGTGTAAGTCACACTCCCAAGCTTGCTCAGTCAAGTCTAAGGTTTCCACAACCGAACCTTAGAGCAAACAAAGCAAAATCAATCAAAATAAGTCGATACACTCGAAAAAATACTAACTAACGTTAGACAAAGCTCAAGGAGCTTCAGAGTACCACATTTAGGCACGAATGGAAAGGCTTTTCCCGAATAGATGAGTTTTGACTCGATTCAAGTTTTGTACAAAAACACTTTATTCGCTAAAACGTGCATAACTCGAGCTACATAACTCAGAATGACAAGAAACCAGAGCCAAAATTTTGACAACGGAGAGAGCTACGCTATAGCTCAGGCCATACAGACCCAAAAATTATTTTTGGACACGGTACCATGGCATATAAGTTTCGGCCATTATCAAAATAGGGCTTCCCGAACTTTTTCTTCGATCTAATTTAATTCCTAGGTATTCTTAGGCGATATCTAGGCCAGGAAAACTCTCAGAAAAATTATCGGGTCGAAAACTGTCGCAGGGGTATTTTGGTCAACATTTTTAGCTCAGAATTTCAAAATTGGAATTTCGAAAAACAAATTGGATGGGGACGTTACCGACGACGTTTATGACAACTAATCCTACTAGCGCTAAGCTAAGTCGAGAGTTTTAAACCGAAAGAACGAAACTTTGCCTCAAAATGGGTTTTTCAAGCAGAATTGGAATTCGGCGGCATTTCGGCGACATTCGGCAAAATGTAATCCGCTAGAAGTACTCTTGGGCACGTAGGGAATATGTTTAGATACAAATCAAGTTATTTGGACAGTTTTACAAAAAGCTCAAAACTTTGAGCACAGAAAGACATAGAGAAAAGCGATAGAATTAACGATCAGAAGTAAGGAAAAACATCTATACCTCGAGGTCTACGCGTAGCAACGAACGGTGCAACGATCAGGCAAGAAACGGCGAAAATCACTTCCTCCTCCTCTCCTTGGGCTGCTCGCGGGTTTGGGAAGAAAATGGGGAAGATTTTGTGAAAATTTTCATTTTCTTGCTATTTATAGGTTTTGGAAAATGCGGAAAAATGAAAATTTCGCGATTCCGATTTTTCCTGCGCATTCCTCCGTGAATTCTAAGATAGGTTCTGGCGACAGAATTCCAGAACTCAAAACAGGTTTCTTGAAATTAAAGCAAACGATCCAAAGTCGGTGTAAATCGATTTTACCCGAAAAGTTACTTTTTGCAGTTGATGTCGGATGAGAAAACTTCCTTCTGAAGAAAGATTGGAAACATCAAGAGAAATAGGTGTACGCGTGTGGAATCTCCGTTTGAAGCTCCGAATAGAAAAAGTCTTCATCGTCCGTTGATTTTTGGTTTCTTGAACTATCAGGGTTTTAGTTTCGGCAAACTTCCGAGTATTGGAATTTGACGTTCGTACATTCCAGGGTTTCGTATCGAAACGCTTGTTTATAGACGAATAAGAGAAGTTCTAACATTTCTCTGAAGATTTTTGGAATTAGTTTTCATCGTGTCTTTAAGTATAAATTAGCTATTTACTAGCGTTTTTGACCTAGGTTTAAGCGAATACTAATCGTGGTATAACTTTTATCGACTTTGATACAATCCTTAGCTTTTTCCTGAACTTTCTCCTTCACAAACTTATTCCATTCAATAAACACTTGTTCAGGTTTTCCTTCACGTTACATCAAATTAATCGTGAAAAGGAATTTTATTCGGTTTATTCCAAATTTAAAAACTTGGGTCTCACATTACTACCCTCCAAAAAGAAAGTTTCGTCCTCGAAACTTAAGGTTCAGCAGAAAGTTCCGGATACTGTTCCTTGATCTTTTCCTTAAGCTCCCATGTAGTATTCCCTGTGTCCTTCTTCCAAATGACTTTCACCAACACAATCTCTCTTCCTCTCTACTGTTTCACTCTTTTATCCCCAATGTTGACTGGCAGCGTCTCCAAAAACAGCTCATCTTTCAGCTCTATGTTGTCCGGCTCGACCACTTGTGTCGGGTCCGTTGGAAATAATATTGGTTGGCACTCCGTGCAATCGCACAATCTTAACCACTTGTTCCTTTACTTTCGGTCGTCCGAAATTCTTCATAAACTCGGTGCCTCTCTGTCATCTCAAAGTGAATGCTCAACTCGTCCTCGTGATCTTCATCCACAATCCAAAACTCGACTTGATCGTTCGATAACTCCTAGATGAACTATCCCCTTGGAAACTGCTAGTCCATTAAAACACTTCCAACTTCGCAACTATCCTCACGAACACCAAGAAATCAAACTTCTACTCAGACACTATTCGAATTAAAACTCGATTTAAGTCCTCATTTCTTGTCCTTCACGAAACTTATTCCCTTTAACGACAACTTATCAACAACTTATAAGCTAATCTTCTAGCAATCCATTATTGTCATCTCCTTTTTCAAAACTTTCCTCACTCAAACCAATTTACACTTATTGAAATCTCTAACACTTCGCACAAATCGGAACCCGTCCCCTAGAAGATCAAATCATAACTATACCTCAAGGGACTTTACTACATTTCAACATCTGATCCTTCAACCTTCTGAGATTTAACTGCTATCGTAACTGCTAACACCGCTAAATCTCTTATTCATACCTGATCTTTAACTCACAAGGTCAATCTTACCCCTAGGATTCTCATTCAACTTAGTAAAAATTCACTTACTAACCCTAGCATGCATAATCGAAATCCATAACAAAGTTCCATTCACTCTTAGACCCTAAGAAACTCGTCCAAATACGATACCTCCAGTATTCGTCTTGATACTAACACTTTCCTTTTTGTAACTTGATCACCATCTCGTCAATCAACTTCTTAATCTCTCAATCAAATTCTGACAAACTTCGAGTCCTACGCACTTTAGACAAGAATTCATAGACTTAAAACCTAAACCTTTTCCAAGTTTGGACCTATAATGGCCTTTAATTCTTCAATACTTCCTAAATGAATATCCATTTCTTAAAACTATATCTCCTTCGCAAGAAAACTAATACTTAATGCGAACTTTTCCTCCCAAACTCGACTAATCTTCGATCCAATCAAGTTAATCTTACCAATCCTTCTATCAAAGTCCATAGCCAGCTGTGATTCCGAATATCACCCCCTCAATATTAAGTTGATCAGGCCTAATACATCGAAGGTGGAAATTTAGAAAAACCCACTGGAACAGTCAATGAGTTCCTATCATCCAATAGTCACAAATATTCTGATATTAAATCCTTAAATGATTCCGCTACGGAACTACACACCCTCAACATAACACGTATACTACCCATAAGGAATATCTCTAAGATTCACTCTTTAACTTCTAGCTTCCTTATAAACGCATCGGTGCAAGACTACTTTTCTAGGCTTAGTGTGTCATTCTAAACATCGTGTACCTCTATAGTTTAAACACGAGCAACAGTCAAATAAAGTCTTAATAGGTGTAATAATTATAAGGTCAAAACTCAGACAGTAAAAGCAAGTTAGGCGTGTTGCACATTCTACGAGAGTAATGAAGAGCATGTTGTACTAGAATGAGAAAGAATAGTTAGAAGGTTACCATCGTTCTTGCGCTCTCCTCTGGTTAACCCCTCAGCTCCTTCACCGTCCATGATATAAACCCTTCCTCTAGCAGCAGGGCGCTTTCCCCTTGCAGTGTTAACGGATGGCTCCCTCTTGGGCGCCTTACAGTCCACGGCTAGATGCCCCACTCGGTTGCAATTAAAGCGTCTTGGTCCAGTCGCTGAGCACTTGTCAGCAAAATGTCCAATCTTCCCACACCTGAAACATGTCACACCCTTGTTGCCGGTTTGATTCCCTGCACCTCCAGTGGCAATGGTCATCGGTTTGTACTGTCCCGGGGTAAAACCTTCCCTTATAGGACGCTGATAAGGTTTCTTCATCTGAAACTTTCCTTTTCCCTTGTTGTCTTGGGAGCTCGACCTCATCGGTCCCCCAATTCCTGCTCCATTCATCCTTCTATTTTTCATCAGCTCCACCTCGGTGGCCTTCTCAACCAAAGCTTGAAACCGCATAATTCCCAACGGCCTCACTGAATCTTCGATGTCTGCTCTCAGCCCATTCAGAAACCGCTTACACATGTAGCGTTCATCAACATGGTTGTTGAAAAACTGGAAGTGCTTAGCCAATGATTCCAGTTTGGAAGCATACTCAGGTATGGTCATACTCCCTTGACAAAGAGTCAGAAATTGTGCCTCCCGCTCCTCTCGAGCGCTAGTTGGAAAGTACTTCTCCAGAAATGCAGCACGGAAAGAGTTCCAGTTCACCTCTTCATTGTTAGCTTCCATAATCCCTCTGGTACCCCTCCACCAATACTCAGCATCGCCCAGCAGCAGATAAGTTGCCAGGCCCACCTTGGCCCCTTCACTAGTCTGTAGTACTTCGAAAATCTTCTCAATCTCTTGGATCCATAGATCCGCATTGTCCGGGTCAGTCCCACCCGTGAACTTGGGTGGATCCTGCCTTCTAAAATCATTAAGTCCCCTGTTCTGGTCCAGGGCTGTTTCTCTCTGACGCCGGTGTAGCTCACGTGCATCCTCAGCAGCACGCCTATGTGCATTGTCATTCGTTTGTACAGTCATTGCTTGGACCAAAGTGGCCACCATCTCAGCAAGTTGGTTCGCGTTCACCATGTTCTGTATTCGTTTAGCAAACAGTCAGTACCAATCATAAGATAGTATTATGCATAGCTATACAATATGATTAGGTAGCAACTTCAATCAATTAAAGCGAAAATCACTCGGCAGACAATCAATTTTCACTCTTTGCAGAGTCACACAACCTAGCACAGAAGACCTATTCCCCAAAGACTCCCGAAAGACTCGACAAGCTCTGATACCACAATGTAACACCCCGATTTCGGTGGCGTCACTTTAGTAACCAAAAATCAAATAAAGCGGAAAAGCAGGTATACTTTTTTTCGTTTTCTATTTAAATAAGAAGACTTGTCGAAATAAAGACTCAACCCAACCGCGATTAACTGCGACTGATATACAATAAAAGCACAGCCCTTGCTGCAACCAAAATCATCGTCACGAGTGTCCTCAAGTGACGGAAAGTAACATCAAATAACTAAAAGTATTTCCCAACGGCAAACAAGTGCGACCCATAGCCAGAGTCATAAGTTTTATAAATACAGTCCTCCAAGAAAGTAAGTCAGCCCAAAACTGTACCCGAAGGCATATACTGTACCCGAAGGTATATACTGTACCCGAAGGCATATATCGATTCTGCGACAAAAGGCAGATAACTATAAAAAGAGTGCAATCACTCATGATAACTTCTCGAGTCATCCGACTCATCTAGTTCGATGGTCAAAACTGCTCAGCGAGCGAAGAGTAACAATGTACTTGGAAACTTATAGTTCCCTGACTTATCCTTTAGATAGTCAAATAAATAAACTGCTCATCGAGAGAAAGAGTATAAGCATACTCAGGAACTTTTGAGCTTCCCCCAAACTTTGATTCGGCGACACTTCTCATTTTCCAAAACTAATATCCAAATCCTAGAAGTTCATTTCAGATCCTTAACATTTAATTAAAAGAGTTTGAATGTTGTTTAAAGCATTATGGAATTTCTCATGAAAATATTTTCTTTCCAAAACTATAAGTTCAAAAGATCCCGATGTCCCCAAAAATCCCATGAGAAGGTCTTGAAACCACAAAAGAAGACAAGAGTCTGAACCTCAGTTCGTCTTGTCGAGATAAACCCTTAAGAATTCGCCACCAACGGGGCATAACTAACCGTTATTCCTCACATTTTGGTAGTCCACGAATAAACGATATAAATTGCACTATATGGTCAGCATATTCCAATAATAATTGCATGTTCCAACATAATGCGCACAAGTATTCACATAGCCTAAGATTAACCATTTAGCACGTAGCAAGTATGGCATGTGAATCAAGTAATTGCTGTAAAACATAACCCTGTCCTATCCACTAGGAAGCAGTAAGACGGAAACCAGTAAACGGCCGAAGCTTCTCAGAAAACGGAGACACACGTCTCATATTAGTTTCACACGGCCGAAGCCTCAAAACATTTTCTCCAGTCAAAGCGATAAAGAAACATAAATAAGCAAGTCGAAGTTATCGACGCCTAAAGCATTAGCTAGCAGTGTAAGTTGCCCTTACCTCTAGTTCTTCCAGAATCACAGTGTAAGTCACAATCCCAAGCTTGCTCAGTCAAGTCTAAGGTTTCCACAACCGAACCTTAGAGCAAACAAAGCAAAATCAATCAAAATAAGTCGATACACTCGAAACAATACTAACTAACGTTAGACAAAGCTCAAGGAGCTTTAGAGTACCACATTTAGGCACGAATGGAAAGGCTTTTCCCGAATAGATGAGTTTTGACTCGATTCAAGTTTTGTACAAAAACACTTTATTCGCTAAAACGTGCATAACTCGAGCTACATAACTCAGAATGACACGAAACCAGAGCCAAAATTTCGACAACGGAGAGAGCTACGCTATAGCTCAGGCCATACAGACCCAAAAATTATTTTTGGACACGGTACCATGGCATATAAGTTTCGGCCATTATCAAAATAGGGCTTCCCGAACTTTTTCTTCGATCTAATTTAATTCCTAGGTATTCTTAGGCGATATCTAGGCCAGGGAAACTCTCAGAAAAATTATCGGGTCGAAAACTGTCGCAGGGATATTTTGGTCAACATTTTTAGCTCAGAATTTCAAAATTGGAATTTCAAAAAACAAATTGGATGGGGACGTTACCGACGACGTTTATGACAACTAATCCTACTAGCGCTAAACAAATTGTACAACGTTTATGACGTTTATGACGACGTTTACCGACGAGTTTTAAACCGAAAGAACGAAACTTTGCCTCAAAATGGGTTTTCCAAGCAGAATTTGAATTCGGCGACATTCGGCAAAATGTAATCCGCTAGAAGTACTCTTGGGCACGTAGGGAATATGTTTAGACACTAAAATCAAGTTATTTGGACAGTTTTACAAAAAGCTCAAAACTTTGAGCACAGAAAGACATAGAGAAAAGCGACAGAATTAACGATCAGAAGTAAGGAATAGCATCTATACCTCGAGGTCTACGCGTAGCAACGAACGGTGCAACGATCAGGCAAGAAACGGCGAAAATCACTTCCTCCTCCTCTCCTTGGGTTGCTCGCGGGTTTGGGAAGAAAATGGGGAAGATTTTGTGAAAATTTTCATTTTCTTGCTATTTATAGGTTTGGAAAAGGCGGAAAAATGAAAATTTCGCGATTCCGATTTTTCCTGCGCATTCCTCCGTGAACTCTAAGATAGGTTCTGGCGACAGAATTCCATAACTCAAAACAGGTTTCTTGAAATTAAAGCAAACGATCCAAAGTCGGTGTAAATCGATTTTACCCGAAAAGTTACTTTTTGCAGTTGATGTCTGATGAGAAAACTTCCTTCTGAAGAAAGATTGGAAACATCAAGAGAAATAGGTTTTCGCGTGTGGAATCTTCGTTTGAAGCTCCAAATAGAAAAAGTCTTCATCGTCCGTTGATTTTAGGTTTCTTGAACTATCAGGGTTTTAGTTTCGGCAAACTTCCGAGTATTGGAATTTGACATTCGTACATTCCAGGGTTTCGTATCGAAACGCTTGTTTATAGACGAATAAGAGAAGTTCTAACATTTCTCTGAAGATTTTTGGAATTAGTTTCCATCGTGTCTTTAAGTATAAATTAGCTATTTACTAGCGTTTTTGACCTAGGTTTAAGCGAATACTAATCGTGGTATAACTTTTATCGACTTTGATACAATCCTTAGCTTTTTTCTGAACTTTCTCCTTCACAAACTTATTCCATTCAATAAACACTTGTTCAGGTTTTCCTTCACGTTACATCAAATTAATCGTGAAAAGGAATTTTATTCGGTTTATTCCAAATTTAAAAACTTGGGTCTCACAATCAACGAGCTTCACAAGTTCCAACATGAAGCGTTCTTCTGATCAGAAGTCTACTAGGTTAAAGGTCAAGTCACTATCCAAAGTACAAAAGCAAATGTACTATCCTGACGACCTACCTAACATTCTCAGCCACAACAGAAGCTGGAATTTCCAGAACTGCCCTCCAACGGTAGCATTCCCATGCAGCGTTCAAACTCTAATCCTTGGAGTATAAATAGAGGCTGAAGATGGAAAGATGCAGTTGGAAGAATCTCACACGCGCAAGCTATATTCAAACTTTCTAAGCATTCTTTCATCTTGAATTCATTGTGTTTACTATAAGCTTTTTAGAAGCAATCTCTTTGTAAACATTCTTTCTTAAACAGTTGTTTAGTTACCTTTAGGAGATCAAGGTTGATCGGATCCTAAAGAAGACTAAGAGAGTGAATCTTAGTGTGAGCTAAGTCAGTGTATTGTTAGTCACATGTAGGTTTCAAGTGCAGTTGTAACAATTACCTGATTAGTGGATTGCCTTCATTCTAAGAAGGAAGAAATCACCTTAACGGGTGGACTAGATTAGCTTGAGTGATTCATCAAGTGAACCAGGATAAAATCCCTGTGTGCTTTTCTTTCTCTTATCTTAAGCACTTTATTCTCGAAAGATTTGTTAAAAGCTTTAAGGTGGAAGTTTTATTCTGAAAACGTTATTCAAACCCCCCCCTTTCTACCGTTTTTCATACCTTCAAACAACACTCAACAAGATTTCATAAAAGCATGCCAAGAATCACAACATCACAAAACAATCATGGTAAAGCCTTAACTCTACCCTTTTCCTAAGAACAAGCCCTTACCTTGAATGAAATAGGGTGAAAGAAGGATTCTTTGGTGTAGAAAGAACCTAACGGCTGTTGTCCTATCCCTTTTCTTTCTTCTCCACTCGATCTCTCCCTCTCGATCTCTCTCTCTCTCACGCGGCTTCCCTTCCTCGTGCGTGCGGCGGCCGACGATGCTAGGGTGCAAGGAGGTGGCAGCGGCTCTAGATCAAACTCTAGGGCTGCTGCTGCCTTCTCTTCAAGTCTCCTCTCCTTTCCTTTCCCTCACTCTCGGCTGCTCCCTCTCTTCTCCTCCCTCTCTGACTCAATTCTCTCTCTCGGCCTCTCCCTTCTTTCTCTCTTCTTTCTTTTCTTCTCTTCTCTTCTGTTTTTCTTACGTGAGTGCAGCACTTCTATTTCTGCATGAGGAGGAAAAATAAGGGTTTCTTTCCCCCCCCCCCCCTTCACCCCTTATCACTTGCGGCTACACTCTAGATGGGCTAGGGTTTTGATTTTTCTTTTTTTCAAGCCCAAAACAAGCAAACCCTGAACCTAACTGATTACCCACTTAAACAGGTCTGAATCAAAAGAAAATCCAATCACTTTTTATTAAAAACCAGATTAAAACCGGAATTAAAAGGAAAATTAACCAATTAATCCGCTGGCACTGTACAGCCAAAACCATCGTCACTAAAACTAGGATATCTCGGGCTACCGATATCGGAATGACCTGAAACCACTTGGAGAATTTAGCTAACTCAGAGAGCTACAACTCTCCTGAAGGAAGCTTCTCCAGAAAAGGTCGTTAAGACCTCTTAAAAATTCATACAAAGTCACGGACGGATACTCAAACCACTCAATCTTTATTTTTTAAAACAAAATCTTATCATATCTCTTAGGATTTAAAAAAAAATAAAAGATAAAACCCTTATCTTCTAAAAAAAACTGAAATCAATCAATTTAAATCCCTTTTTAATAAAAGAAACTCAATTTTTTTATTAAAACATAAATATCTTCTCTCAATTTGTTGCAACTAACTCACAACAAATCAAAATCATATCTCCACATCACTAAAACTCCTCACTTATTATTTATTTCTAAATAATAATAATAATTATAATTATAATAATAATAATAATAATAAAATTCAGGGTCTTACAAACTCAGAATGATCATCTGGCCAAAAGGGCACCAGAGAAATCACAAAAACAAAAGGGTGAAAGGAACTGATAAGATTTTACTCAGCCAAGCAAATGAGGTTTAGAGAAAAGGGAGAGTGGAGCATTTTTATCCTAAAAAGAACTTCAACAGCACAAAGCTTAATATAAATTACGCGTTCGTCCATTCATTTTTATCCTAAATTGAACTTCAACACACAAAGCATATTAATGATATCTTACAATTATTTGAAGAACAAAGTCAATTCATGAAGAAGAGAAACCCTAAAGTTTCACCAGTAATGAATATACCTGAGTCAATGGACCGCGAGAAACAGAATCGCGTGTTTGGATCAAAATTTCATAATAGTGCATTAAGCTATTGCTGAATCCCTTTCTTTGATTCTTCCTTGTTCTGCACAATTAAAGTATATAACGACCATCAAAGAAAATAACAACAACGAATAAGAAATGAACTCATAAAAATTAGAAACAAAGAAAGTATGGAATGAAAATAAAGGGGAAAAGCAAAGGCTTTAATGACTGGATCTTCTCAAACAAAGTTCATGTCCATCATCAAGCCATCACCACCTCAAGGCCGAGTTGAATTGAAGTGCTTCTTCTCTCCTCATCTCCGCCGTCAAACAGTGTTCTCCCAACATCAAGAACCCACTCAACAAAAGGCACCCAGAATTACCAACCATCCAAACATTCTTCAAGCTCTCCTACGATTAAAATGCAGAAATCAGGTTAGTTCTCCTCTGATATGTTGTCCAAATTGGAAGCCATGGATAGAAACTGGATAGGATGTCACCCGGGTTCTAACTTCTAAGAAGAGGAAGTCATTGTGAGCAGGGTTTAAATAGGTGTATGGATCACAATAGGGTTCTAGACTACCAAGATAATGCAGTAATTAGTGATGAACTTGCCTCCTTAGGTGGACTTCATTGAGGATTACAAACCTGTTAAGATGCTTTAGTGAACATAACATCACACTGCATTTAAATTAGAACAATGGCATGAGCACACAAATGTTTTATTATAGAATATAGAATTACTGCATCAGACACTTAAGTTGATAATATTTATGGTATATTTCATAATTAGCATATGTGTGTGAGAATCCATTTTAGTATTCTAAAGCAAAAGTTAAGGCTTGTGACAAAAGAGTCCAAAATAGTTCAGAAGACAATGCAAGAGTGTAGTATATAAAGCAGCTTAGAAACATCCATATGACTTTATTTTGTAGTCTGTACAGAGTAAGAAATTTGGCTAGGTGCACTAACTTTCAATATCAATGTTCAAATTCAAATTGTGATTTCCCGTCTATTGCTCAATCAGCATATAATATTAGGCTTAAATGCACTTTTGGACCCTCATGTTTCAACTTTTTGCGATTGTCAACCCTTATCTTTTTTTTCTACGAATGGGAACCCTATTCTTTCAAAACGCTGCACCGTTTACCCTTCCGTCCAAATCCATCAAAAACTTGACGGAACACGCTGATATGGCCTTCAGCGTGAATAAAAGGGGGATTTTAAAAAAATGACTTAAATGCACTTTTGGACCCTCAAATTTACATTTTTTGTGATTGTTACTTGGTCGTTCTGGATTCAGATTCAGACGACGATCATGCTAGCATGTAGGTTTTAGTGCTGGTGTGAGCTCCTCGAGATAGGATTAGTGTAGGAGTAGAGTCTTAGCTCTGAACATCATTTGTTTCTTGGGGACAGGGTAGTTTCCCGCCTATAGCTTTTTGTGTGGTTTCTTTACGGGAATCACAGAGAGTTGGTTGGACTTAGGAGGTCTTGTTTCAGGCCGATGGGCCAGCTTACTCTCAGTTTTGAGGGATGGTGTTGCGGACACTTCACCTTTATATTTGGTTTGTACATATTGCCTACGGGCGCTACTTTTCTTCTTTCCGTCACTGGAGGTTACTCGTGACAAGGTTGCTACTTACAGCGGGGGCTGTCATATATATTGTATATTAGTTCTGTTGCTCTTCGCATTTGGGTTTTACTTATTTCAGTCTTGTCTATGTTATCGACGAAAAAAAAAATATTCACGTTTTTCCGCATTAAGTTTATTTTTGGTTACTAAAGTGACGCCACCGAAATCGGGGTGTTACAGCACACACTTTAAGAGCTCATTAATTGATATAAAATTTGGCTAAAACACATTTATTTAAAGTTAAGTTTTATTAAAGAAAGAGAATGATGGTTATTGATTAAGTTATAAGTGAGAATTGTGATTGGTGAGAAGTAGAAGTGGTGGGTGAGAGATACAATATTAAATGAGGGTATATATGGAAGAATGTGTGATAAATAGTCTTGAAATCCTAAAACAACAATCATTTTGGAAAATATGTGAAAAGCTAAAACAACAATCATTTGAAACGGAAAGAGTAATATAAAAGAAATAGTTGTTGCACGAAAATTGTAAGAGCGGGTTCTAAGGAATATTATATTAATAATAATATTAATTATTATCTTATAAATTGTTTGTATTATATGTGATATGATGTCTTTATAAGGGCAATTATTTTGGTAGAGACAATATTAAATCTTGGTCATGTCTGGATGTCGATGTATGTGATATTATGAGCGTTTTGGCTGTAATATTGTTAAGGTTCTGTGACAACGACTTTTTAGGTCAAAACTGCCCCGATAGCGGTGATGAGTTGGCGAATCGCGTCGGCTACGATGATTTCGTGGGCCACTGTAACGCCTCGATTTCTCGAGGGTCACTTAAGTAACCTTTCAAAAATTAAATATGCTGACTGAACTTTCAGAGTTCCAAAAAATGCTAATATAAATTTTTTCCAAAACATGCTCTAGCAAATGCATACGAATTACCCTATAATATGCATAGGAATTACCCTATAATAGATAAATTTATATCCATAAATATGCGTACAAATAAGTTTTCAAAAGAAATATCAAAAGACTTCTTATGTCGGACAAGCTTTTGTTAAGTTCAATTGTTTCATAACGTTTTTAAAATCTTATTTTGATCATAACAATTTTCATAGAAGCACCTCTACTGTCAACTAAACTTCTTATAACATTTGAATTTCAGGAGAAATTCAATTCACTCTGTATGCTTCAACGTCCAATCATCACAAAAAGAAAAGGTTTCAGAAGTCACAAGACTGTTTGGCAAGCAAACTCATTCAAGTCAAGACACATCTGCTCTGACCATCCAATGCCAACTCATCAGTTAGAAATATTGAAGACAAATTTTGAGCGCCAAAGACAAAGTCAGATTGCAACCAATTGACTTACATTCAAATCAAATCATGTGAAGACTATCTTGCTTTTGCTAAAGGCACGCTGACCAACAAGGGAAAAAGACAAGTTGTCAACATCAAATTTCTCAATTGTCTCGTGTCTGAAAAGTAGCCCAAGTTTATTACCACATACTAGCTGACAAACATCACCTTTCCGGCTAAAGGACAGACTTGATTCTGAGCATGCATTCAATGAAGCTACCAACCGAAGCCATTTTTATCAACGGATGGATCTCATCTCACAACGGCTAGAACAATGGTCGGATCATGACTCACAACGGCTACAACACTAGCAAGTGAGTATATAAGACACTCATGAAGAATGAAGACTAAGAGAATTTGCTTTGCAAGACAAGAACTCAAAACATTCATTTCAACTTTCTACAAAGCATTCAAAGCTCAAAGCAGAAAATTCCCTGATAGAGAGCCCACCTAGGTTTTTTTTTTAAACTACCTAGGTGATAGATTCCATTACATTTCAAAATATTTCATTGCATTTTATTTTTCAATCATTGCACAATCTGACAGTACATTGTTTAGTAGCTATACAACTTAGTGATTTACTTATATTCTTTCTGTTTTTTTCAGTCAATGGAGTAAGTAGTAGTAAATGCTATATTTCAAAACAATAATAAATGTTCATAGTTTTTTATGGAAATAACCAATATTAGTAGCTAGAATGCGAAAATCAAGGGGGTACCAGCTTGGAATTAGAGCAGATACGAACAGGTCTGATTGAAAAAGGATTTTTTTTTACCAATCGGTTAAACCGCAGAATCGCCGGTTTTGCCGGTTCTGACCTGTTTTTGACCGGTTTTCACGGGTTTTGACCGGTTTGATAATACCCCAATTTTAGTAGTGTTCCAGACCGGTGGGATGGCCGGTTCCCAGTCCGGTCCGGTTTTTAGAACATTGGATATAAGAATATAGATATGTATATACATAGTTAGTTATCATAGAACTTCGTGTTGTTCTGACCTGAGTGTCTGTTGTGGTCTTTGACTGTTCATGAAAACAGGAACAGGAGGTTTCCACAACTGAACGAGACTCAAGGTTCAAACAACATGAATCTGATGGAGCAAGCTATTGCTAATCTGACTGCCCTTATGGCACAACAAGTTACTAACACTGCTACAAGGGAGGAAGCTGAAGCTCAACGTGTTGCGACTGCTGTTTTGGTGGCTGCCCAAAACCAAGCTGAAGAGAATACTCGCCGTGTGCAGCTTGAGGAACGTGAACTAGCTGTGCTCGGACCAGAGGTCTGAATGATTTCAAGCGTCAGGATCCATCGAAGTTATCTGGAGGCTTCGATCCGGAAGAAGCTGACTTATGGCTTCAAGAGATGGAGAAGTTCTTTACCTCTCTGCGCACAACTGCAGAGATGAAAGTGGACTATGCGACTTACCTGCTGACTGGTGAAGCTGAGTATTGGTGGCGTTGGGGCCAGAGCTATGATGGAGGCTTGCCAACAAGCCATCACTTGGGAGTGTTCCTGTGGAGCCTTTCTGGGCAAGTACTTTCCTACAAGTGTTAGGGCTGCTAAGGAAGCACAGTTTCTGAGACTTCGTCAAGGGGGCATGACTGTGGCTGAGTATGCTTCTAAGTTAGAGTCGCTGGCGAGACATTTTCGCTACTTTTGAGGACAAGTGGATGAAGGCTATATGTGTGAGCGCTTCATTGATGGACTGAGTTATGAGCTGCAGAGAACTGTGCAACCGCTATGGCTGAATCGCTACCAAGTGCTGGTGGAGAAGACCAAGGGGGTCGAGGCTATTGACAACGCAAGGGGCAAGTACCTAGGTGTGAGTAAGTGTCACCAAGGAAGTGGAGGTCCGTCTAGGGCTAACCAAGGAAGAAATGACAAAGGCAAGCATTATCAGAAGAAACCGTACCTTCGTCCTTAGGGTAAAGGGACAACCTCTAGATCCTTTTATCCCTCGGGCGGGAATGCTATTGCACCGAGACCCCTATCAGTAAGTCTGGAGGATGTGACATGCTTCAAATGCAACAAAAAAGGGCATTTTGCCAATCGCTTTACAGAGCCGGTTTGCTGGAACTGCAACAAGGTTGGACATTTTTCTAAGGATTGCAAGGCTCCTAAGGTTGAGGTTGCTGCAAATGTTGATGGGGCTAAGAGGCCTACTATTGGTGGAAGGGTCTACTCGATCAGTGGAACTAAAGTTGAGGAAGACGATGGTTTGATTCACAGTACCTGCGACATTGCGGGTAATTCCCTTATCGCGCTATTTGATTCTGGTGCTACGCATTCATTTATAGCTTGTGCGAAGAGGCTAAAGCTAGAAGTGTCAAAGTTACCGTTTGACTTGACTGTAGCTATCCTTGCATCTAAGAGTCTAGTAACCAACACTGCATGTTTGGAATGTCCTTGGATGTACCTAGGTAAGAAGTTTGTAGCAAACCTGATCTGTTTACCTCTCAAGGGATTGGATGTGATCATAGGCATGGATTGGTTGTCCCACCATCATGTCCTTCTTGATTGTGCCAATAAGGTAGTTATTGTAACACCCCGATTTCCAGGTGTCACTTTAGTAACCAAAAATAAACTTTACGCGGAAAAACAGGTAATTTTTTTTTTCTTTCCTTTAAATCAAAGCGATAAAGAAGTAGAGACAATACCCAACAACTAAACTAACCGATATACAAATATATATACATCTGTACAGCCTCGGCTGCACTCCATGTCACGCGAAGCCGCAGTGACTCCAAAGTAGTACGCCCGCAGGCAAATATACAAACCAGAACTGTGAGAAAAAGTATCAAAAATACAGTTATCCAAGAGAAAGTCGGCACTCAAAAATGGCCTGAAAGGAAGACCCCTATACTCCGACAGACTCTCTGTGATCCTCCTCAAAAGAACCACACAAAAAGCCACACATCGGAACCTACCCTGTCCCAAAAAGAAACTGACGATCAGAGCTCTACACAAAAATGTCGCTAATCCTAACCTACCCTCCCAGCTCAGCTCACCAATCATCCTCCTCCTCATCGCTGCTCGGCGAGTAGCTCTCCCCACTGCTCTCGGAGTCAGAGTCGGAATCCACCGTAATCATCTCGGTGTCCAAATCCATAACCTCCCTCCTCACTGTCCTGCGCACCGCCCTAGTCGAGCCGGTCTCCACATCCACCTCTCCTGTGAGAACATCCTCCTCCTCCACCCTCATCAAGGGGTCCACACGGTAGCCGTGCGGTGAAGAGAAAGATAAGAGACGTGAGACAGATGGGACAACAGACTCCCTCCTCGGCTGTACGAGCCTAGAGGACGACGCCACGTCGGTAGAAGCGATGGCAGTAGCCGGAGGTGGCACAACAGGTGTAGAAGCAGCAGCAGGCTCGATCTCCTCTGGGTCCTCCTCAACAGAAGGTGAAGTCGGAGGGGGTGCAGGTGGTGCATGTCCAGTGCCTGGTCCACAATGAACTGAGGGCGGCAAGTCAAAACTCAGCTCCATACGCCGTAACACTCCGCTCGTCAGGCGTCCTCGCTCATCCGTCCGGTCCTCCATGACCCTTCCCCTATACGTCGCCCGGTGACCAGCCACATCGATCACCCAAGCGGTGGGGGCATCCCTATCCAGCAACTCATATCTGATCCCCCCCGAGGGAGAGACCGTCGAGAACCAGTCGGCCATCGACATCTGGCAGCAGGCCGACCGCCCAAAGACAAACATACAAACAAAGCCAAGGCGCTAGGGTCAACTCACAGCAATAAGTACATATACACACAACATGTGACAGGGTATATATATAAGTTGTTATATAAGCATATAAGTAATCCTAGCATGTTATGGCTCTAACATTGCTTCAATAAACAAACAGCACACAGTCTCAGTCAGCATGAATGTATGCGTGAAATGCACAATATGAATCCGGATTTGTGACGCGTTCCCGTTCGCCACAAGTGAAGCATTTTCACTATGGATGGACCATTCCCGTTATCCATCCTGGATGAAATCCATCCTGGATGAACCATTCCCGTTATTCATCCTTGGTGAACCATTCCCGTTATTCACCGAATGATGAACCATTCCCGTTATTCATCATTAATGCAAGGTGAACCATTCCCGTTATTCACCATGATATGCACAGGTGAACCATTCCCGTTATTCACCCGATTGAATGCAACGTGGTTAGCCAAACAACGAATCGCCCTTACCACGAAAGTGTCTAGCTCACAACCCAATCTCAACCAAACCCAATGAGTTAGTGTCGGTCAATACAACACAACTCGGAGTAAGTGTCGGTCAATACAACACAACTCCAACAAGAAAACACAAGGGTCTAGTGTCGGTCAATACAACACAGCCCAAACAACAAGAGCACTAGGTGTCGGTCAATACAACACGGCTCCACAACACTCCCCAAGAGTACTAAAGTACTCGGTGACTTCAATCATCACCATAGCTCACCTTAGTGGCTTTCCCCAATTCCGATAACTCTCAGCAAAGGTCGACTTTTCCCCGTCTTTCGTAAATATTTTCCCCTTCAGTTTTCCTATACTTAAACATTAATAAAAATGATTTCAATTCAGATTAGTCAGGTTATGAGTTTATTTCTCAAAATCTAGGTTTCCCAAGTCTTTAGTTTTTCAAAGCTCTATCATTCTAAGTTTTCAAAGATCAACCACCCAAAATACATTTCCCGGGGAAAGTCTAAGAATTCCAACATATGGCTAAGTCTCAAACCCCACATTTGGACTTGCCTAGGGTTGTTCATCCAACCCGAAATATCAAAGATCACCAGATCAATGAATCTCCACTCCGAAATTGCGTCAAAACGCTCAATCCAACAAAGCACAACATCACAACATCAGTTCATCAACATAATCAACATCAAAGTAAAGCATAAGTCGAATTGATCGACGCCTATCATGCATTCATAGCTAATATATATGTAAGTTGCCCTAACCTCGAGCTGTTCCAGCTTCGAAATCAAGGTTGTCCTCAAACAGTTGCTCTGAATATTCCAAAGTTCCTTCAACTGAACCTCGGAGAAAAACAAAGCAGAATTCAAA
The DNA here is from genome assembly GCF_012489685.1 of Lotus japonicus. Classification (NCBI taxonomy): domain Eukaryota; kingdom Viridiplantae; phylum Streptophyta; class Magnoliopsida; order Fabales; family Fabaceae; genus Lotus; species Lotus japonicus. The sequence goes on from NC_080044.1 coordinate 40,694,597, forward strand.
CAAAATCGATTAGTTCGATCGCAAAACAATACATAAACGATAGACAAAGCATCAAAGCTTCAGAATACGACAAACGTGTACTAAAAGACAAGTTTTCGAAAACGAAAAACTCCCCTCCCCTTAGGAAAACCCACGGCCATAAGGAGAAAAGGGCTTCGGCTCTTTTTCTTCGATCAAATCAGTTTACAAGGTAATTTTAGAGTAAAACTAAAGCAAAGAAACTGTCAGAACAATTTTCGGACAATCGGGCCGAAATACGACTACGCAGGGGCATTTTGGTCCAAAATAAAGGCTCAAAACTTCAAAGTTATCAGTTCTGAAAACAAATTTGACAGCAACGATCCTCATGACATCCGTGACAACAAATCCTAAAGGCACGAAGTCAGATTAAGTCTTTACGACAAGAAAGTTTCGAAATGTGAGACAAAAAGAGTTTTGAGTCAATTTTTCAGATCCTGGACAAATGAATCGCAATCAGAGTTTACTGACAGAGGTTTTAGACTCAGGGAAACATAAGGAACATAACCCAAGCGAGAAATCAGAGAAATCGGACAATTTTAGAAAAAGCTCAAAACTTAGAGCACAGAAACGGCTTCAGAAACGCAACAGAAACAACAATCAGAGGCAGGATTCATGATAGTTACCTCGATACCTATAAGTAGGGACGAACTGCACGAAGATTGGTCAAGGTTTCGCGAAATCTCCTTCTCTCCCTCTCTCTCTACAATTCTCGGCCAAATGAGTGAAAATGAAGAAGTTATTTGCTTTTTCGCCTATTTATAGGCGGGCGAAATCGCGGGAAAAAGAAAATTTCGCGATTCCGATTTTTGCAGCACGATCACCAAGGAATTCTAAGAGAGATTCTGGCGTCGGAATCCAGAACTCAAAACAAATATCTAGGATTTGGGAAAAACGATATCGAAAAACTCAAAAGCGGTGTCGGTTAATCTGCCCCGAAAAACTACTTTTTGCTGTGATGCTCAGACGACAAAACTTCCAACAGAAGAAAGATTGGAAATGTCGAAACAAGTCTGGCAACGCGGACGGAATCTTCGTTAGAAGTCCCGAATAGAAAAAGTCTTCATCCATTGCTCGAAAATAGGGTTTCGAAGCAAGGAAATTAGCATCGGCGGACATCCGAAAAGTGAAACCTATCGTGCGTACAGTCCAGAGTTCCGAAATGAAACGCTGGTCGATGGAAAAATAAAGAGAATCTTTAAATTTTCCGAGAGTTCGAAATCTCACTCAAAACGTTGCTTTAAGAGCGAAATAGCCTATTCTGGACACGCTCGCCATAAGGCAGGTGTGCAGACGACTCGCACTAACTCCGAAAACAACTACGCAACATCCCTCAAGCAATTCCTGAACTTTCTTCTTCATTAATCTTCCTCAAATATCAAACTCCTGTCACGCTTACACTGATCCTACGCGTGAGTCGGAAACTAGCTTGTTCTGAAAATTCAGGTCTTACAATACTCCCCTCCAAAAAGAAAGTTTCGTCCTCGAAACTCAGAGTTCAGCAAAAAGTTCGGGGTACAATTCCTTAATCTTATCTTCCAATTCCCATGTAGCATCTCCCGTATCCTTGTTCCATATCACCTTTACCAACGAAATCTGCTTTCCCCTCAGCTGTTTCACTCTCCTATCCCCAATACTCACTGGCGGTGCCTCAAAGGTCAAATCATCCTTCAGTTCAACGTTGTCTGGCACGATCACATGAGTCGGGTCTGGAATGTACTTCCTCAACTGCGACACATGAAATACATCATGAATGTTGGAAAGAAATGGCGGTAGTGCAATCTGATATGCAACTGGTCCAACACGTCGAGTGATTTGATAAGGCCCAATAAACTTTGGCGCAAGCTTCCTTGACTTAATAGCTCGTCCAACTCCCGTAGTCTGAGTAACTCGTAGAAACACATGGTCACCTTCCTCAAACTCTAGGGTTCTACGTCTCTGATCAGCATAGCTCTTCTGTCTGCTCTGTGAAGCTCTCATCTGTTCTCTGATCTGCTTAACCTTCTCAGTCGTCTGTTGCAGCATTTCTGGCCCAATCAACAAACTCTCCCCATCTTGATACCAACACAAAGGTGTCCTACACTTCCGACCATACAAAGCTTCATACGGTGCCATCCCAATGCTCGCATGGAAACTATTGTTGTAGGTGAATTCAATCAATGGCAGAAGATCATCCCAGCTTCCTCTGTTATCTAGCACACAAGCCCGTAGTAGATCCTCTAGCGACTGAATAGTTCTCTCTGTTTGCCCATCCGTTTGTGGATGATACGCCGAACTCAACCTCAGCTTGGTTCCTAACGCATCATGAAGAGCTCCCCAAAAGTGCGAAGTAAACTTTGGATCCCGATCAGACACAATACTTGTCGGAACTCCATGTAGTCTCACAATCTCCGCCACATAGATCTCAGCCAACTTCTCCACATTGTAGGTAGTTCTCACTGGTAGAAAATGCGCTGACTTGGTCAAACGATCCACAATCACCCAAATCGAATCGTGTCTCTTCTGTGTTCTTGGCAAAGCCACCACAAAATCCATGGATATACTATCCCATTTCCATTCTGGCACGTCTAAGCTCTGTAGCATACCAGCAGGTCTTTGATGCTCTACCTTTGCCTTCTGACAAGTCAAACATGCAGCTACATACTCGGCCACTTGTTTCTTCATTCCTGGCCACCAGAAATTCAGCTTCAAATCTTGATACATCTTGGTCATTCCCGGATGAATACTCCATTTGCTCTTGTGCCCTTCATCCATGATCAGCCTTCTCAATTCTGGATTGTTGGGTACACAAACTCTGTCTTTGCATCTTAAAATATCATCCGTTCCGATCTTGAATTCCGGGTCTTTCCCTTGAATCACTAAGTTCCTCTTCTCCAGCAGAAACCCATCTTGCAGTTGTTGCTCTCTAATCTCTTCCATCAGTCCACTGGCAATTCTGATCATACCGAACTTCAACTTTCCCTCAGACGGTGTCACCCCTAAACTCATATCTCGAAATTGTTCCAGTAACTCCAACTCTTTAACCATCATTGACGAGACATGCATCTTTCTGCTCAAAGCATCAGCAACTACATTCGCCTTCCCAGGGTGATATTGCAACGTAAACTCATAGTCTTTGATGAACTCCATCCATCTTCGTTGCCTCATGTTCAACTCCTTCTGATCAAACAAGTATTTAAGGCTCTTGTGATCGCTAAATATCGTGAAAGTACAACCATAGAGGTAATGTCTCCAGATTTTCAGCGAAAACACAATGGCAGCTAACTCCAAATCATGAGTCGGATAGTTCTTCTCATGAGTCTTCAACTGTCTCGAAGCATAAGCCACCACTTTTCGATGTTGCATCAACACACATCCCAAGCCTTGATACGAAGCATCACAATAAACCTCATAAGGTTCCTCCGGTTGCGGCAAAATAAGCACAGGTGCCGTCGTCAAACATTCCTTCAGAGTCTGAAAACTTGCTTCACACGCCTCTGTCCATGCAAAAGGTTGATCCTTCCTCGTCAGTTGAGTCAAAGGTCCAACAATCTTAGCAAATCCCTCAATGAAGCGTCTATAGTATCCAGCCAAACCCACAAAACTTCTGATCTCCGTCACTGTCTTCGGTTGCTCCCAAGCCAAAACAGTCTCCACTTTCGCCGGATCCACAGCTATGCCTTCCTTTGAGATAACGTGGCCTAAGAAATTAACTTCCTTCAGCCAGAATTCACACTTGGAAGGGTTCGCATACAGCTTCTTTTCTCTCAACACTTGTAGAACTTGGCGCAAATGTCCTTCATGTTCCGTTGCATCCTTCGAGTATATCAGTATATCATCAATAAACACCACCACAAACCGATCTAGGAATTCATGAAAGATGCGGTTCATGTAATCCATGAAGACAGCAGGTGCATTTATCACTCCAAACGGCATCACTAGGTACTCGTAGTGTCCGTAGCGTGTTCTGAATGCAGTCTTCGGTATATCCTCAGTCTTCACTCTGATCTGATGATAGCCTGATTTCAAATCTATCTTCGAAAATACAGCAGCCCCTCGTAATTGATCCATCAAATCATCTATCCTCGGCAACGGGTATCTGTTCTTGATCGTCGCCCTGTTCAGTTGTCGATAGTCCACACACAACCTCGACCTTCCGTCTTTCTTCTTAACTAACAACACCGGCGCTCCCCACGGTGAAACACTTGGTCGAATGAATCCTTTTGCCGAAAGATCCTCCAACTGAGATTTCAACTCCGCTAACTCCGCAGGTGCCATACGGTAAGGTGCAATCGAAATCGGTCCAGTTCCGGGTACAATGTCGATCACAAACTCCACATCGCGTACAGGCGGCAGTCCAGGTACATCTCCAGGGAAAACATCCGCAAAATCTCGAACCACCGGAATACCTTGAATATCCGATTCCTTCTTCCCCTCCAGACTTAGCAATGAAAAGTACTTCTGAGTGCCCTCGCTCAACGACGCACTAATGTGGTTAATAGAAAGGTACTCGAAAAGATCCGAGTCTGGGAACACCACTTTCTTTCGACTACAGTCCAAAAGACAATGGTAGTGGGATAACCAATCCATCCCTAGGATTACATCTAGGTTTTTAAGGGGTAGACATACTAGGTTGGCATGAAAAGTTCTATCTTTATATACTACTGAACAGTGCATGCATGCGGCATTAGCAATTAGAGTCCTAGCAGGTGTAGTTACCATAAGATCAAAACTCAAAGTAGTAATAGGCAGATGTAGTCTTGATACGCAATCCTTAGAGATAAATGAATGAGTTGCACCAGAATCAAAGAGTACAGTTAGAAGATTACCGTCAATTTCACATTCCCCTCTGATCAACCCATCAGCTCCTTCAGCTTCTTCTCCATCCATTGTATACACTCTTCCCTTAGCCACTGGGCGCTTCCCACTAACAGCATTCACAGACGGTTCAACCTTCGGTGCCTTGCATTCCGTAGCCAGATGCCCAGATTTATTGCAGTTGTAGCATCTTGGTGGCCTCGTGCAATTGTTTGCATAGTGTCCCGTTCCTCCACAACGGAAACAAGTCACTTCACGATTTTGGGGACGGCTTCCCGACCCTCCAGAAGTAGCAGCAGCCATCGGCTTGTAAGATCCCGGGGTAAACCCTCTCCCCGCAGGTCGTTGATATGGCTTCCTCGCCTGAAACCTCCCTTTTCCCTGAAAACTCTGTGGTGCCGACCTCACCGGTCCTCCTGTTCCAGACCTGTTGTATCTCCGATTCTTCATCAATTCCACCTCAGTTGCCTTCTCAACCAATGCCTGGAATCTCATGATCCCCAACGGTCTCACCGAATCTTCAATATCGGGCCTCAATCCCCTCACAAATCTCTTGCACATGTAGGGTTCATCAACTTGATCACGGAAAAACCGAAAGTACTTTGCCAGAGACTCTAACTTGGCAGCATACTCCGGAATGGTCATGCTTCCTTGTTTCAGAGTCAGAAACTGTGATTCACGCTCGTCACGAGCACTGTCTGGGAAATACTTCTCGAGAAAAGCAGTTCGAAAAGAATTCCAGTTCACCTCCACATGATTGGCCTCCATCATTCCTCTGGCGCCTCTCCACCAGTATTCAGCATCTCCAATCAACAGATAGGTTGCCAGCCCCACCTTGGCTCCCTCAGCAGTCTGTAACACTCCAAAGATCTTCTCAATCTCCTCTATCCAGAGTTCCGCTTTGTCCGGGTCAGTACCTCCCGAAAACTTAGGCGGATCCTGTCTCCTGAAGTCATTCAACCCTCTGTTCTGATCCAGAGTCGCCTCCCTCTGACGCTGGTGTTGATCACGCGCTTCCTCCGCAGCACGTCTCAAAGCATTGTCATTCGCTTGGTTAGTCATTGCCTGGGCCATAGTGGCCATCATCTCTGCTAGCTGGTTCGTGTTCACCATCGTCTGTTACCCCCAAGAAAACTATTAGTCCTACTCGTAGAATAGCACCAAACTATAACATATGGTTAAACAACCATGCAATCAATTAGAACGAAAAATCGTCCTGCAGACAATCAATTTTCACTCTTTGCAGAGTCACACAACCTAGCACAGAAGACCTATTCCCCAAAGACTCCCAAAAGACTCGACTAAGCTCTGATACCACAATGTAACACCCCGATTTCCAGGTGTCACTTTAGTAACCAAAAATAAACTTTACGCGGAAAAACAGGTAATTTTTTTTTTCTTTCCTTTAAATCAAAGCGATAAAGAAGTAGAGACAATACCCAACAACTAAACTAACCGATATACAAATATATATACATCTGTACAGCCTCGGCTGCACTCCATGTCACGCGAAGCCGCAGTGACTCCAAAGTAGTACGCCCGCAGGCAAATATACAAACCAGAACTGTGAGAAAAAGTATCAAAAATACAGTTATCCAAGAGAAAGTCGGCACTCAAAAATGGCCTGAAAGGAAGACCCCTATACTCCGACAGACTCTCTGTGATCCTCCTCAAAAGAACCACACAAAAAGCCACACATCGGAACCTACCCTGTCCCAAAAAGAAACTGACGATCAGAGCTCTACACAAAAATGTCGCTAATCCTAACCTACCCTCCCAGCTCAGCTCACCAATCATCCTCCTCCTCATCGCTGCTCGGCGAGTAGCTCTCCCCACTGCTCTCGGAGTCAGAGTCGGAATCCACCGTAATCATCTCGGTGTCCAAATCCATAACCTCCCTCCTCACTGTCCTGCGCACCGCCCTAGTCGAGCCGGTCTCCACATCCACCTCTCCTGTGAGAACATCCTCCTCCTCCACCCTCATCAAGGGGTCCACACGGTAGCCGTGCGGTGAAGAGAAAGATAAGAGACGTGAGACAGATGGGACAACAGACTCCCTCCTCGGCTGTACGAGCCTAGAGGACGACGCCACGTCGGTAGAAGCGATGGCAGTAGCCGGAGGTGGCACAACAGGTGTAGAAGCAGCAGCAGGCTCGATCTCCTCTGGGTCCTCCTCAACAGAAGGTGAAGTCGGAGGGGGTGCAGGTGGTGCATGTCCAGTGCCTGGTCCACAATGAACTGAGGGCGGCAAGTCAAAACTCAGCTCCATACGCCGTAACACTCCGCTCGTCAGGCGTCCTCGCTCATCCGTCCGGTCCTCCATGACCCTTCCCCTATACGTCGCCCGGTGACCAGCCACATCGATCACCCAAGCGGTGGGGGCATCCCTATCCAGCAACTCATATCTGATCCCCCCCGAGGGAGAGACCGTCGAGAACCAGTCGGCCATCGACATCTGGCAGCAGGCCGACCGCCCAAAGACAAACATACAAACAAAGCCAAGGCGCTAGGGTCAACTCACAGCAATAAGTACATATACACACAACATGTGACAGGGTATATATATAAGTTGTTATATAAGCATATAAGTAATCCTAGCATGTTATGGCTCTAACATTGCTTCAATAAACAAACAGCACACAGTCTCAGTCAGCATGAATGTATGCGTGAAATGCACAATATGAATCCGGATTTGTGACGCGTTCCCGTTCGCCACAAGTGAAGCATTTTCACTATGGATGGACCATTCCCGTTATCCATCCTGGATGAAATCCATCCTGGATGAACCATTCCCGTTATTCATCCTTGGTGAACCATTCCCGTTATTCACCGAATGATGAACCATTCCCGTTATTCATCATTAATGCAAGGTGAACCATTCCCGTTATTCACCATGATATGCACAGGTGAACCATTCCCGTTATTCACCCGATTGAATGCAACGTGGTTAGCCAAACAACGAATCGCCCTTACCACGAAAGTGTCTAGCTCACAACCCAATCTCAACCAAACCCAATGAGTTAGTGTCGGTCAATACAACACAACTCGGAGTAAGTGTCGGTCAATACAACACAACTCCAACAAGAAAACACAAGGGTCTAGTGTCGGTCAATACAACACAGCCCAAACAACAAGAGCACTAGGTGTCGGTCAATACAACACGGCTCCACAACACTCCCCAAGAGTACTAAAGTACTCGGTGACTTCAATCATCACCATAGCTCACCTTAGTGGCTTTCCCCAATTCCGATAACTCTCAGCAAAGGTCGACTTTTCCCCGTCTTTCGTAAATATTTTCCCCTTCAGTTTTCCTATACTTAAACATTAATAAAAATGATTTCAATTCAGATTAGTCAGGTTATGAGTTTATTTCTCAAAATCTAGGTTTCCCAAGTCTTTAGTTTTTCAAAGCTCTATCATTCTAAGTTTTCAAAGATCAACCACCCAAAATACATTTCCCGGGGAAAGTCTAAGAATTCCAACATATGGCTAAGTCTCAAACCCCACATTTGGACTTGCCTAGGGTTGTTCATCCAACCCGAAATATCAAAGATCACCAGATCAATGAATCTCCACTCCGAAATTGCGTCAAAACGCTCAATCCAACAAAGCACAACATCACAACATCAGTTCATCAACATAATCAACATCAAAGTAAAGCATAAGTCGAATTGATCGACGCCTATCATGCATTCATAGCTAATATATATGTAAGTTGCCCTAACCTCGAGCTGTTCCAGCTTCGAAATCAAGGTTGTCCTCAAACAGTTGCTCTGAATATTCCAAAGTTCCTTCAACTGAACCTCGGAGAAAAACAAAGCAGAATTCAAACAAAATCGATTAGTTCGATCGCAAAACAATACATAAACGATAGACAAAGCATCAAAGCTTCAGAATACGACAAACGTGTACTAAAAGACAAGTTTTCGAAAACGAAAAACTCCCCTCCCCTTAGGAAAACCCACGGCCATAAGGAGAAAAGGGCTTCGGCTCTTTTTCTTCGATCAAATCAGTTTACAAGGTAATTTTAGAGTAAAACTAAAGCAAAGAAACTGTCAGAACAATTTTCGGACAATCGGGCCGAAATACGACTACGCAGGGGCATTTTGGTCCAAAATAAAGGCTCAAAACTTCAAAGTTATCAGTTCTGAAAACAAATTTGACAGCAACGATCCTCATGACATCCGTGACAACAAATCCTAAAGGCACGAAGTCAGATTAAGTCTTTACGACAAGAAAGTTTCGAAATGTGAGACAAAAAGAGTTTTGAGTCAATTTTTCAGATCCTTGACAAATGAATCGCAATCAGAGTTTACTGACAGAGGTTTTAGACTCAGGGAAACATAAGGAACATAACCCAAGCGAGAAATCAGAGAAATCGGACAATTTTAGAAAAAGCTCAAAACTTAGAGCACAGAAACGGCTTCAGAAACGCAACAGAAACAACAATCAGAGGCAGGATTCATGATAGTTACCTCGATACCTATAAGTAGGGACGAACTGCACGAAGATTGGTCAAGGTTTCGCGAAATCTCCTTCTCTCCCTCTCTCTCTACAATTCTCAGCCAAATGAGTGAAAATGAAGAAGTTATTTGCTTTTTCGCCTATTTATAGGCGGGCGAAATCGCGGGAAAAAGAAAATTTCGCGATTCCGATTTTTGCAGCACGATCACCAAGGAATTCTAAGAGAGATTCTGGCGTCGGAATCCAGAACTCAAAACAAATATCTAGGATTTGGGAAAAACGATATCGAAAAACTCAAAAGCGGTGTCGGTTAATCTGCCCCGAAAAACTACTTTTTGCTGTGATGCTCAGACGACAAAACTTCCAACAGAAGAAAGATTGGAAATGTCGAAACAAGTCTGGCAACGCGGACGGAATCTTCGTTAGAAGTCCCGAATAGAAAAAGTCTTCATCCATTGCTCGAAAATAGGGTTTCGAAGCAAGGAAATTAGCATCGGCGGACATCCGAAAAGTGAAACCTATCGTGCGTACAGTCCAGAGTTCCGAAATGAAACGCTGGTCGATGGAAAAATAAAGAGAATCTTTAAATTTTCCGAGAGTTCGAAATCTCACTCAAAACGTTGCTTTAAGAGCGAAATAGCCTATTCTGGACACGCTCGCCATAAGGCAGGTGTGCAGACGACTCGCACTAACTCCGAAAACAACTACGCAACATCCCTCAAGCAATTCCTGAACTTTCTTCTTCATTAATCTTCCTCAAATATCAAACTCCTGTCACGCTTACACTGATCCTACGCGTGAGTCGGAAACTAGCTTGTTCTGAAAATTCAGGTCTTACAGTTATCTTTCCCGAAGTTAGACTCGCCGAGTTTCTAAACTCGTACTTTTTGAAGCTCTCTTTGAGGAAATGAGCTTTGAGTTCCCTTCTGTCTTCAACGGTGATGGAAGCTAAGGAGAATGAGGTGCAAGGAGTTGTTGTTGTGCAAGATTTTGAGGATGTATTCCCCGAAGACGTACCTGGAATACCCCCATTCAGAGATATGGAATTCACCATTGATATGGTCTCTGGCACTGGACCTATATCGATCGCACCTTATCGTATGGCACCGGCAGAACTGACGGAGCTAAAGAGTCAACTTGAGGATTTAACCAAGAAGGGGTTTATTCGACCTAGCGTTTCTCCGTGGGGAGCGCTAGTGCTACTCGTGAAGAAGAAGGACGGTAGATCGCGACTTTGCGTGGATTATCGACAGTTGAACAAGGTCACAGTAAAGAATCGTTACCCATTGCCAAGGATTGACGACTTGATGGATAAGTTGAAGGCTGCTGCTGTTTTCTCAAAGATTGATTTGAGATCGGGATATCACCAGATTAGAGTCAAAGATGGGGATATCCAAAAGACCGCGTTTAGGACACGCTATGAGTACTTGGTGATGTCGTTTCGAGTTACGAACGCACCAGTTGTGTTCATGGATGCATGAATAGGATCTTCCATCCATTCTTGGATCGCTTCGTTGTGGTGTTCATCGATGACATCCTGATCTACATTAAGGATCAGAAGGAACATGAGGAACATCTACGTCAAGTATTGCAAGTTCTTCGGGAGAAGGTGTTGTACGCTAACGCGACAAAGTGTGAATTTTGGTTGAAGAAGTGAAGTTTCTAGGACATGTCATCTCAAAGGAGGGCATTGCTGTGGATCCCAGTAAAGTGGAAGCAGTACTTGCTTGGAAGCGTCCTAAGACTGTGACAGATATAAGAAGTTTCATCGGTTTAGCTGGCTATTACCGACAATTCATTGAAGGTTTTGCTAAAGATTGCAGGACCATTGACGAAACTCACCCGGAAGAACCAACCTTTCGCATGGTCAGAGGATTGTGAACAGAGTTTCCAAAATATGAAGGAGCGTTTGACGACCGCGCCAGTTCTGACTTTACCACAAGAGGAGGAACCTTACAAGGTTTACTGCGATGCTTCGTACCACGGTTTGGGTTGTGTGTTGATGCAACACCGAAAGGTTGTGGCTTATTCTTCAAGGCAGTTGAAGATACATGAACAGAACTATCCTACGCATGACTTGGAGTTAGCGGTTGTTGTATTTGCACTCAAGATCTGGAGGCACTATCTTTATGGGAGCACTTTCACTGTTTTTAGTGATCACAAGAGTATGAAGTACCTGTTCGACCAGAATGATCTGAATATGAGAAAGAGGCGTTGGATGGAGTTTATCAAGGACTATGATTTCACTTTGCTGTACCACCCAGGAAAAGAAAATGTTGTAGCAGACGCTCTGAGTCGCCAGACAATTCATGTTTCATCGCTGATGATTAAGGAATTTGAACTTATCGAGACTTTTCGCGACCTCAGTTTGGGTATGTAAGTGACACCTAAAAAATTGAGCTTTGGGATGGTGACGATCACCAGTGATTTGTTGAATGAAACCAAGGTGAAGCAACTGTTGGATGATGAGCTGATCGAGAAACGAAACATGATAATTTTGGGAAAAGCGCCGGATTTCGAGGTAGGAACCGATGACATTCTGCGTTGTAAAGGACGTGTCTACGTGTCATGTGACATAAAGTTGAGAAGGATGATTCTTGAAGAAAGTCACAAGAGCAGATTGAGTATCCACCCGGGATCGATCGACAAAGATGTACCAGGATCTGAAGTTGAATTTTTGGTGGTCAGGCATGAAGAAGAATATAGCCGAGTTTGTGGCGGCATGTCTGACGTGTCAGAAGGCGAAAATAGATCACCAAAAGCCTGCAGGTATGTTACAATCACTTGATGTACCGGAGTGGAAGTGGGACAGTATCTCTATGGATTTTGTGGTAGCTTTACCAGCTACAAGGAAGAGATTTGATTCCATCTGGGTCATTGTGGACCGTCTGACGAAGTCAGCGCATTTCATACCGGTGAAGACAACGTATAATGTGGAGAATCTTGCAGAGGTGTACGTCGCTGAGATTGTACGACTTCATGGGGTACCTTCGAGTATTGTTTCTGACAGAGATCTGAAGTTTACTTCGCATTTTTGGAAGGCCTTGCACAAGGCTCTTGGAACGAAGTTGAGGTTGAGCTCTGCCTATCACCCTCAAACCGATGGGCAGACAGAGAGGACGACACAATCATTGGAAGACTTGCTGCGAGCATGAGTTCTAGATAGTCAAGAGAGCTGGGATGAGCTGTTACCTTTGATCGAGTTTACTTACAACAACAGTTTTCATGCTAGTATTGGAATGGCACCTTATGAGTCTTTGTATGGGAGGAGATGTAGAACTCCTTTATGTTGGTTTCAAGATGGCGAACATCTTCTCGTTGGACCTGAATTAGTGCAACAAACCGCTGAAAAAATGAAACAAATACAAGAGAAGATGAGGACGTCACAGAGTAGGCAGAAGAGTTATGCCGACACACGTCTGAGAGAGCTAGAGTTCGAGGCGGGAGACCATGTGTTTCTTCGCGTGACACCTACTACCGGAGTGGGAAGAGCGATAAAATCGAGGAAGCTAACACTGAAGTTCATTGGACCGTATCAGATTATCGAGCGAGTCGGTAAAGTAGCTTATCGTATTACGTTGCCACCTTTTCTGTCCAAGATTCATGACGTGCTACATGTGTCACTATTGAGGAAGTATATTCCTAATCCCTCTCATATCATCAAGGAAGATGACATTCAACTTAGAGACAACCTGTCTTTTGAAGTGGCACCGATGAGGATTGAAGAACGTAGGATCAAGCAGTTGAGGAACAAGCAGGTTACTCTGGTAAAAGTGATTTGGAACCAAGTCACGCGCGGTGCTACTTGGGAACTAGAGGAGAAGATGATGGAACAGTATCCGAAACTCTTCACTGAGCCTTAAGTTTCGAGGACAAAACTTTCTTTTTGGGGTGTAGTATTGTAAGACCCAAGATATTAGAATTAAAATAAATAATTAATTTCCAGCTCACGCATAGGATTCTATGTAAGCATGAGAGGAACTTGACTTGTATTTGATGAGGACAGTAGCCATCAGACGGTAGTCATCAGACGAATGAAACTTTGCATAGTGTAGTCTGAACAATCTAGCTCTTCCTTTGGACAGTTTGTGATGATGCCATGAAATATCTTTCACGCCTTTGCTTTGACTGTCTGGCTTGATCCTTGATCTCTTCTTCACCAAGTAGTCTAAGATATTTCCAAATATGAAGATGAGGCTTAATATGTAGACTTCGCAGCTTGCTCCGTTGGATAAAATTTCTTTGATCCTTTAGACGGTCCTCTTGTTTTAGATTGTCTTCTTTCCTTAGACGATCTTCTTTCCTTAGACGGTCTTCTTTCCTCAGACGGTCTTGTGACTAGACAATTGACTTTGACCAACTCTTCAGGGTTTGAACTGGCTTGCAGATTTTGCATTTTTGCTTGGACAATACACATAACGGGTATGGATGATAAGGCATGATATTTCCTGAAATACACAATATATGAAATTTTTAGTATTTCATTTATACCCTTGAAATTGTTATCATTCAAAACATGATAAACGACGTAGATATGCGTTTGAACCTTACATAAATGACTAAGAATAGTACAATAGTTGCTATAGTTTATAGCACGAGTTTTATTCACTTCCGCCTTAGGGCGAAATTAGTAAAGGGCTAATCTGCTCTTAAAGCACTGTAGAAGCAAATCTCCAAAAATATTCATAGGAATATAAGAATTTCTCTTATTCCTTTCCATGACAAGTGTTTCGACACGAAACTCTGGACTGTAAGAACGATTGATTTCAATTCTCGGAAGTTTGCCGAAACTGAGTTCTTGATAACTCAAGAACCTTGAAACGAACTGTAGATGAAGAATTTTTCTATTCAAAGCTTCAAACAAAGATTCCACCTGCGTAAACCCATTTATTTCGATGTTTTCGACCTTTCTTCAGAAGGAAGTTTTCTTATTCGACATCAATTGCAAAAAAGTAACTTTTCGGGTTAAATCGATTAACACCGTTAGTGAATCGTTTTCTTAAATTCCAAGAAACCTATTTCGAGTCCTGGAATTCTGTCACCGGATTCTCTCTTATAATTCACAGAGGAATGGACAGGAAAAATCGGAATCGCAAAATATTCATTTTCTCGCGTTTTCCACTTCCTATAAATAGGTGAAGAATAAAAAATTCTTCACCATTGGAGCACCAAGGCAGCGAGTTCAAGGGAGGAGAGGGAGAGAAATATTTTCGCCGTTTCTTGCCTGATCATCGCTCTGTTAGTTGCTACGCGTAGACTTTGAGGTACTGATGCTATTCCTTACCTCTGATCGTAAATTCTGTCGCTTTACTCTAGTCTTTATGTGCTCAAAGTTATGAGTGTTTTGTAAAACTGTCCAAATAACTTGATTTCTCTGTCAAAACCTCTTCTCTACTAACCCAAGAGCATGATTATCCGATTGTATTTCGCCGACTCTCGCTGGATCGACGTAGGAATTAAAAAAATACTCAAATACCCATTTTTATGCTGAGGTTCCGCTTTTTGGATCAAAACCTCTTGACTGAGCTTAGCGTCAGTAGGATTAGTTGTCATAAACGTCGTTGGTATCAACCTCATTCAATTTATTTTTTGAAATTCCAACTTTGAGTTTCCGAGCTAAAATCTTGACCAAAATACCCTTAGTCGCATTTCGAATTCTTAAATTTTTCTGAGAGTTTCCTTGGCCTAGATATCGCCTAAGAATACCTAGGAATTAAATTAGATCGAAGAAAAAGTTCGGGGAACCCTATTTTGAAAGTGGCCGAAACTTAGTTGTTATGGTACCGTGTCCTAAAATAATTTTTGGGTCTGTATGGCCTAAGCTATAGAGTAGCTCTTTAAATTAGATCGAAGAAAAAGTTCGGGAAACCCTATTTTGAAAGTGGCCGAAACTTAGTTGTTATGGTACCGTGTCCTAAAATAATTTTTGGGTCTGTATGGCCTGAGCTATAGAGTAGCTCTTTCGATTGTTGAAATTTTGGCTTTGGTTTCGTGTCATTCCAAGTTATGTAGCTCAAGTTTTGCGAGTTTTAGCAAACAAAGTTCTATTGTCTATTCGTGCCTAAATAGGAACTCCGAAGCTTTAAAGGCTTTCTTTTCGGTGTCGATTAGCGTTATTAGATTGTTTGTTTCTTGTGGAGTTTGTGTTGATGAGACTGTGTTCCTGTGTTTTAGGTTCGCAACGTACATGCACTACTTCTACTCACGAAGGTAAGGGTAACTCGGTTTTAGCGCGTCTTTGAGTCTTATATGCTTTTATCGCACTGCGTGCGTTTGAGATGAAGATGTTTAAATTTGTTTTGCATTTGATTATGATTGTTGTACTGAACTGGGAAAATGTTTTCTGAAGGCTTCGGCCGTGTGAACTGAGTGAGACGTGTGTCTCCGTTTTCTGACGCTTCGGCCATTGGTTATAGTTGATAACTTGATTGTTGTTATGTTGATATATTGAACTGAGCTGGTATGCATTGAATTGATTTATGTTTCGTTGAGATTATGAATAACATGTGGTTATTCTTGCATGACTATTGGATTGGAACTGTTGATTGCTTTTGGCATATAGGGCTGAAAAGTGGCAGTGGAGTTGATATTTTCACATGACTATCCCGTCTTTCGAGGTGTGACCAAGTGGTAGTGGAGTGAATATTTTCACATGACTGTCCCGTCTATCAGAGGCGTTATTAAGTGACATTCAGGAGTTATCGTTCTTCGTCTGTCCCGTCTTGCGAGACATTATTGATCGATCCATTTTGGTAGCAGCATATAGTTGCATTATAGGGCAATGATGTTTGCTTCTGTTGATTTGGTCGATATTGGAATTAATATATGTTGTTAAGTTGTTTATATCTGGTCTAATTCTATCTTGTTGCTTCTATTGATATCTATCTTGGATTATATTGTTAGCCTATCTAGTTGTGGTATCTATGTTGTTAAGTTGTTGATTTATGTTTTCAATTCCTATTGTCGATTTCGTTGATATGTAATTCGATTTCATGTTGCTGGATGAGTTGTCATCTATCTTGAATTAAGTTGCTAGTTTATGTGTCATGTTATGCACTCTAATTTGAATAGCATGTTTTTCTCCTTTATATGTGGTAATTGTATGGAGTTAACCCTTTCTGTTTGTTATTTGTTGTTTGGGCGCTTAACGCTATTAGGCGGTGAAGAGCCTTCCGACGATGCTTAGCTATGTTCGAGATGGAGGAGGGATAATAAGCGGCGGAGCAGAGATGGAAGAAGTTGTTTAGTTTTCTCTTGGTAGTTTATGCTTTGAGTCATCTTCGTCTTCTGAAAACTCCATTACTAAAACCCTACTTTTGCCACTGTTTAAGTGTGCGTACTTATTCTGAACCTTGTTTATGTTATTGAATTTTACTATTACTCTATGTCGGGAACGGGTTGTTTAATTAAGGCTATGTTATGTATTCAACTATGTTTAGCTGCATTCAAAAAAAAATCATGTTTTCTTTAGGTTTGCGAAATAGTCCTTAGGCTTTGTTATGTTACTAATGTGATTCCTCAGTTAAGAAATTGAGGCGTTACAGGCTCATCCACCAACAAACCTCCCTTCTTTGATGGAACTGAATATCCTTACTGAAGAACTCATATGCAGCTATTCATTGAGTCCTCAAACTACAAGTTATGGGACATCATTGAAAATGGCAACATTGTTCACAAAGATGAAGCTAGACAACCTATCAAGAAAGATTAACTGACAGAAGCACAACGCAAAGACTATCAACTCAACACCACAGCGAAGTTGTTTCTACAAGCGGGTGAAGATCAATCCTGCTCATCTCATCTGGAATTGTCTGATTAAGTTTCAGGAGAAGAGCCAAGGGTTTTGTAACACCCCGATTTCGGTGGCGTCACATTAGTAACCAAAAACTAAATAAAGCGGAAAAACGTAAATATTTTTTTTTCATTTTGTTTTAAAAGAAAAGACTTGTAGAAATAAAGACTCAACATCAAAAGATAAACATAACTAATGTACAATATATTTACAGCTCCCGCTGTAAGAAGCAAGCCACGTCACGAGTAACCTCCAGTGACGGGAAAAGTGACAGAAGGTATCTGAAAGTAGTGTCTGTGGGCAAATATGTACAAACCAAAGTAAAGGTCAAGTATTCGAAATACAGTCCTCCAAACCAAAGTAAGTCAGCCCAAAACGGCCTAAACAAGACAACCTAGTCCGACCAACTCTTTGTGATTCCCATAGAGAGAACCACACAAAAAGCTAAAGGTCGGGGACCTACCCTGCCCCAAAATGAGAACATGACGACCAGAGCTGTTACGCTACCCTACTCTATCTTTCCCAGAGAAGCGCACCACAGCACTCCTCAACCTACGCGCTAGCATGGTCGTCGCCTGAATCAGAATCCAGAACGACTAGCTCACTGTCTGCATCGATATCCTCCCTCGCTACTGGCTGGGTCTCAAATCTAGGAACTCCCGTCACTGCGTCCACTACGCGGACGGACATGTCCTCCTCCTTCAGGTGTACCGAAGGCACAACCTGATAACCACGAGGAGAAGTCGATGTCCTCAAGCGAAGGGTGGCTACAGCAACACGCTCCTCTGCTGGCCTCGCGGGTCCGGAACCCGATCCAGTATCATCAGGGTCAGCAACAGTGGGTGAGCTCGATCCCGAAGAAGTCCTCCCACAGACTCCCCCTCCGAGGGGTCCTCGTCGTCGGAAGAGCGCGGTGGTGGTGCTCCTGCACCAGGTCCACAGTGCACGCCGGGTGGTAGGTTAAAGCTGACAGAATAACGCCTCAGTACTCCCTCCGTCAAGTGTCCCAGACTGTCGACACGGTCCTCCATTATTCTCCCCAAATAGATGGCCCGGTGGCTGGCGGGGTCAACCACCCATGAGCCGGGGATATCCTAATCCAACATCTCGAATCTAGTCCCCCCGAGGGGTGGACCATCGTGAACCAGTCCGCCATGGACATCTGACAATGGGCGTATTCTGCCAAAACACGAACAGCAGGCGCGAGGGTCAACTCAAGGAATTACATAAATAATACACCCAGTAGATAAAATTTACGGGATAGATACTGAGGTTCAAAGGCTTATAATAGCATTATAAGTAATACATCTTCCAGTGGAATATAAATGACAATTATTGACAATTAACAATTACCAATTAAGATAACAAATATCAATCACATTCGGCAATTAGGTCAGCATGTATGATGAGATGTAATGACATGGTTAGGACCAAAAATGCTCCGGAAGGATGGGCACCATCGAGTCAATCCTAGCACCGGCCTTAGTGGGACCATTTCAGCTCGGGCGTCTCTTATACCAAACAAAATGTACTCAGATCAGCAGTATACCCGCAGACATGCCATTTCTGTCTGCTACTAAGAGTCACCTCAGTGTTCTTATGTGGAAATCTGGGTCTTATGACCATTTTGGAATCCACCGAGGTCCGGCATCCCACCGTGTATAAACCTCAAAATGTATGAATGATGCAACGTGATTAGCCAAACAACGTCTCCGACCTCACTGGTCATGTCGTCACGTGTTCTAGCTAACTTATTGTCTCTAAAAAGAATACCCTAAGGTAAATGTCGATTCTGCGGACAATTAAATATAAAAAGAGTGCAATCACCCGTGATGACTTCTCGAGTCATCTGACTCATCCAACTCCGATGGTCAAAACTGTTCAGCGAGCGAAAAGGTACCAATGTACTTGGAACCTTATAGATCCCCAGCTTATCTTTTAGATACCAAACAATAAACTGCTCATCGAGCAAAAGAGTATCAATGTACTTAGAAACTTATTAGTTTCCCGGCTCATCCTTTAGATAGCCAAACAATAAAACTTCTCATCGAGCAAAAGAGTATCAACATACTCAGAAACTTATTAGTTTCCCCAACACTTGGATTCGACGACACTTCTCATTTTCCCAAACTAATATTCAAACCCTAAGCTTTTAATCCGAGATTGTCATCATTATTTAAAAGGTTCAGAGGTTGTTTAGTGTCTTATGAATTTTCCTTGTAAAATAGTTTTCTTTTAGGTTTATATCTAATCTTATGAGTTTAAAAGATCCCAACATCCCGAGTAACTCCCAGAGAAGGTCTCGATCCACTAAACAATAACAAGGGCCCGAACCTCGGTTTGTCTCGTCAAACTTTCCCAAAATCTCGTAATGAGTATGGCATAACTGCCCGTTATCCTCACTCTGACGTACAACAGATATATGTGCTATTGCATAATCAAATTAACACAATCCAACAATCATGGCACATATATCAACACATCCTAAGATTAACCATTTAGCACATAGCATGTTTTTTTTTTTGATAAGCTTAGCACATAGCATGTGAAGCAATCAACAACAATCAAAGCGACAAATAATCAACAATGTCGGCTGAAGCCTCAGAAAACGGAGACACACGTCTCAATTAGTTCACTCGGCCGAAGCCTCCAGAAAACATTTCCCAGTCAATCACAATCAAGTGCATAAACAATAAATCAAGTCAAATTCGTCGACACCTAAAACATTAGCTAGTATTCAGTGAGTAGCCCTCACCTCTAGTTCCTCCAGTGCGTTCCTGCAGGGTTCCTTCACGATCCTTTCCTTCCGCTCCACGGAATTCTCCAAACAAACCTTTGATCAAAATCAAAGAATTCCATCACAACAAGTCAGAATTAACCAAACAATAATTACTAACGTCATACGAAGCATCCTAAGCTTCAAAGTACGATAACCTAACGCGACAAGACGAGTTTTCGAAAAAGAGAAATTTTCTCCTCCCCCTTAAGGAGTTCTCGACCATGGCACATGAAAATGTGTTTCGGCGCTTTTTCTTCGATCAAACTTGATTCCTAGGTTATCATTAGTCGTAACTAAGGTGAATCGAAGCTCGGAAAATTATCGGATCGAAAACTGAAGCAGGGGTATTTTG
Organism: Lotus japonicus; assembly: GCF_012489685.1. NCBI lineage: Eukaryota > Viridiplantae > Streptophyta > Magnoliopsida > Fabales > Fabaceae > Lotus > Lotus japonicus. The sequence goes on from NC_080044.1 coordinate 40,714,799, forward strand.
GTCAGTTTCTTTAGCTCGGAAATTCAAAATTGGAATTTCGAAAAACAAATTGGATGGGGACGTCACCAATGACGTTTATGACAACTAATCCTACTGGCACTAAGCTCAGTCGAGAGTTTTCAGTCCAAAAAGCGAAACTTTAGTCAGAAAATGGGTCTTGGAGCAGAATCGAAGCTCGGCGACGATTCGACGAGATTCGGCGAAATGTAATCCGCTAGAAGTACTCTTGGGTTAGTATAGAATAAGTTTAGACACTGAAATCAAGTTATTTGGACAGTTTTACAAAAAGCTCGAAACTTTGAGCACAGAAAGACATAGAGAAAAGCAACGGAATTTACGATCAGAGGTAAGGAATAACATCAATACCTCGAGGTCTACGCGTAGCAACTGACAGTGCGACGATCAGGAAAGAAACGGCGAAAATAACTCCCTCCCTTTCTCCTCTCAAGCTCGCGGGTTTGGTGGTGAAGATGGTGAGGAATTTTTGATTTCTCACCTATTTATAGGTGAGGAAAAATGCGGGAAAATGAAAATTTCGCAATTCCGATTTATCCTGCGTGTTCCTTTGTGAATTCTAAGATAGGTTCTGGCGACAGAATTCCAGAACTCGAAACAGGTTTCTTGGAATTAAAGTAAACGATCCAAAGTCGGTGTGAATCGATTTAACCCGAAAAACTACTTTTTGCAGTTGATGTCGGATGAGAAAACTTTCTTCTGAAGAAAGATTAGAAACATCGAAAGAAATCGGTACCCACGTGTGGAATCTTCGTTTGAAGCTCCGAATAGAAAAAGTCTTCATCGACAGTTTATTTTAAGGTTCTTGAGCTATCAGGGATTCAGCTTCGGCAAACTTCTGAGAATTGGAATCAGACGTTCGTACATCCCAGGGTTTCATTACGAAATGCTTGTCATGGAAAGGAATAAGAGAAATTCTTATATTTCTCTGAAGATTTTTGGAATTAGTTTCTATAGTGATTTTTAAGAGTAAATTAGTCGTTTACTAATGCTCTTGCCCTAGGCATAAGCGAATAAGACTTGTGCTATAACTTACATCAATTCTAATGCTATTCTTAGCCTTTTCCTGAACTTTCTCCTCCATAAATTTATTCCATTTGATGAACACTTGTTCAGGTTTTCCTTCACGTTACATCGAACCTAATCGTGAATAGGAATTTCATCAATTTATTCTAAGCTTAAAAACTTGGGTCTCACAGGTTTCTCCCTTTCAGTTCTTTGCTCACTGTAATCCTTGAGAAAAAAGGGGATTACTACTGAGTTCCTAGATTCTGATGAACGATTGGATGAACATGATGAGGAACTGGGTGATGAAGACATTGCTTTTCACACCAGACTTGCAAATTCTCTGGGAACCACTCTTCCATACCAAGAGGTACCCCCTGACATTTCTAATCAAGATTTTGTCAATTCTCTTTTCAATGAAACTTATGAACAACAAGCTCCTACCACACCATTTCACCTCAACCATCTCCAATCATCACCATCCCCATTCCACATTCACCATTGGTTGTGCAAACTGCACAAGTTCCTGAACAAGACCTCTCTCACTCAACTCCGGACTCAAGCGCCTCAAAGACTACACGGTTTGACACTATTCTTTCCCTTTCTCAAGTGAGAAAGAGGCGTCTCCAGACGCTTGTGTCATCTGTTATCAAACGCAAACGCACTGCTAAGACCACAAAAGTTTGTTTGAAGGACTTCCAAAACCGTCTGACAAAGCGCATTGAACGAGCTCATGATCATCAAGTCTCTATGTCTTGGAGAAAACCATCCGATGTGGGCTATGTTTATCATCTCCAAGAAAGCAGAGTTTCTGACTGGGAGCAATGGAAATTGTGTGCCACAGAAGGCTATGTAGGCACTGCACTGTTTTCCTTACTGAATCGACTGACTGCCCTGATTGTCCTCTTGGGCAACTAGGTGTTTGTGCTCATGACAACCGATATACCTAACTCTATATTGCATCCTGAGAAGTTTCAAATGATTAAAGGAAAAGCACCACTTCATGAAGCTGGTGAATGCTCAATTCAACTTCCACCAATAAAGGATCATACTGCTGGACAATCCAAGGCCCCCACGGAGGACGATGATGAAGATGAAGGCCAAAGGAATCAAGAGGGAAATGATGATAAAGTCAATCAAGAGCAACCTGTGGCAAATCAATTTGTCAGCAGAGAGGATTTCGACAACCATCGAGATCAAATAAATCAACTCTTCATGAACCTCTCTTCCAAGATTGAGCAACTGCTTAATCGTTTTGGCTAATGGACATTTTCTAATCTTAAAAAAAAAACAATTTCAGTTGTTATGCTACTATTTTTACTGTACTGTTTAAATATGTTTCTCTATGCTATGCATGTTTCTTTTATTTATTGCACTATCTAACATATTAGCTTAGGCTCTGATACCGCTTATGACAATGATATAGAATGCTTTTTAATAATGTCAAAGGGGGAGAAACGTATAGAAAAGTATAGAGAAAATTTGATAATTTGATAGAGAAAATAAGTTTTGGAATTTAAAACTTAAAACACCCTTTCTCTGAAATTCATATAAGGTTGTTTTACTTAGGGGGAGCAAAACTTAGAATTAATCTTTTATGAAATGGAAGCTAAGCAGAACCTAAATCATAAATGCTTTCTTTTTGCAAACGATATTGAACTCAGGGGGAGTTTATGATTTCTTTGGAAAACCGTTCTCAACTACCCTCTATCGTTTTCAATAAAAATTGTCATTATCAAAAAGGGGGAGATTTTAAAGTTCAAATGTATCATAAAGTTTTTAAAATCTTATTTTGATCATAACAATTTTTATAGAAGCACCTCTATTGTCAACTAAGCTTCATATAACATTTGAATTTCTGGAGAAATTCAATTCACTCTATATGCTTCAACGTTTAATTGTCACAAAAAGAAAAAGCTTCAGAAGTCAAAAGACGGTTTGGCAAGCAAACTCATTCAAGTCAAGACACATCTGCTCTGATCGTCCAATGCCAACTCATTAGTCAGAAATATTGAAGACAAATTTTGAGCGCCAAAGACAAAGTCAGATTGCAACCAATTGACTTACATTCAAATCAAATCACGTGAAGACTATGTTGCTTTTGCTAATGGCACGCTGACCAACAAAGAAAAATGACAAGTTGTCAACATCAAAGTTCCCAATTGTCTCATGTCTGAAAAGTAGCCCAAGTCTATTACCACCTACTGGCTGACAAACATCACCTTTCCGACTAAAGGATAGACTTGATTCTGAGCATACATTCAATGAAGCTACCAACCGAAGCCATTTGAGTCAACGGATGGATCTCATCTCACAACGGCTAGAACAACGGTCGGATCATGACTCACAACGGCTACAACACTAGCAAGCGAGTATATAAGACACTCATGAAGAATGAAGACTAAGAGAATTAACTTTGTTAGACAAGAACTCAAAGCATTCATTTCAACTTTCTACAATGCATTCAAAGCTCAAAGTAGAAAATTCCATAAGTGTCAAATCCAAGCCACTACTTCTGCAAAGTGAAAGAGAGAACCTCGTACCTTAAAATAGTCAAATCTCTTTATCCCCTTCTCTCTTAGACTTAGAACTCTCAAGTGAACCAAAGTCAAATCTGAACCCAAACACTTAGAGTTCCAGTGCTATAAATTTTTGACCTATACTCTTGTACGAAGAGAATCCTTGTAGAGTGAAATAATCTTGTAAAGATTGTGGGAGAAGTCCTGAACAATACTTGTAGGAGGAGTCCTGTAAAATACTTGGAGAAGCCTGTGATAATACTTGTTGGAGAAGTCCTTGCTAGTGAAAATCTTGGTGGTAGTCAAGTACTGGACGTAGCTCAATCATTTAGGGTGAACCAGTATAAATCTTTGTGTGTAACGTCTGCCTTTACTTGCTTATATTTCTGCTGCACTAAACGGTTTACGAAAAGTTTCACTAAACGTTTTCAAGAACTAATATTCTTTTCACAAACCTAAGTTTTAAAAAGCAATTTTCAAATACACAATTCAAACCCCCTTTCTTGTGTTACTTATTTGCATCTCAAATTGGACCATTCTGAGCTCAAACAAAATCATACCCAGAAAATCAGAACCCCCCAATGAACAAATCAATAAAATCAAACCTAGAAAGTGAAACTCATTTCCAGAAAATCACGCTGTTGTTCTTCCTCCAGTTCCATCACCTGTCTTTTTCTATCACTTGCAAAATGTAACAGACTGAAAAGAAAATATGTATTAGTAAATTGAAAGAGTTGATCAAAACTAAATTAATCCTCAGGTAGGTGGTATGGTTAGCATAATATGTGCTTGGATCATTATGATTTTTATGGCAATGCTGAAGTTTAAGCCAACTACCCTGCATACGTAGACATTAACATTCAATTCTCCAAAAATGAAAATAACCTGTTTCAACTATGACCCTAGCAAACAAAAATTAGTTTCACTTTTGGAAATTAATTTTCACAAATTTTAGAACTCTTATCAATGAAGCATTATGTAAAGATACTTCTTTGTTACTATTTGTGCTGGAATGCTTGTTGAAACTTAAGCGAAATGATGTTAGTTTTGAATAAATGGAATTAGTATACATATTCATCAATTTAACCCAGGAATTAGTAAAAATACGCTTCTTTTTTACTTTAAATATTTGTAACGGATAATTGGAAAATATATTAAAATCATATATCTGCAAATTAGGAAACGTGAACCTTGTCAAAAAAATTCAAGTGTAAACATTATAAAACGACAAAAAGATGATTACGACAAGATTATAAATTTCAACATGTGGCATCTTTTAACCTCCTCCCTTTCTCTCTCGAAATTTAGGGTTTCCCTGGGTGGCCGTCGCGCCGCCTCCTTGCGCGGCGGCCACCCCCTCTCGCCCTATGTCGTTTATTTCCTGCTTTCCTGTTACGTTTCTCTTCTCTGGCGGTGCAAACTTGACTCTCTGATGTCGATGGCCTTCTCCCTCGTGTTGCCGTCGCCGGCCGCCTGCCTTGCTCTTCGTCCTTGTCCCTGCGTCCCTTGGGTCAGCTTCCCCCACTCGCTCTCCTCTTCCTTTAAGGTGGGTTTCACGTGTTCTGCGATTTTGCCCAGATCTTTCCAGATCTGTGCCCGATGGGTTCTCTGGTTCTTCCAGGAGATTGGTGTCGAAGGGAGATGCAGTGGTTGGCGAGGGGCCCTCTGTGGTAGGCGAGGAGGTTGATGTGCTCCATTCTCCTTCTCTGCAGTTGCGGCGGCGTTTTCTGGTTTTGTGTGGGCGTGTTTGATTGAAAGCAATTCTGGTGTTTTGCCCTCTCCTTTCCCGGCGTGTTGGTTCTAAGCGTTTATTCCGGCGATCCACCTCTCTCCCATCTGTTTTGTCGACATTCAGTTTAGGGCCTCCAGATCTGTAGTTTGGGAGTTTTCTTGGCGTGCCGCCACGGTGGATGTCTCGTGGTTTTTCGGCTGGTGGGTTACTGTGGTCTCGTTCGAAGGTTGTTCGTAGGGTGAGGTTTCGTTGTGGGCAGTGTGCTGTGACTTTTTGTGCTTTCTACAGGTTAGGTTGTTGGCTGCTTGAGCCTGATGAAGTTTCAGAAGCATTGTTGAGTCACTGTTTGTGCTTGCTCGTTTTATGCTTTCCCTTTAAAGTTGATGCCCTGTGCTGAAACGCTTCTCCTCCAATATTTAGATGGACTCTGTTTTTGTTGGGTTGTGTGGCTTTTCTTTGCCACACCTTGGTCTCCGACAGATGCTCCTTCTCCTCGGTCGTTTGCTGCTTGATCCGGGATTGGTCCTTGTCGATCATTTGGGTTCTTCTTGCATTTTGTGCAAGTTATGAGTTTATTAGGTGCTGGTTTTTTTTTAAGTAATATCTTTTGGGTGCATCAGAGCTTTTGCTCTTAGGTTTTATTATGTAATATTGGAGGAGATTTCTCACTTTTGTGAGTTATGTGTGTACAATCAACTTTTTCATCTAATAATACTTTTGCTTTCTAAAAAAAAATCATGTGGCATCTTTTATTGAGTCAATGATTTAATTTTTAATTTTTTAATTTCTTTTAATTTATTGAGTCATTAATATGAACCAATGAAAAATATCAATATGAACCAATCAAAAACTTAGATTTGGAAAATCATTGTAATAACCAATAGGAGAAAAACATGTGACATTTAAGTTGCAATATGACCCATTTTGGTAGATTTGGTAGATGAGCCTTATATATTAGGCTTAATTGCACTTTTGGTCCCCAACTTTAACCTTCCTGCGAAAATCGTCTCCAAACTTCAAAATTAGCAAAAAACGACCCTGAAGTTTACACCCGGTTGCAAAATTGGTTTTCCGTCTAACTTTAATCCAAAATCTAACGGGAAATGATGACATGGCATTTCTAAATTAATTTTAACTGAAAAAAATAATTTTTTAATTAAATAACAACAGGTCTTTTAAAAAAAAATAATCATATTTTCTTAATTAAACATTAACTTTAATTAATTTTTAAAAAAACATTTATCCTTCTCTCTCCCTCTTCACCTCTTCTCTCTTCAAACTTTTGAAGCCATTACCACCACCGACTGTACACTTCCAGAAACAGCCAAATAATCTTCTCTTCATCTCCTTCTTCAAAGTGTTCTTCAATTTCTCAACCTTTTCTCCCATAACTAACCTTTTCTTCCAACACCAGAAGCAACCCATAACCCCCCAAAATGCAAACCCAGATTCAATCAAAGCCCCATCTTCAAACCCCTAAATACAAAGAGAGATTTGGAGCATGAGAGCATGAGCAACAGAGAGAGAGAGGTGGAGAAGATTGAAGCTTCTGCAATTTCTGGGTCGATTTGTGTTTTCCCCTGGGTTTGGTTCGATCAGTTACCACGAGAACCAAATCTCACCTCTTCTTCTTCCTCTCCTTCCTGATCAACGCTTAAAATCAAGGTTTGTGTAGCACCCCGATTTCGGTGGCGTCACTTTAGTAACCAAAAAGAAACTTAAAGCCGAAAAACGTGAATATTTTTTTTTCCGATAATACAATCAAAGACTGAAAGAAATAAACTCCCCAACAAAAGATAACAGAACTAATATACAATAATATTTACAGCCCCCGCTGTAAGTAATAAACCACGTCACGAGTATCCTCTAGTGACGGAAAGTAGTAGAAAATAGCGCCCGTAGGCAATATGTACAGTCCAAAGGAAAAGTTAAGTGTCCGCAACACCATCCCTCAAAATGAGAATAAGTTAGCCCAAACGGCCTAAAACAAGACCCCCTAGTCCAACCAACTCTCTGTGATTTCCGTAGAGAAACCACACAAAAAGCTATCGGCAGGAAACTACCCTGTCCCCAACTAGAAACATGACGGTCAGAGCTAAGACTCTACTCCTACACTAATCCTGTCTCGAGGAGCCCACACCAGCACTCAATCCTACATGCTAGCGTGGTCGTCGTCCGAATCTGAATCCAGAACGACCAAGTCTATGTACACCATCCTACCTCCTCTCGCTACCCCGATGCGCTCCTGTGCTGGCCTCACGGGCTTAGGGCCCGAGCCAAAATCATCGATGACAGCAACAGTGGGTGAGCTGGACTCCACAGAAGTCCCTCCCACAGGCTCCTCCTCTGAGGGGTCCTCATCATCAGAAGATGACGGTGGTGGTGGTGCTCCTACTCCTGGTCCGCAGTGCACGCCGGGTGGTAAGTTGAAGCTCACAGTGTACCTCCTCAGCACTCCCTCCGTCAGGTGTCCCAGTCGGTCGACGCGGTCCTCCATAATCCTCCCCGAATAAGTCGCACGGTGGCCAGCGGGGTCGACCACCCATGAACCGGGGTCATCCTGGTCCAGCATCTCAAACCGGGTCCCCCCCCGAAGGGTGGACCATCGTAAACCAGTCCGCCATTGACATCTGACAATGGGTGTAGTCCGCCAAAGCACACACAGAAGACGCGAGGGTCAACTCCAAAGAATTATGTAAATAATAAATCCAATAGGTAAAGATAAGGAGTAGCCACTTAGGCTTATAAGTTAGAGATAGCATCCTAGGGTTGTATATTTCACAATGAATATAAAAGACGATAATAACAATTAGCATGCATCAAATAGGTTTAACAAGTATCAATCACACTCAGCGACTAAGTTAGTATGCATGTTGCGTGAAATGCAATGCCGGTTGACAAGATGCATTCCGGAAGGATGGGCATCAACGAGTCAGCCCTAGCACCAGCCACGGTGGGACCATTTCTGCTCGCGTGTCTCTTATACCACACAAAGTGTAGTCAGATCAGCAGTGAACCCGAAGGTCTGCCATTTCCGTCTGCTACTAAGAATCACCGCAGTGTTCTTATATGGAAATCCGGGTCTTATGACCATTTTGGAATCCACCGAGGTCCGGTATCCCGCCGTGTATTAACCTCAAAATGAGTGCATGAATGCAAAGTGATTAGCCAAACAACGTCTCCGACCTCACTCGACACGTCGCCACGTGTTCTAACTAACTTACTGTCTCTATAAGGAATACCCTAAGGTAAATGTCGATTCCGCGACAAAATACAATTAATCAAAAAAAAGAGTGCAATCACTCACGATAACTCTTCGAGTCATCAATGCTTTCACGAAGTCTCACGCTTCAGTGAAGTCTTATACAATCACGAAGTCTCACGCTCCAGTGAAGTTTTATGCTTTCACGAGGTCTCACGCCTCAGTGAATTTACACACTTGCACGAAGTCTCACGCTTCAGTGAAGTTTCATGCTGTTCACGAGGTCTCACGCCTCAGTGAAGATCCATGCTTTTCACGAGGTCTCACGCCTCAGTGAAGCTTCTCGGCTCATCCCTTGGATGGCTAAACAAACTGCTCAAAGAGCGAAGGAGTATCAACATACTCAAAACTTACAATTTCCCTAAAACTTGGATTCGACGACACTTCTCATTTTCCAAAACTAATATTTCCGTCCTAAGCTTGCATCCGAGATTGTTATCATTATTTAAAGGTTTAGAGGTTGTTTAATATCTTATGAATTTTCCTTGTAAAAATAGTCTCCGTTTAGTCTTATCGTATTTTCCTATGAGTTTCAAAGATCCCATAATCCCAAGTAATTCCCAGAGAATGTCTCGATCCACTAAAACCATAACAACAAGGCCCGAACTCCGTTCGTCCCGTCAAACTTTCTCAAAATCTCATAAAATTTTGGCATGACTTGCCCGTTATCCTCACTCTCCAGCACCACAGATATATGTGTAATAGCATAGTTAAATTAGCACAGTCCAACATTCATAGCTCATATATCAACACATCCTAGATTAACCCCGTAGCACTTAGCATATAGAGCAAATATCACACATCCTAGATTAACCACGTAGCACATAGCATGTGATTCAAACTCAAAAACAGTCAATAGATGAATAATCATCATTGTCAGCCGAAGCCTCAGAAAACATTTTCCCAGTCAAACACAACCAAGTGCATAAACAGTAAATCAAGTCGAATGCGTCGACACCTAAAGCATTAGCTAATAGTTCAGTGAGTAGCCCTCACCTGTAGCTCCTCCAGGGTTCTCCTCAAACGCTCCTTCACAATCCACGCCTTGTTCTTCGGGAAATTCCTCAAAAGAACCTTTAGAGCAAAAACCACAGAATTCCATCATAATCAGTCAGAAACTCAGCAATCAATACTTACTAAGGTTACACGAAGTAGCATATACTCCGAGGTACGATAATCTAATGAAATCGGACAAGTTTTTGAAAAAGAAATTTTCTTCCTCCCCTAGGGTAGCTCACGGCCACACACAACAATTGTGTGTGCCGACTTTTCTTCGATCAAACTTGGTTCCTAGGTTATTATTAGTCGTAACTAAGGTGAATCTAAACTCGGATGGGGACGTCGTTTATATTTTTAGCTCAGAATTTCAAAATTCAAATTTCGAAAAACAAATTGGATGGGGACGTCAACAACGAAGTTTATGACGACTAATCCTACTAGCACTAAGCTAAGTCGATAGTTTTCAGCTTAAAGGATGAATCTTTGCCTAAAAATGGGTATTTCCTATAGAAATGAATTCCGGCGGCATTTCGGCGACATTCGGCAATATGTAATCCTCTAGAAGTACTCTTGGGCACGTAGGGAAGAGGTTTAGACACTAAAATCAAGCTATTTGGACAGTTTTACAAAAAGCTCCAAACTTTGAGCACAGAAAGACATAGAAGAAGACGATAGAATTGACGATCAGAAGTGAGGGATAGTATCTATACCTCGTAGTCTTCAAGTAGCAACGAACTGTGAAGCAATCGGGCAAGAAACGACGAAAATCTTCTTCTCCTCCTCCTCCTATGTTGCTCGCGGGTTTGGGGAAAGAAATGGGTAAGTTTTGCCAAAATTTCTCATTTTCTTGCTATTTATAGGTTTTGGAAAATGCGGAAAAATGAAAATTTCGCGATTCCGATTTTTCCGGCTTCATTCTCCGTGAATTCTAAGATAGGTTTTGGCGACAGAATTCCAAAACTCAAAAGAGGTTTCTTGGAATTAAGGTAAACGATTCAAAGTCGGTGTAAATCTATTTTACCCGAAAAACTACTTTTTGCAGTGAATGTCGGAAGAGAAAACTTCCTTCTGAAGAAAGATTGGAAACATCAAGAGAAATGGGTGTACGCGTGTGGAATCTTCATTTGAAGCTCCGAATAGAAAAGTCTTCATCGTCGGTTGATTTTAGGTTTCTTGAACTATCAGGGTTTTAGTTTCGGCAAACCTCCGAGGATTGGAATCGGACGTTCGTACATTCTAGGGTTTCGCATCGAAACGCTTGTTTATAGACGATCAAGAGAAGTTCTAACATTTCTCTGAAGATTTTTGGAATTAATTTCCATCGTGCCTTTAAGTGTAAATTAGCTATTTACTAGTGTTCTTTCCCTAGGTTTAAGCGTATATCAATCGTGCTATAACTTTTATCGATTTGGGTACAATCCTTAGACCTTTCCTGAACTTTCTCCTTCATAAATTTATTCCATTCAATAAACTCTTGTTCAGGTTTCCCTTCACGATACATCAAACCTAATCGTGAATAGGAATTTTATTCACTTATTCTAAACTTAAAAACTTGGGTCTTACAGTTTGGTTCTCTTGCTCTTCGTCATCTCTCTCTCTCAATCGCTTCCTCTTCTTTCGATCTCATCAATAGAAGCTTGGGTTTGAAGGTTAGGGTTCCAGTTAGTGGTATATTTGGGGGTTTGAAGATTGCTTGAATATGGGTGAACGTGGATCCACCAGATGCATGTGGTGTCGCTGATAATGGAGTTTGTGAGTCGATTTGAAGGTAGGAGATATGAGATTTTGGTATGAGCAGGAAGGGTGGTGGTGGTTCTGTCGTTGCGGGAGTTGAAACGGAATGTGGTCGTGGTATTGTTTGGTTGCACGAGATTGATGTTGTTGTCCAATTAGATCTGCTTCTGCAATTCACTGGAAGAATTCTGTTTCTGATCCGTTGATATTCAGAGGAAGGAAGTGCTATAAAAGCTGAAGGAAAAAGTTGAGGGTGGCTTTGGCTTGTTCATTTTGTTGGGGGTGGCTTTGGCTTCTCTTCACATGGTTTGAGGATGAAGGTGATGAAAATGTAAGGGAAAGAGGTTGATGAAAATGCTCACAGTAACGTTAAGGAAGATGAAGAAATTTGGTGACTGAATTGTGAATTGTGACGGATTTTCTCCGTCACTAGGTCCCAAAAATAAAAAATTCACTTTCTTAATTCAATTATTAATAATTTTCAATTAAAATATTATTAAATAATATCACGTCAGCAATCTGTTAGGTTTTGGATGGAAAAGCAATTTTGCAACCGGGTGTAAACTTCAGAGTCGTTTTTTTTTTTGCTACTCCCTCCGTTCCTAATCTTTTGTTGTTTAAGGTTATGCACATTGTTTAAGAGTGCAATAATTGATATATTTGTTGACATAAACACCCCTATTCAATGTTGAGTTAGAGTGAAGAGAGAGAATGATATTTATTGGTTAAGAAAGTTGTTATGATTTTGATTGGTGAAAATAAGAGGTGATAGGTGAGAGATATAATATTAAATGAGAGTATATATGGAATGAATTGAGAAAAAATGCATTGGGTTTGTAAAACAACAAAAGTTTTGGAACGGAAGGAATAATTTTGAAGTTTGAGACGATTTTCGCAAAAAAGGATCAAAAGTGCAATTAAGCCTATATATATTATTAAGATAGATTGCAGCGAGCCGACAGAATCAGATCGAGATCGAAGTGTAGAGTGGCACTGCAATTCTTGCTTAACCCTTCATCTCCTCCTCAGGTACTCACTCTTCGCTCACAGATCACCGATTCCTATATTTATCTTCACTCTCAATCGATGAGATATTCACTGATTTGTTCACTTCGTTGAAAGTTCCTACTTGGCAATGAGAGAGTGAACTAAAAACAGACATTTTCTTAAACCCTCTCCTCGCATTCCACTGAATTTCTTCTTAATTTGAATTTTTAGGCCAGCCAGGCACACAATGAATTTCTTGATCCGATCGACCACACATGTGTATTCGGACAAGGAAAAGCCTCCGTCGACTCCTCCTATCGCTGAAGCACCGCCTCAAGGGTTGTCTTCTTCTTTGGAGAACCTAATGTCCGATGATGACCCCTACACACAATACTCCGCAGTGGAACAGTTTGACGGAGACTTTGATGCCGAAAACGCCAGGGATTCCAAAAATGACGCTCCATTTCTTGCTGAACACTTGGATGTTTCTGAAGAAGACGGATGGATTGCCATTCCATACAGTATGTCTTCTCTTCAGCACTAACCCAAACTTTCCTTTTGTAAATATTTTCTATTTTTGATAAGTTTTTTAAATGAAAGACATAATATTTTAATAATTTATTTATCATCACAACTATCATATAATTCTTTTAATTTTTTAAAAAAGTTTGACATCACCTCCCAAACATCCTTTTAGTTATTTGGCTGGCATGTTAAAGCAGAAACACTTGACATGCTATATTTGTTATATTCTATATTTTGTGCATTTCATAAGGAAAAAAAAAACAGAGGTGGTATTTTTTAGTTCTATTGAAAGGTGAGATGAAAGAGAACTCTTTGCACACAAAATCCTATGGTTAACATGTCAATACAGGATGGCACATTACGTTTGAGTTTTGTTTAGTGTTTAATGTGTTTGATAACATGTTGGGATCCATTTTTAATCTTGCCACAATCACTTCTGTTCCCACAAAAACCGACTCATAATAGCTTGTCATAAATCCTTTCCCCTTGAATGTGGAAACAAAAGAATAGGACATGGGTTGTTGACGCATTACATATCAGTTCTGGTTTATGTTTAGTGTGTTTTAGAAATAGAAAAGAATGGGACATGAGATTAAAGAAGTGATTCATTTTGGTTTTACTACATGGGTGGAATTCTGGGTGTGTGCCAAGCATTACTCAAGAGTCAAGTCACAAAAGAAATTTGGACATGAGTAGAAATATATCCATATATATATATATATATATTCAGAATTCAGTTTAAAGTGAGTTTAGAGTTAGGACAACAATTATTTTTTTGTCTTCCCTTTTGCATGCAATGTTATGGGGGTGAGCTTGTTCTGCTTATAGAATGTGATACATCTGATTCTCAATATTTTGTTGTTTTAGATGAGTTTCCTGAAGACTGGAATCATGTATCAGATATACAGTCTTTGCGCGCTCTAGATCGTTCCTTTCTCTTTCCTGGTAAGATTTTATCCTTTTTAGTACATAAGCTATGGTGTTAAAATGCATTATTTGGTCTGCCAGATCATATGGAAATGTTTATTGGACCTAATTTATACCTGTTATTCAGGTGAACAACTTCATATTCTGGCATGCTTGTCTGCATGTAAGCAGGATACAGAGATTATTACTCCATTTAAAGTTGCTGCTGTGATGAGTAGGAATGGCATAAGTCACAGCCCTGAGAAAGAAAATGGAAACATGGAAAATGAAAGTAACTCAGTATCTGGAGAAGGGCAACCGAGTCCTAGTGGTCAAGATCAGAATGAGGTTCACCTGCCAAATGCAAAGATTGATCACCCCACACCTGTTTCTTCTGGTGAATTTCTTCTAAGGAAGGAAGTTCACAAAAGACAAACTGCATCATTGTTGCAAAAATTCAAGAATTCTCACTTTTTTGTGAGGATTTGTGAGTCTGATGAACCCCTTTGGTCCAAACGTGGTTCTTCAGAAAAGTCTAATTCCTCTGAAACAAATGGCCAAAATTTCTCAACATTTGAAATGAAAGGGACTGCAAAACATATGTCTACTAGTAGTGCAGTCATTGATAGAGCAAATTTTGATGCAACTATTTCTGGTGGAGTGGTGAGAAATTCTGTCCAGTGTTGTGCCCTGCCTAATGGAGACATAGTGGTATGTGCCATATTATTTTGTTGACTATGTGAGTTTTCAATTTTGGTAGGTATCTTTAAGCTCCACTATATATGACGTAGTGTTCATGCGCACTGTTATCACTGCGTATGAATACTCCTCGGGATGTTTTAATTTAAATTAAGTTAGTGTTATGGATAGTTTGTGTTAGTTATATAGTTACTAGTTGTTGGTAGTTTTATGATTACAGCTGTAAGGTAACAGCTAAGGTTAGAATTTAAATTGTACAGGAGTTATAAATAGGAGTTGTATCTTCTATTAGGATTCATTCAGAAGTTGTCAAACTCAGGAAAATATGGAATGAAAATACTGTCTTGATGCTGAGTACACAGCATAGAGCTAACTTTATACTGATAACATATTACAAATATGGAAATAATATCTCTCCTAATTATGGGAATAATTTCTCTGATCTGTAACAGCTAATCAACAATTAATCCTAATTACAGGCTTGGTCAACTACAATTATATACAGCAATTAATCTGGTCAGTAACTGTTATTCAATTGATTAGTCAATCAATTCCTTTGACATCCCCCCTCAAATTGATGCTGGTAAGTCTACAAGCATCAATTTGCTAGCTAGGACATTGTGGCGCTGACGTGTCAAGGATTTGGTGAAAATATCAGCAATCTGAATAGCAGTTGAGACATGAGGTAGAGTGATAACTCGGCGGTCATAGACTTCTCGTATAGAGTGACAATCAACCTCTATGTGCTTTGTTCGTTCATGGTATACTGGATTTGCTGCGATTTGTATGGCACTGGTGTTGTCGGCATGTAGTGGAATTGGTTGTGTTTGAAGGAACCCAAGATCTGCAAGAAGACCACGCAACCAAATTATCTCGGAGCAAGCAACAGACATGGCGCGATACTCTGCTTCAGTTGATGACTTTGAGACCGAATCTTGTTTCTTGCATTTCCATGAGATTAGAGCGTCACCCAGAAACATACACCAACCAGTAGTAGATTTCCTTGTGTCTGGACATCCGGCCCAATCAGCATCACTGTATGCTTGGAGCTGAAGTGATGATCCAGTAGGAAAGAATAAGCCACGTTTAGAGGTATCAATGAGGTATCGAATGATGCGGTGTACTGCTGAAAGGTGCAAATGCCGAGGTGATTGCATGAACTTACTGACTGTGTGGACAGCAAAAGAAATGTCAGGTCGGGTGGTGGTGAGGTAGATAAGACTACCTACCAGCTTGCGATATAAAGTGGGATCTTCTAGAAGGTCACCTTCATCCCGTCTATACTTCACATTAACTTCCATGGGGGTGTCAACTGAGGTAACATTGGTAAGGCTAGCTAATTGGATCAGGTCTTGAATATACTTGTGCTGATTTAAAAATATTCCTTTGAGCTGATAATGTACCTCTAACCCCAAGAAGTAAGTGAGCTGTCCAAGATCTTTCATGCGAAAAGTTGAATGCAACAATTGTTTAATTGTAGAAATAGCCTCTTGATCAGACCCTGTCACCACAATATCATCCACATAAACTAGGAGTACCACGATACCTTTTGAAGTCCTTTGTAAGAAAAGGGATGGATCATATTGGCTCTGTGTGAAGGAAAATCCAAGTAGTGTGGATTGAAACTTCTCGAACCAGACTCTTGGTGCTTGTTTCAAACCATACAAAGAGCGCTTCAGTTTGCAAACTTCATTAGGGGAGAGTGTGGGCATACCACTCGGAAGTTTGATGTAAACTTCCTCCTTGAGATCACCGTGCAAGAAGGCGTTTTTGACATCCATCTGATGTAATGTCCAAGACTGGGAGGCAGCAATTGCAAGAATAGTACGCACCGTTGTCATCTTGGCGACAGGTGCAAAGGTCTCATCATAGTCAAGTCCATATTGTTGCTTATTTCCAAGAACAACCAGTCGAGCCTTGTACCGGTCTATTGAGCCATCCGAACGAAGTTTTATAGAAAACACAAACTTGCTGCCAAGAGGTTTGATAGATGGTGGTCACGGAACCACATCCCATGTCTGATTTTCTTCTAATGCTAGAAGTTCTGTTTCAACAGCTTTTTGCCAACATTCATGCTCCATTGCCTGTTTATAAGAGGAAGGGATAGAAACAGAAGATAAAGTTGCTGTCAAAGACAAGGGAGAGGTGGAACCATACTTTTCAGGTGGTTTACGAACGCGAGAACTGCGTCGTAGAAGGTCTGGTAGTGCAGCCTGTACTGGATCAGCATGCAGGGAAGGATCTTGAAGAGGCCTTGGAGGTTCTGGTGGCAAATTTGGAGTAACATTACCACGCCTTTGATACGTCAAGAGAGGTCTTGCTGATTGTGGTCCTATAGCAGAGCTAGAAAACAATGGCAAAACAGAAATTGAAGGAGAGCTATGGTCTAGGTGAGATGCAAAAAAATATTTATTTTCTTGAAAGATGACATTTCTAGAGACCCGAATCCGACATTGACTAGGATCATAACATAGAAAACCTTTATGGTGAGTAGAGTATCCAAGGAAAGCACATTCAATAGATTGAGCAGTGAGCTTTGTGCGTTCTTGGGGAGGAAGATGAAGGTAACACGCACAACCAAAGGTGCGAAGGTTAGTATATGTGGGTGGATGACCAAATAACCGAGTGAAAGGAGTGTCATTGTTCAAAGATGGAGAAGGCAAGCGGTTAATGAGATACACAGCAGTGGAGAGAGCTTCACACCAAAAACGAGTTGGCACAAAAGATTCCAGCAAGAGAGTGCGGACAACATCGAGCAAATGGCGGTTTTTTCTTTCTGCTATCCCGTTTTGTTGGGGAGTTGAAGGGCAAGACCTTTGAGATAGAATACCATTATTTTGCAAGAACTCTTGAAACAAATGAGATGTGTACTCCCCTCCATTGTCAGAGCGAAGAATCTTAATTTTTGATGAAAATTGGGTTTGAACATAAGCATGGAAGAATTTGAATGTAGAAAATACTTCAGCTTTTGAGGGCAAAAAATAGATCCATGTGAAACGACTATAGTTGTCAATAAAAGTGACAAAATATTTGTAATTAGCATGAGATGTAACAGGTGCCATCCCCCATAAATCACTATGGATCATATCAAAAGGTTTTTCTACATTCGAATGATGAGTTGGAAAAGGTAGAATCTTACTCTTGCCAAGTTTACACGAACTGCAATCAAACTGAATAGTACTAAAAGATGGGATCTTTTTATTTTCAAGGAAACCAAATTTCAGCAAGTCATGAAGTACAACTGAGTTTGGATGACCAAGACGTTTATGCCACGTTTGGTAATCAACATTAGCAGAATTACAAGAAACAGAAGGCAATGAAAGACATTGAGACAAAGGGAAATGGAGTGGAAAAAGACGTCCAACTTTAGGCCCCTTCACGATCATCTTCCCCGTGTGTTGATCCTGCACAAGACAACCAGATTTTGAGAATTCTACCCGACAGTCATTGTCAACTAACTGACCAACAGAAATAAGATTACTAGTGAGACCAGGGGACACAAAAACATCTGTTAGAGTTGAAGAAATATCACCAGTGGCTGTAATAGGTAATTGGTTGCCATCAGCAGTATGAATCATGAGATTTCCAGAATATTTGGTGACATCAGTAAGGAATTGAGCATTGTTTGTCATATGGTGGGAAGCCCCAGAGTCAAAGTACCAAGGGGAAGAGGTAGAGAAAAATTTACCTGAGATTCCCAAAGCAGAAAATGTGGAAATGATCATTTGTTGAACTATTTCAGGAGTCAGAGTTTGAACAGGGGCAGGAGCATTTTGTTGGACAAATGCTGAATTGGCAGAATTGCTAGGAAAAGAAGAACCAACCGAGGCAGTAAATGCTGTGACCGGTCGCTTTGGAGGTCTTATTGGGCATTCTTTGATAATATGTCCATTCTTTTTGCAGTAATTGCAGTACTTTTTTGATCAATTTGCAGCAAGATGTCCAAAGCCTTTGCAACAAAAACATTGAACAACACTCATGTCTCGCCCTCTTGGCTTTCCTGGTGCTGCATATGCCACTGGAACAGAGGTGGACTTTTGTTGTTCCATGGATGTTTGAGTGAGGAGGCGTTGTTCTTCACGAAGTAGCTCATTGAGACATGAATCCAATGAGGGTACAGGGTTCCGATTCATGAGATTAGACCTGATGCCTTCAAAGTCAGATCTCAATTTCATAAGAAATTGATCTCGTTTAGTAGTTTCATGAACTAACTGTACAGATTTAAGACCATCAGCAGTCAAGTTCTCATGGACTATGTCAGTATATTCAGCCCAAAGATTCGTGAAATGAGAGTAAAATTCAGAGATCGAGAGACTTTCCTGCTGAGAAATGGCGATGTCATGTTCCAGTTGGAACCTATGAGCAGCGTTATTCTGACTATAGATTTTCTTTAGGAAGTCCCACATATCGGCAGCCATCTTGAACGGTCGAAGATTAAGAACGATGCTGGGATCAACAGAGCTGATGATCCATGTCTTGACTTGAGCATCTTTTACCTCCCACTTGACATGTTCAGTCTTATGTTTGTCTTTATCAGGAGCTGGGTCGCTGCGATCATCATGACCCCAAAGGTCCTTACCCGTGACAAATATTTCGAATTGAAATGCCCAGGTTGAGTAGTTCTTGCCATTAAGGCGAACAAATAAGACATCAAATTTTTCTGTAGCCATGAGGTTGAGAAAAAAAAAACGAAGACAAAGGGTGTATCGAGGATAACCACGAAGGAACGTGGTCTGAACTAGGACAAGGCTGAGAAAAAAAACGTGGTCTAGGACAAGAGACTAGGAATTTTCTGGCTAGACTAGGATATGATCGAAAACCAGCTCTGATACCATGTCAAACTCAGGAAAATATGGAATGAAAATACTGTCTTGATGCTGAGTACACAGCATAGAGCTAACTTTATACTGATAACATATTACAAATATGGAAATAATATCTCTCCTAATTATGGGAATAATTTCTCTGATCTGTAACAGCTAATCAACAATTAATCCTAATTACAGGCTTGGTCAACTACAATTATATACAGCAATTAATCTGGTCAGTAATTGTTATTCAATTGATTAGTCAATCAATTCCTTTGACAGAAGTCGTGTGTTTTATGGGGAGAGACTGCACTCTCGAATTCCAAAATTAGGAGAGGCTGGCGCTCGAAAAACTAGAGTTGTATCATTATCTCTGTCGAGGACGATACCTGCCAATCCTTTCATGTCGAGGACAATGATAATTTCCCCCAAGTCATAACATCTTTTGGACTCTTTGCTTTCGGCTATGGGACCCTGGTGGAATAGTGGTGGATTTTCAGCACTGGCATTCAATGGGATTCAGTCCTTCACCTTGAGGACAAGGTGAATTTTCAGGGGGGGAGTATTGATAGGTACACATGGTTTAGTTAGTTAAGTGTGGGAGTTATCATATAATTGGATAGTTAGTTAAGGGGGTTTGTAAAGCTTGTTGCCTATAAATAAGAGGGGATTAGAGAGCATTAATCATCTTGTTATTCAGTTTAGGAATTGGGTTAGAGAGAGAAGTGGTTCTCTCTTAGGCTTGGAAGGGTGTTTGGTATCCCTTTCTCTTGTATCACTCCCTAGTTTCCAATTGGGAATTAGGGTTTTCTATCAATAAAAATCAGGTTTCTATCATATTCCATGTCATTTGGTTGCTGCCTAACGACTCCAGCAAATCCACCAGATTCAGGCTTCCTTCGTGGGAGAACAGTTAGGAATGGTAAAATTCAAGAAATTTTTCCGGGTCACCTTGGGGACAAGGTGGATCTTTTAAGGCGGGCATTGATAGGGGGCTGCATGAACAGTGCGTATGAAGTATGAACAGTACATGGGGTTGTTTTAATTTTAATTAATTTAGTTATGGATACTTTGTGTTAGTTATATAGTTACAAGTTGTTGTCGGTAGTTTTATGATTACAGCAGTAAGGTAACTGCTATGGATTGAATTTAAATTATATTAGTTATAAGTTGGAGTTGTATCTTCTCTTAGGATTCATTCAGAAGTTGTGTTTTATGGGGAAACACTGGACTATCGAATTCCAGAATTAGGAGATGCTGGCTCTCAAAAAACCAGAGTTGTATCATTATCTCTGTAATATATTCTATTCTTATCATGCACTCACAAACTGCTTAGCCATCTTTTACTTGTATGCAGTAATTAGTGAATTTTGGATGGAATCTGTTAATACATAATTTTTCAGCATCTTTTGGCTAGAAATACAATTTAGATGACCCATATATGTAAGCTAATTCATTTCTTCATCCTGTTTTTATTGGACTTGGTTGTGCCCAGTTTTTTGTGTACTAAGCTGATTCTTTCTGTAACTGCATTATCAATGTCTACTATCTTTGTATATCTTGGGGGCATTTGGAGCAAAATAATTCTATATTAACCTGTGTAATTATCTTCATTATTTAGATTCGTGTAACACATCTTTTGTGATGGGAAGTTCGTGCTTTATCTTTCATGTGTTAGGCCTAGAACCTTGGTCTCTTCTGTTCGTCGAGCTTAAGCATTTGCTAAATTTTAAATTTATTTTAGTTGCATTTGCGTTGCCTCTTTAATGCCCGAAAAGACTTTATGAAATATTCATGCCAAATTTGAGTGAATGAAGCAATGCTTTTTGTATAACATTGAGTCATTTTTTTCCTTCAATATGAAAAATACTCCTAATTTTGCATGGGTAATCTCATTTACTCAGATTACTGATCTTATTCCTATTTTCCTGTTTGGAAGGATCCAGGTTGTTTTACAGTTGAATGTTGGTATTGATTTTCTTAAAGACCCTTGTATAGAAATTCTCCAATATGAAAAATATCAAGACAAAATATTGTCTTCTGAGAAGCAGGAGAACTCAGGTTATGCAAATCAGGATCCATGCCGAGAACTATTGAAATGGATACTTCCATTAGATAATAATCTCCCCCCTGCTTTTCTCCCGTTATCTCCTCATTTGTCTTCGAATTCAGGAATTGGTAGCACCTCTCAGAGGTCCAACATTTCAGCATCATCTGGTTCTCAGTTATTCTCCTTTGGCAGCCATTTTAGAAGCTATTCCATGTCATCATTACCCCAAAGTACGAGTGGTCCAACTGCTCCTCTAAAAGCAGCTAGTTCTAAGCCAAACTTTGACATTGATGATTGGGATCAAATCTCATCTCAGAGGTTACGGAAAAAACATGGGGTTGAAGAACTTTTGTCTTTTCGAGGTGTCTCATTGGAGCGAGAAAGATTTTCTGTTTGTTGTGGATTAGAAGGCATCTATACACCCGGAAGAAGGTGGAGAAGGAAACTTGAAATAATACAACCGGTGGAGATTAATTCTTTTGCTGCTGACTGCAATTCGGAGGATCTTCTGTGTGTTCAGATTAAGGTTTGATCTATGATGTCATCTGGATTTTATCAAATTATTTGGCATATTTTCCTTTTGACGTTGAATATTATACTTCCATATTTTTCTGGGGGTGCACTTTTACTCTAAATTATTTTCAGCTTCTGATTTATTAATGCTTTTGAAGTTGTTCTTCAGAATGTTGCTCCTGCACATGCTCCGGATATTGTCATATTTGTAGATGCCATAACAATTATTTTTGAAGAGGCTACAAATAGTGGACCACCATCATCATTACCAATTGCATGTATTGAAGCTGGAAATGACCATTCTTTACCAAATTTAGCCCTCAGGTTATTTTTCTTAATAATTTTCGTATTATTACTCCTCTGATATCATGCTGCATACCCTAGTTTACGCATTTATATCTGCTTGTGCTGAGTGATACCAAGCCATCCATGTCTGTGGGTTCGATACACAGTTGAGAACACTAAAATTATTGTAGGAAAGCCCTTAAAATTTTCATTAGTACGATGTAGATTTAGTAAATCGAGGGAAATGTTGCTTTTGACAGTAAGGGAAAGCAGTTGTTACATTATAACTTTAGAATTTTTATTTAAATAATAATAATAATGTGATATATCTGTATTTATGATAGATACCAAGAATTTGTAACACACTACTATAATTGAATTCACATTTTTATTTTGTTTGGTCTTTGAATGAAGTAATAGTTTCTTTTAACTTCTTGCCAAGCAAGGGAAGGGATCCAATCCTTCCTCATTTCCCATTTTCAGTATCAGGTTTTACTTCCCCTAGGTTCCTCCTAAATTCCCAGTCCAAGCATAACCTAAGAATGCTTTGGAAAATTCACTCAGTTGTGGAGGTTGAAAGATATAGGTTTATGGTTTGCAAGAGGAATGTGAATAATAACTTTTGATAAATTGTGGTGTGAAATGATTAAGGAATTTTTGTTTCTGGAATTCATGACTTTGTATCTTGAATTGAAATAAGTCTGATTAGCTGTGAGGAAATAACAGAAAGAGACTAAATAATAAATACCATTGGTGGAGTTTAGAATTTAGTTTACGTGGTTAGCTCTGAACTTCATCTTATTAGAAGTGTATAATTACAGGAGAGGTGAAGAGCATTCTTTTATCCTTAAACCTGCAACATCTATGTGGAATAATCTAAAGGTTCAGAATGGAAGTTCTCATCTTTCAAAGTTGCAATCTGGAAACTTGTCATCTAAATTAAGTCTTGAAAGAAGTAAGATAGCTTTTCTTGATGACCATTATGCAATTATGGTGTCATGTCGATGCAATTATACAGGTAAGTTTTGTGTCTACTTGGTTCTTGTGTTATCTAATGAAATTAGGATGTTAATTTGTTGTTTTCCCCTTGTTTTTGAATTTAAAAAAGCATCAAGGTTATTCTTTAAGCAACCAACCAGTTGGCGGCCACGCACTTCAAGGGATATTATGATCTCTGTTGCATCTGAGATGTCAGGACAGTCTCCTGGACCTTCTGAAAGAAATTCCCAACTTCCTGTACAGGTCAATATATATGTTTTAACTATTGACAATTTTGACTTGAGACCTTGCATCAGTACTCATATTAGTTTTCTTTGACTATTTTCATATTGCAATTATAATTTAACGAGCCTAATTGTTTCTATTTTATCAGGTTTTAACTTTTCAAGCTTCAAATTTGACACCTGAAGATCTAACTTTGACAGTGCTTGCTCCATCCTCATTTATTTCACCCCCTTCAGTTATCTCTTTGAGTTCACCCACCAGCCCAATGAGTCCTTTTATTGGTTTTGCGGAGTTTTTGGGAAGAATAAGTGGTGAAAGACTTATTGGTGCCACACAGGGGCATAGCTTAACTTTTGCAAAAGAAAATGATAAACAAAGCGATGATGGCAGATGTCAAACAGTTTCTACAAATGATGTGATTCCTAGTTCTGGCCTGGGTTGTACCCATCTGTGGTTGCAGAGTCGAGTTCCGCTCGGGTAATATATCAGGTCTCACTTTTATTTCTATGAATTTGTTTAAACTAACAGCTGATCATTTTAAACCCATATGTTTTCCCACTTCAGATCTATCCCATCTCAGTCCACAGCCACCATTAAGCTCGAGCTACTTCCATTGACTGATGGCATAATTACACTTGACTCTTTGCAAATTGATGTCAAAGAAAAAGGTACAGAGCACCATACTTTTGGATGATGTCTCTTCTGTATGAAAATAGACGTTCAAGAAATTTTACTTGTTAGAAATATGTCCATTCATGTATCCTTTACCCAATAGCTTAAGGTTTTGGAATAATTAGTTCCTGACATGGAATCGAAGCCTATCCTAGATCTGTTTAGTGGAGACCACCTGTAAATGGTCGATCCGCAAATTTTTATTCGTGCATATTCCACGCTCCAGATGTTCAGCCCTGGGTGTGAGGGTGAGTTTAGAAGTCTCACATTGACTAGAGATATGGCCAAGATAACCCTTATACATCGGAAGACTATCCTCAGCTCTTGAACTAGCTTTTGGGGTAGAGTTAGGTCTCCCAAATTCTAATAGTACTGAGTGTGGGTTTTGTCTCTTTATTTAAACTATTTATATTGTGTTAGGTCAATTGCACAGTAAGTACATTTTATTTTAGAGGACATGATTACACTTGGCATACTTATCACATGCATATTAGTATAAATTCTCCACGTGCCCCTTCAAGTTATATCTATTTAAATAGAGATAGGTTTAGATAGATTTAGTTTATTTTTATCTCTTTGTTAGTCTATATATATTGTAGTTTAGACTCAATTATTATCAATAAAATACAGAGAAATATTTTATCAAATTCAAGTGTTGCATTCTGTTAGTATTCATTTAGAAGCTGTTAGGGAGAACTGTCATTCAATTAGGACAGTAATGATGTTAGGATCCCAGAAACTGAAGACGAAAGATTGGTTGAAGAATGAGCTAAAAGAAAGGTATTGTATCACTGAAGATTGAACACAGAAATGGAGAATGAATTCTTCCTAAGGGCGATTTCTCCTTTTAATCCAAACTAACAATGATACATATAACCTGATCCCCTTCTAGTACTAACTAACTACTTTATTAACCTCTTACTACTCTAACAGTCCCTAATTAATTTCCCCTTCTGTTACATCCTAACAGGTGACTTATAGCTGCTTGAGGAGCAAAGCCTGATCACATCAGGATACATATAACCTCATGTAATTCCATTTTGATCAAATAATAAATTACACTTTCTCAGTCTATCTCTAGCTCTATAATGGTAACTAGAGTTTCAGGGATCCAACTATGGCTTCCTTTTCTCAGCCCTGAAATTCTAGTTCCGCCACTGACAATATCTGTCTGACCACCAATGATATAATTCTGACACCAGAGAATATCCAGAATCCCACTCTAATCCATCACTCTATCTGGTGCGATACTGACTCCTGCTGCAACTTCACTGAATCCTTCATCCTTTGCACCAGTTACCTTTTTGTATGTCATTTCGGAGAAGCTTGATAACAAAACCTTCCTAGTGTTGAAGCCACAAATCGAGCTGATGATCAAAGCCCATCAACTTCTGTGATTTTGCTTGAATCCAGTAATTCCTCCTCGGTTTCTTACTGAGGATGATCTTTACTCAAGGCTGGATCAATGATGCATGCACACAGTTGAGCTGCAAGATCAACTCTTCCTTTGGGAGAAAGTTCATGATCCTTTCTATGCTCGTGCAAAGGCACGAGCTAGGCAATTAAAGAATGTTCTCAGGAGGGAAGAAAAGCACCAGAAACATGTTAATAGTTGACCCCCAGTAGAGAGGGTCTATGAGAGAAGATGTAAGAGAGCAGTAGGGCGTAGTAACCCTAACTCATGATTAGTTGGATAAACTGAACTGTTAATTGTAACAATCTGTAAACCTAACTGCAAGAATGAGTTAGAGGGTTAGTGGGAGGGGTTAACATCAACCCTGGGATATAAATAGGAGTTAGATGGTCAGTTGAGAGAGATCACAAATTTTGGAGATTTGTTTGAGAGACCCATACTCTTGATTCTCAGTTTTCTAGTCCTGTGGCTGCACTGTTTGAGGCTGGGTATTGTGTGTTTCAGCAATAAGCTGCATTACTTGAATATTTTTTATTACTAGTCTTTTGAACTGGTATCAGAGCTCCAGTCAAGAGCTGTGGGAACTTGTGGGAATTGATTGAAGTAATGATGAGTAAGAAGATGGATGGGAGCTTAGTATCCCTGGAGAAAGTGATTGAATCATTGGAGAAGGAGAGAAAGAACAATCCCAACGGTGGAGATCGAGAAACTGACAGGGATAATGATAGAATTCGGCCTAGACCTCCTATCACTAAGAGCATCTTCAATGCTATCTTAGAGGTATGTTCTTAAGCTAAGAACTAAGAACCATGTTCTTAAGCATTGGAGATGGTTGACGTGGAGCCTAGTTCTTTAAAATAAGAACTAGCATTGGAGATAGTGAAGCAAGAGCTGCCTTAGCTAGCGCTGAAACTGAGGCTGTGCGCTAGCCCAACAGGCTGCAAGCCTCAGCCAAACAGCCTTGGACTTTGTCTTTATTTATCCAGTCAGCATTATGTTTATATTATCCAGTCAGCATTAGTTTAATATTTTATTATTATGTTTTATTAGGGTTTTAGGTTAAGTATAAATTGAGGTGGCTGTGCCTCTATTGAGCAGTTTTTAGAAGCTTTAGGATTTGGTGGCTTGCTATTGGTGTCCAGTTTGTAATTCTTCTCAAGAGCGGTATTTTCTAATAAATGTTTTCAGTTTTCCCTCTCTCTTAACTCACGACTGTGCTTTTCCTAAGGGGGGTGCGAATCTGTTTTTCCTAAGGGAGGGTGCAAACATGTTTGGCTAGGCCTGACTAGTTCGGTTTCAATGTTCTGTTAGGTACCAGTTTTATCAGATACCCAATAATCTAGGTTTCGGAGGTTATAGACCTTCTTGGAGACGACTCTGTGTAGACTAGAGATCAATCCCAATGATGGAGATGCAGGGGATTGTGATAGAAACCTGATTTTTATTGATAGAAAACCCTAATTCCCAATTGGAAACTAGGGAGAGATACAAGAGAAAGGGATACCAAACACCCTTCCAAGCCTAAGAGAGAACCACTTCTCTCTCTAATCCAATTCCTAAACTGAATAACAAGATGATTAATGTTCTCTAACCCCCTCTTATTTATAGGCACAAGCCTAACCAACCCACTAACTAACTATCTAACTATGTAATAAGTCCCTCACTTAACTAACTAAACCATGTGATATGTGAGTACCTATCAATACTTCCCCCCTGCCATGTATGAATTGGTGAACACAACCAATTGGAATAGCAAGCAAGAGAAATCTTCAAAAGCAAAACCCTCCAAACTAATATTTGCCAAATCAATTTTATACCCAATGTCTGCAACAGCCCTTGAAAGAATTGGTGAAATCCAAATTGCCCCATGATTCCATTGGTTGTAAACCAAGATCAATACAATTAGTCTCCTTTGATTTCCAAAATCTTTGACAAGCTGGACTTGGCCCCATGAGCCCGAGTAGTGATAATTCTCTCTAGCTGTCCAACTTCTATCAATGACCTGGGCTTGGCCCATTAGCTTAGTTAGTACACTGCTGAAACATGCAATTTCTCCACTCAACCTTAGTACCAGGTGTCAGCTTTCCCTGCCAACATCTAATGGTTGCTACCAAACCACTGTGACACATCAGAAAGAAGCCACACAGCTCACCATTCTCCTTCAAGCTTGCTTTGATACACCAGATACTGAATCCCAATACATTCGGAACAGCACCACACTGAAAAATCTGGAACTTGGGAAAACTCTAAGCTATTAGAACCAAGCAGTACTTGGGAAAACAATTCCAGGTTTGAATAAAACCCTCTTCGATGTTGAATCTTAATTTCCCTGCCAACATCTAATGGTTGCTACCAAACCACTGTGACACATCAGAAAGAAGCCACACAGCTCACCATTCTCCTTCAAGCTTGCTTTGATACACCAGATACTGAATCCCAATACATTCGGAACAGCACCACACTGAAAAATCTGGAACTTGGGAAAACTCTAAGCTATTAGAACCAAGCAGTACTTGGGAAAACAATTCCAGGTTTGAATAAAACCCTCTTCGATGTTGAATCTTAATTTCCGAATGGAAACATGTAATAAAGCCTATCATTCTCAGAAATATGTCTTCTACAATGCCCCTCAATCTAGTTAAAAGCTGTGTGGCTCTGATACCAATGATAGAAACCTGATTTTTATTGATAGAAAACCCTAATTCCCAATTGGAAACTAGGGAGAGGTACAAGAGAAAGGGATACCAAACCCCCTTCCAAGCCTAAGAGAGAACCACTTCTCTCTCTAACCCAATTCCTAAACTGAATAACAAGGTGATTAATGTTCTCTAACCCCCTCTTATTTATAGGCACAAGCCTAACTAACCCACTAACTAACTATCTAACTATGTAATAAGTCCCTCACTTAACTAACTAAACCATGTGATATGTGAGTACCTATCAGATTGAAACCCTACTATGGCAGAAGAAGCAAGAAGGGAACTGAAGGAGAAAGATTTGGGAGGGTAA
Source organism: Lotus japonicus (assembly GCF_012489685.1). NCBI lineage: Eukaryota > Viridiplantae > Streptophyta > Magnoliopsida > Fabales > Fabaceae > Lotus > Lotus japonicus. Next base: position 40,743,157 of record NC_080044.1, read on the forward strand.
TCAGCTCTGAAGGAAGCTAGAAATTCCAGTCTTTAATGGGGAAGATGAGGCTTTTGGTTGGGTGCACAAAGTGGAAAGATATTTCAAAATCAAGGAGAAGGAAAGAGAGTAGGCATTGGTGGTGGCTTTAGAAGGAAGAGCCATGAGTTGGTTCCGATAGTGGGAAGCCTGCAATCTGAGATAATCTTGGAATGAATTCAAGAATGCAATCTTGGAAAACTTCCGACCATTGGTGGCACAAAACCCGTGCACTGCTGTTGGTGCTCAAACAAGACAATTCTGTCACAGATTTTTGAAACAATTCAAGAGGCATGCTGGCATGTTAAAGGGGATTGAGGGGGAATACTTATGGATATTTTCTCCAACGGACTGAAGGAAGAAATTGTTGCAGAAGTAAAGCTGTTTGAACCTAAAGACGCATAGGAGTGTCCAGATTGACTGTGCACATAAATCACGTGCATAATAGTACTTAATTACGGACATACGTGCTTGAGGCTTGAGCTTGTATTGACTGTGCACATAAATCACATGCATAAGGGAATGAAGAGGATATGAACTGCTGCCTGATGATCTTTTAATTCTATGATTGTCATGATTATTTTTGGGAATCACTCAGGGGCATTAAAAAATAATGATAATAAAGTTGCAAGTTTAACACCAATATTTTGTCATGCAGTTTATATGATCTGGCATTGGCTGCCTCTAGCTGTGGCATTCCTGTGCTAAGCGCCACTTGTATTATTAGTTATTCTGTGGGGGAACTAGTCAATTAACCTATTTTTTTTCTTCCTGTTTTACACAATGACCACTTTCTGAATGTACATGGCGCAACATACATGTTTTTACCTATATTTCACTCAAGCACTAAGTTTATTTTGTGTTGTGCATGATGTTTTACTCCTCATGGGAAAGACTGTTCTTGCTCTGCATTTAGTGACAATCATGATGCTAAATGTTATGATATTGCCAAGTTTTCATGAGTCTACATTCTGGTGTTTACAGGTGTTACCTACATCCCTGAGCGATCACTAAAGATAAATGCAACTTCTAGCATTTCCAAGGGGATTATTTAGTACATACTGAGGCTGGTTGCACTTATTTCATTGCTGTAGGGTGTAGACGCAAACATGGATGGTTTTTCTTACCTGGATCTTAGAATTGCTCTTCGTACTTGCTCCCATTGGCACAAGGGTATATCCCTTATTGGAGCATTGTGAATGTGATGGAGTTGGCGTGTCAATTTGTCAAAACAAGAGCTTCGCTTATGTATTATAAACCACGAGCTTAAAGATAGATGATTGTTACATACCCCTTTAAGGGGAAAAATGTAATTTTTATTGTTTGTTTTTTGGTTTTTTGTGTGAAGATGTACGTATCTGATGTGGAAGCAATGAATCGCCTCTCAATCCATGGCACTGGAAAGTTGGAAATTAATGCCCCCTTTCAGATGAAATAAGTGGAAGCATAGTGGCAGAAATTTAAAACCTCATGATTGATAACACAATATAAAGAAAACATGAAGAGTAAGCAAGTAAATATAGAGAAGAGAACAACAAGAAATAGAGAAATGAGGATATTCTGCTAGGTGCAGCCTCTGTATTTATAATTGTAGGTTTGGAGTGTTGAACAAGTATACATGAGTCTGCCCCATTTAACCCTAACTCCTAACCTAGATGAGTATTCAAATATTTATAACACTTTCCCTTGGATAACCATCTCTTAAGAATATGCCTTGATAAAACTGTATGGGCTAGGCGAATCCTTTACAAGTAGGGGTGGAAATAAGCCAGGCGGCCCAACAGAGGCTTGTGGCTTGGCTTGTGGCTTGGCTTGTCAGAGGCTTGCCTTAGCTTGACTCGTTTATTAAAAAAGCTGGGCTTAAGCTTTTTAAAAGGCTTAATTAACTATAAAGGTCAAGCCCAAGCTATCATAAAAGCCTATCTGGCTTGATAGGCCGACTTGTTATGGATTTATTTGAGATTGAGACTTATTATTATTGGTTTTACTTATATGTTTAAGACTTAAGACATATTATTATCAAATGATTTGTTTATGTTTAATTTTAGTTTTGTTTGTTTTAAACAACTGAGGTTTTGTTCTTTGAAATGCAATGATATATAGGTTTTTTATTTATTTGAAAACGAAATGCAATGATATATATATAAAGGTTTATTAGCTCATCGACCTATTAGCCCGTCAGTCTATCGACATTCTTTAGATGAAATTGTCTGATGTGTGTTAACTAGGCTTTTAAGTAGGCTTGTAGGTCAAACAAGACTTTATAATAAGCCGAGCCAAGCCTTAAAATTTGGCTTGTTGACAGGCCACAAGCAGGCTTGGGCCATGAAAACACAATGCAGGCCAAGCTTGGGCCACACAAAGCTTGGCTTGACTTGGCTTATTTCCACCCCTATTTACAAGCCTAGGACCCGCTACAGATACGGACAAGATGCAAGATAGAGGCTCCCGAACCGACAGGTTGGGCTCCTCATAAGCAACCTGGCCGCCATCATAGGACGTCCTAGTCTAGGCATAGAAGAGTTACCTGCCTATATGTCGGATTTGTGCCTATTTTACTTACTTGTATCAGGAATTGGGCCTTGAATGTGAGACCCAATTCCCCAAATCTTCTAGTCTAAGGATCCACCCTATATAAGGGTGGGGGGGGGGGGTCCTCCATTGTACTAGGTAGCTTTTTACTCATTAATGAAATAGCACACTTGATATCATCATCTTTGCTAGGGTTTGTTAGAATATTCTCTTGGGCCTAGTGAACTGATACACGTTTTACCCGAAGTAATATAAAAGATTGTTGAATCACAGAGATTGATGAAGAATCGATTTACAAGAGCAATGGTTGCTTAAACCAAAAGAAAAGTAAAAACAATATATGATTGATTAGTTGGTAAAGAGCTTAGAGTTCAGAAGTAGAGAAGAAACAATGTTAAAAGCTTAGCATTTATATTAGCTTCACCAAAACAAGTTATGTTTCAAGAAATCTGAGTGCATATGGAATGTATGGAATTCTTTCTATTGTTGATATAGCCTAGTTCTCTTAGTGTTGATTCCTCACGTTAGAAAGAGCTTCCAATAGACTTCACCAGTCCGATTCCTCACCACCTATGAGCAGTTTAGTTGAAGATTAAATTCATCTTAAGTTCAGGCCACCGTATTAAGTTCATCATAAGGTGCAAAATGCTTAAATAAATGTAACCCTAAGTCTCCATTTCTAAACCAAACTTTCATTTGTGCATAGAAAGGTAAGATAACATGCATGCATTCAATCTAATATTGAAACAATAGGTTAGACTCATAGAAAGAAAACACTATTCCATATAAAACCTCGGAACTTCGAAACATAAACAAGAAATGCTAAAAGAAATTTAGCCAAGCATGAATAAGGTAAACATGTTTCTAACCTAAATAAGAGCCTCAGTGGAACATGCCTCATCGTTTGATCAAAGAAACTCCACAAGGAAGTCAGTCAAAGATTTCTCGACATCTGCAGCCGTGGGTGATCTGACACTACACAGTGACCAAGGTTGAAGGCATAACGCTCCATCCATCAACGAGCTGTTTGGTCATATCAACGGGTAATAGCCCCCCAATGGATGTGGCGAGGATTATTTCTTACAAGATTTACTCACACTACAATGTGGGTAAGGAGAAGCCTCAACCCATCTTTCCTCATCTGATTTGTGCCTTGATTCATGATGTCAGGGACCAAGCTATGAGGCCAATCTTTGTTGTGCAGAAGAGGTTGATGGTTTCCCCCATTCTGAGCAAGGATCGGGTGAACCAACTTTTTAAGGAATGGATGTCTAGGATGCCTCAAGAGGAAGAAGAGGAAGAGGATCCTACAGAGGCAGCACAAGAAGAAGAAGAAGAGGAGGAGGAGAATGAGGTAGTGAATGAGGTGGCAACTCCACCGCGTGCTAGTCCTTCACCTGCTTGGATGGAGGCCGCCTTCGGGCGCATGTATTTGAGACAAGATCGTCTTCATAGGGATCTTGATCTTCGGGCAAGGAATGATTGATCTGAGCCCAATGCATGATGCCGGAATTCATCCGGAGTATGATGATGGGAGGGGTAACCAAGGCCTCATGGAGTGATTGGTGATGAGGTATTTCTACTCTTAGATAGCTTTGTTTTTTGTTGGGTCTATTGCTTCCCTATACTCACATGTTGTTGCCCGCAAGCTGTGATCTTGTACTTGTGCTGGTTTTGAAAATTGATTTTATGGATACTTAAGTTGTTTTTGGGGATGAGTGATTGCATGCTTGGGAAAGAGAGGAGGAGACTTCGGTCTTCCGAGTGTTTCTTGAGAATAGGTTGGTGTGAGTCCATTAAGGGTCTATCTTCGACCCTTCACCATAAAAATTCCCTGGAGGATCCTGACTCACTTGTACTTCTTGGTTCTGCGTTGATTTCACTCATTGCATGCTTTATGATACTTGCCTAATTCTTGAGACTTTTAGGACTTTGAGCTTCTGAGTTTATTGGCTTGAACATTATCCTTAGTTGTCTCATTTGAGCCTTAATGGAGATTTTATTGTTGCCAAATAATTGAGATGATTGTTAGGTTGAAAATTCGGGGAGTGTTGGTCCTTAAAATTGTATGGAGCTAAATGAATTCTGAAATAGTCTCTTGCCCCAAATGAAAATTGGAAAAATAGGAAAAGAAAAGAAAAAAAAGAACTCCTAATCAAATTGGAGTTGAAAAAGAAAAAAAAGAAAGAAAGTTGAGAAAGGGGTCAAGAGACTTGTGTTTAATTTGCTTGTTGTTAAAAGCTCCAGGGTACTTATTTTGGACCACACTCATCATTCTTTGAAAGCCTAGTCATCCTTAGGGACCAACTACCGACATGTTTAACCAAGCCAACATTTCAACCCTCTTTAAAGTCTCTTCGAATTTGTGCAAGTTTGATCTCTGTGGCCTTTGAGTGAATGATACCCAACACCTATGAACTACTTGTGTGCTCAGTGCACTATATCAATGTCTCATCTTAGGAGTTTAGATCTATATGCTTTCCATGAATGACTCTACACTCTTCTCTATTTGAAAGTTGCATGAAGTTGGTTGTTGAATCTTTCTCTTGGAATCAGCTGTAGTTTCTCTATCCCCCTGTTTTGTGGTTAGTATCCTTTGTGAGGCACTTGTCTTGGGAGAATTTCTTGCGCTTGAGGGCAAGCGAGTGTTTTTTACGCTCGAGGGCGAGTTGTCGTTGAGTATAGTGGTGTGATGACCCTATTTTAGTAGTGTTTTTAGGGTCATTTCTTTGTGAGTTTTGAGTCTTTTCTCTTTGTCTCATGTAGTGTTTCATGCATTCTCATCCATTTTTATCTTTATTTAAGTTTTTGTTTAGTTTTGGTAATTATGTAGTTTTATAGGGGTCTTTCTTGAATTTTTATAGAGTTTAGGACTTGCATGTGTTTTCCATGGAATTATGAGGACTATTGTGCTTAAAAACCCTTTGATTTACTTGATATTTTTCCTTGTCTTGGTCCTTAAGTACTTCAGCAGGTAACTCATGAAGAGGAAATGCCAAAAAGCTTGAAGAATTGATAGAAACATTCAAAGGGGGGTTACAAGAAGCCAAAAAGCCATCAGAATGTTTGCTGGCGCTCAAGCGCCCATGCCTGGCGCTCAAGCGCCAGCCTTCCAGTAGCAGGATTGCTAGCTTCTGCCTTATGGGCGCTCAAGCGCCTCAGGGCAGCGCTTGAGCGCCCCTGCTCGACCTGGTTGCCTATAAATAAGGCCTTAGGCCATTTTGTTCAGGACTTATAACTTTTTCTTATAATTTTACCAAGTATTGAAGCTTAGGAAGTGCTTTTGGGGCTTGTGGGAAGCTTCCAACTTGTATTTTCCAGGTTTCTTTACATTTCTTTGTATGGATTTCCTAGCCATGAGTGGCTAGTTTACTTTTTTCTTTGGGTTTAAGTGATTTCATGAATCTCTAGTTGTTAATTCCTATCCCTATGCTTTTGTTCTTGAATCTACCTTGAATTTCAATTCTATATTGCATGATTAGCTTGTGTGCACACTTTCTAAAGGCTAAACTATAATCATATAGGAAGATTGTTGTGGTTTAGGGACTTAGATTGAAATTGATCCTTCTATGCTTGCTACTAGGATTATAGTAAGGGTTGAGTTTTGTTGGCCTGAATTTGCATGATCTAAAACCTCATATAAATGACTAAGTACACAAGGAATTGGGCTTAGCTTTTAGTATGAGAGAATTGCTTATGTGAGGAATCAATAAGTGAGTAACTAGGCTAGAACAACAAGGGTTTGAATCAAGGTTACATATGCATAGGGTAGGTTGACTAGAGAGGATTGGATGATCGATAACCCAAGGCATTTCCATCAATTGATAATTTCAACTCTTTACTTTTGCTTATTTTGCAAACCCTTTTATCACAATCAACCAAATCAAAATCTCAAATTTTCTTGCTTTCAAAACTCACAAGCTTCAAGCTTAAACCATAATTCTCACTCACGGTCCCTGTGGATTCGATATTAAAACCCGGAGATATCTGTGCACTTGCAGATTGTCCAACAATGGGCGACGGAATGTCCTGCACATTAGCTTGGACATCTATAGTTTGACAAGGAGCCTCATCTTCATCATCTACACACTCTTTCCTCTCTTCAGGATTGTCATCTACTACAACATTTATAGATTCCAACATCACCTTGGTGCATGAGTTGAAAACCCTGTAAGCTCTATTGTTGTCTGAATATCCTAGAGGCTTATTAGAACTTTTGGTCCCCCAGGTTTCTAATTTGTGCAAACGGGGTATCTAAACTTTAAAAATAGTATTCATGGCTTCAACCAAAAAATGATAAGGTAGGCTTTTGGCATGCAACATGACTCTAGGTGATTCTTGTAGAGTTCTATTTTTCCTTTCAACTACTCCATTCTGCTGGGGAGTAATGAGAGCTGAAAGTTGATGAGTGATCCCTTCAGATGAACAAAACTCAAGAGAATTTTCTATTCTCAAATTCTTTGCCAGAATCACTTCTTATCTTTACTATACTGCTTCATTTTTCCCTCTGAATGCGAAGGCACAGATCTTTGAATACACCAAAAGTACCTGTCTTTTCCCTGATAAAGTCCACATGTAGCAATCGTCTTATGATCTAGCTCCCTTCATTAGTACATCCTCATTGCTATTTGTAACAACACGTTCAGATTTACTGAAAAGGACCTTCAGACCTTGATCACACAATTGACTTATATTTATCAGATTTGCAGTAGGACCTTTAACAAGTAGAACATCATTAAGATTTGGAGATTCTGAGTTAGAAAATTTGCATATTCCCTTGATTTTTCCTCTGGCTCCATTTCCAAAAGTAACATAACTATTGACATGTGATAAGAGCTCTTCCAGATAGCTTTTTACCCTTCTCATATGCCTGGAGCATCCACTATTAAAATATCAGTCCTCCCTTGATGAAGCTCGTAGAGAGGTATGAGCAATGAGACAAGTTTGAACAGCTTTTAGCTTCTACTCATTTCTAATCTTGACATTTTTCTCAACTGCTCCTATCTGATCATGAAGCTTAGGGTACCCATACACCTTATAACAATATGACCTAATATGACCAAATCTTCCACAATGATGATACCTCCAAGTTGAGTTTTGGTAATCTCTTACTTGTGGATAAAGATGTTTGTTGGCAAATCCGCAAGTGTACGAATCCACCCGGTTTTAATTATCGAACCACAGGGATTGTGAGTGAATAGATTCAGTTCAAGTCTTGAGTTTGAAGGTTTGTTTTATTAAGAAAAAGATATGTCGAAGTAGTAATAGGGAAAATAAACATAAACTCAGAAAAGAACATGCTTTGGGTCCTTGCTCAACTAGTCAATTTAAGCACATCATTCTAAGCACATGAACTCATGAATCTCTCCTTGATGTTATAGCCTAAGCAACTACCTATCGATGCCTCACATAGATAATCCTTTCAAACCAAAAGATAAGCCCAATTCCTTGTGTACTTAAACATTTGTTTGAAGCATAAAGATTACAAAGTTCAGGCCAACAAACCCCAACCCTTCCTCTATTACTAGTAGCCAAGATAGAAGGGGTAATCCCAAATCGGTTCCCTAATCTATAACAAACTTCTGTTCTGATTATAGAAAAGCATAAAGCAAGCATGCACACAAGCTTATATTGAAATTCAGAAAATGGGATTTAAGGATAAAAGAAGAACATGTGGGAAAGAACTTAAGATTATAACTTAAAGATGAAAAGTCTTACAAGAAAACCAAAGCAATAGAAGAGATTAGCCAAGCATGATAAGAGCCATGCTTGGCTAAGAACCTGAATTACATGCTTGGAAGCCTCCTCTCACTCTCCTAGATGTTCCTCTACCTCTGAGTTTTACAAAGTATGAAAAGATATGAAAAATTACAAAAGAAAACCACTAAAAACCTATTTATAGGCAAAAGAGTCGAGTTGGGGCGCTCAAGCGCTGCCCTGGGGCGCTTGAGCGCCCATATGGCAGAAACAAGCTTCCTTGCTACTGGAAGGCTGGCGCTGGAGCGCCAGGCATGAGCGCTTGAGCGCTAGCCACACGTTCTGATGGCTTTTTAGCTTCTTGTAACCCCCCTTTGAATGTTTCCATCAATTCTTCATGCTTTTTTGCCTTCCCTCTTCATGAGTTATCAGCTGAAATACTTAAGGACCAAGACAAGGAAAAATATCAAGAAATTTAAAGGGTTTAAAGCACAATAGTCCCTCACAATTCAAATGGAAAACACATGCAAGACCTAAACTTTATAAAATGCAAGAAAGACCCTTATAAAACTACAAAATCGCTAAACTAATGCAAATGCACAAGTGTGTATTGATCAAAGGAGCCAAGAGTCCTTTACAAATGGTAACCGCTCCCTATTTATAGTAAGGGAGCTGGGCCTAGCGTGCATAACTGCCCCTGTTGAGCCGATTGGGTCTCGTGCATAACTCTTCTCCCTCCACCTTTGGCTTGCTTCCCTGGTGAGTTTCTTCTACCCATTCTCGCTTTTTCTTTTACTTACTCCTGTGACTGTCATTCTTCCCACCATGTCACCCAAACAACAATCCGATGACCTCCACCATGATACCAACTGTAACACCCCTTCAACCTCTTCTTCTCAACGCGAGTCGATGCTAGAAATGTCAGATGGAACCCCTCCTTTCGAAGAGAAACCCTGAAGGTATGAAAAACACTAGAAAAAGGGGTTTGAATAGTGGGTTGAGAAGAGGTGAGTGTATCAATTTGTAAAGTAGTAGCAGTGCTAGCAGCAGGAATACCTGAAATTCTAGCAGAGGTCCTTGCAGAGGTTCTGGGAGCAGTATGCATCGCGAGATGAGAACTTGCAGCCTTGCTTTCTGTTGTAAACTTCTTCTGCTTCTGCTTCTTTTTCTCCTTCTTCGGTTCAGAAGATTCTGACCTCTTATGCTTCTTGCCTTTGGTAGCATAAGCATCCGGAGGACCCTCCGGAAGATTGTCAAGGAACTTCTGTGGGTCAAAGTCAGAGTCTAGTTCAGCCATTTCCTTCAGATACTCATAGATGGTTTTTGGATTGTCTTGCTTGGTCCAGAAAGGATAATCTTCAACCTTGTCTCTGGTGTTGATAATGACTTATGGAGCCTCATCAACAAGAGCAACAGTAAAATTCTCCAGAATCCCTATATGCCTGAGGTTCTTAGCATTCTGTGCATCACCGTAGGTTGCAATCAGATCATCGGTGAAGTTGGCACCTTCACGATACCTTACAAGCCCATTTTCCACAAATATGTCAGATAACAATCTGCCAAAGGGAATGTAGGCTGTGACATTTTTCTTCTCATTATCTGTAGTCCTTGTCTTTCTAACCATCTCCTTCAGATAGGTAAAGAGCAGAAACGGAAGACAGATTTGCTGATGTGTCTTCATACAGTACAGGATGTACTTCTGAGTGGCATTGATGTAATCTGCAGAATTTGTAAGTGGTCTTGGGTTGATGCAGGTGAGGATGATCTTCTGCCAAACTCTTAGGTCAGAGTGCAGATCCTTGACTTTGTAATCAGTTTTCTTCTCATCATAGTTATTGAAGATTCCTTTGTGCACTTGGTATTTGACCAAACGAGATTTTTTGCCAATGCCATGGATCCTTCTTCCCTTGAGACGTTCCATTTTTAGAAGCCTGGCAATGGAAATCTCTGTGATTACGATCCTTTGTCCCAGAACATGTGAGACAACGTAGGTGTCATCATCACATTCATCTTGTCTCCAGAAGTCCATTACTAACTTCTCATAAACGGTGTTGATTATTTTGTGTTGATGAAGATTCTCTAAGCGTTGGCTGCATTTTGTCTATGTTATGTGATGTGCTTAATGGTGTGACAAACAATATTGTCAGTGTCTGTTGTGTAACCTCATGCCGGGAGCATCTGGTAGGACATTATGGTTAAGGTTGCTGGAAGTGTTTTACGTGTTTCATGTTATGTTTTTAATTGTGAAGATTCGTCGGTGCTGCAAACGGTTTCATTAGCTGGACATGTCTTATGTGTTTATGGAATTAACCTATTTAGGGAAATAAGGTTAATTAGTGCAGACCAATTTAAATGTTGATTTGGTCTTATTTGTGGAGAAAATCTTTTTGAAGATTCACTGCAACTTTGCTACATGGACTCTTTGATGCTCAAGCCCATTGAAGACCTCACCAGTGGAGCATCTATTTAAAGTGTTGAAGAAACCCTAGTTGATCATGAGAGAGATTTGATAGAGTGTTAGTTGTTCTTCAGGGTTTTCTTTGTGAGTTCATTGTGTGTTTTGTAATCAACTCACGTGCTTCCATTGATCAAATAAGCACTGAGTTGTTGTGTTTCGTTGATAGTGTTTCTCTGCAACCATTTGTACTTTGAGATTCAATCACTGAGGTAGTGATTGTGAGAGAAAGTGAGAGGGGTCTCATACTTAGGGGGAGTTCTAAGTAATAATCCATTGGTAGGAACATGGGCTGTTCAACTAAGACCTTGATGTACTTGACTCTCTATAATAGTGGAGTGGATTATCTTTCTCGGGCTGAAGCCCTCTAGACGTAGGTGACATTGCACCGAATTGGGTTAACAACTCTTGTGTCATTTATTTTTTAGTTGTTGTTACTTGTGATTTGTATTAACGTTGTGTTTTATTTTGTGCATGTTCTACACAATGTCCTGAACATTGTGTAACACATTTGTCTAAGGTGAACTAGAATTTCAATTGGCATCAGAGCAGGCACCCTGTTCTGCTTGGGTGAGCTCCAGGGAGGATAAATTTTGGTTCGATGGACGGTTCGAAGGATGTTGGTTTTGCTTACAGGCCACCAATTCTTGATGGCACAAATTACGACTACTGGAAGACACGTATGATTGCCTATCTCAAATCCATTGATAGCAAGACCTGGAAGGCTGTCATCAAAGGATGGACTTATCTAGTTCTTGCACCTAAAGAAGGAACGTCAACTACAAAGTTGAAGCCAGAAGCTGACTGGACTAAAGAAGAAGATGATGAGGCTCTGGGAAACTCTAAGGCTCTGAATGCAATCTTTCATTGTGTGGACAAGAGTATGTTCAAGCTAATCAACACGTGCACTGTGGCCAAAGATGCTTGGGAGATTCTCAAGACTGCACATGAGGGAACCTCAAGAGTGCGCATGTCAAGGCTCCAAATCTTAACCATGCAGTTTGAAAATCTGAGGATGAAGGAGGATGAGACCATGACCGAGTTTCATATGAGGGTTCCTGATTTAGCTAATAATTCCTTTGCGTTGGGTGAGCAAATGTCAGAAGAAAAGTGTAAGATCAAGTTTTGATCTAGTAGTACAACTCTATGTTTTGATGATTACAAGTTAACCTTTTGATATGAACAATTGTGGTACTCTAACGTGTTTTTCTGAGTGTGCTATTTACAGGCTCTGACCTCAACTCAATCTCACACAAATCAGAAGCACTGTGTATAAAGGGTAACCCAAGCAACGCTTTCGCATTCACCATGTTCAGTATGAACAGTGGAAAAGCTTCAGAAGTTCTGAAGCTATACAAACTCTGATGTGGACTCAGTCGCTAGAAGCTCTGAAGATCCAGAAGTTCTGATAACCAAGAAACACTGAAGGTTCAGATGTTCTGATGGTGTAGAAGACTCTGAAGATCCAGAAGCTGAATAGTGGAAACTCTGAAGTCCAGAAGCAAGAAACTCTGAAGGCCATGTTCTTCCCTCTGAGTTCAGAATCAGAAGATACAATGGTCAGAGGATCTGTGCTTTCCCTCTGACTCTGATCAACCGGCTTCACAAGTTCCAATATGAAGTATTCCCCTGATCAGAAGTCTCCTAGGTTAAAAGGTCAAGTCGCTATCCAAGTACAAAAGCAAGTGTACCTTCCTGACGACCTACCTAACGTTCTCAGCCACAGCAGAAGCTGGATTTTCCAGAACTGCCCTCCAACGGTAGCATTTCCCATGCAACGCTCAACCCTAATCCTTGGAGTATATATAGAGGCTGAAGATTGAAAGAAGCGGCTAGAAAGAAACACATATACGCGCAAGACATATTCAAAATATTCTAAGCTTTCTTTCATCTGAAATTCATTGTGTTTACTATTAGCTTTTTAGAAGCAAATCTCTTGTAAACAATTCTTTGATAAACAGTTTGTTTAGTTCCTTTAGGAGATCAAGGTTGATCGGATCCTAGAGAAGACTAAGAGAGTGAATCTTAGTGTGAGCTAAGTCAGTGTAATTGTTAGTCACTTGTAGGTTTCAAGTGCAGTTGTAACTCTTACCTGATTAGTGGATTGCCTTCATTCTAAGAAGGAAGAAATCACCTTAACGGGTGGACTGGAGTAGCTTGAGTGATTTATCAAGTGAACCAGGATAAAATCCTTGTGTGCTTTTCTATCTCTTATCTTTAGCACTTAAGTTCTCGAAAGATTTGTCAAAATCTTTAAGGTGGAAGTTTTGTTCTGAAAACGTTATTCAAACCCCCCCTTTCTACCGTTTTTCATACCTTCAATTGGTATCAGAGCGCAAGTTCTGATTACCACACCTAACAGTGTTCAGTGATCCGGGCCGGTGTGAAAAACAATGGCTGCCACCACCAGTGAAACTCAAAGAGATGGTTACAACGCAAAGCCTCCTATGTTCGATGGTCAAAGGTTCGAATATTGGAAAGATAGACTGGAAAGTTTCTTTCTGGGTTTCGATGCAGATCTCTGGGATATTATTGTGGATGGCTATGAGCGTCCAGTTGATGCAGATGGCAAGAAGATCCCAAGGTCAGAGATGACTGCAGATCAAAAGAAGCTGTACTCACAACATCACAAAGCAAGAGCAATTCTTCTAAGTGCTATTTCCTATGAGGAGTACCAGAAGATTACAGATCGTGAGTTTGCTAAAGGCATTTTTGAATCTCTGAAGATGTCTCATGAAGGAAACAAGAAAGTCAAAGAATCAAAGGCATTGTCTTTGATCCAAAAGTATGAATCCTTCATCATGGAGCCAAATGAGTCCATTGAAGAAATGTTCTCCAGATTTCAATTGCTTGTAGCTGGCATACGACCTCTCAACAAGAGCTACACAACAAAAGATCATGTCATAAGGGTCATCAGGTGTCTTCCTGAAAGTTGGATTCCTTTGGTGACTTCAATAGAGCTCACGAGAGACGTTGAGAATATGAGTTTAGAAGAACTCATCAGCATTTTGAAATGCCATGAGCTGAAACGCTCAGAGAGATGCAAGATCTGAGGAAAAAGTCCATAGCCTTGAAATCCAAATCTGAAAAGGCTAAGGTTGAGAAGTCAAAGGCTCTTCAAGCTGAAGAAGAAGAATCTGAAGAAGCATCAGAAGATTCTGATGAAGATGAGCTGACTCTGATCTCCAAGAGACTCAACCGCATCTGGAAGCACAGGCAGAGCAAGTTCAAAGGCTCTGGAAAGGCAAAAGGAAAGTATGAGTCCTCAGGCCAGAAGAAGTCTTCAATCAAGGAAGTCACATGTTTTGAGTGCAAAGAATCTGGGCACTACAAAAGTGATTGTCCAAAGTTGAAGAAAGACAAGAAGCCAAAGAAGCACTTCAAGACGAAGAAGAGTCTGATGGTGACATTTGATGAATCAGAGTCAGAGGATGTTGACTCTGATGGTGAAGTCCAAGGACTCATGGCAATTGTCAAAGACAAGGAAGCAGAGTCAAAGGAAGCTGTTGACTCTGACTCAGAATCAGAAGGAGATCCTAACTCAGACGATGAAAATGAGGTATTTGCTTCTTTCTCTACCTCTGAACTGAAACATGCTTTGTCTAATATCATGGATAAGTATAACTCTTTATTGTCTAAGCATAAAAAGTTGAAAAAGAACTTATCTGCTGTCTCCAAGACTCCTTCTGAACATGAGAAAATTATTTCTGATTTGAAAAATGAAAATCATGCTTTGGTAAATTCTAACTCTGTGCTTAAGAACCAGATTGCTAAGTTAGAAGAAATTGTTGCCTGTGATGCCTCTGATTGTAGAAATGAATCTAAGTATGAAAAGTCTTTTCAAAGATTCCTAGCTAAAAGCGTGGATAGAAGCTTAATGGCTTCAATGATCTATGGCGTAAGCAGAAATGGAATGCATGGCATTGGCTATTCTAAACCAATTAGAAATGAGCCTTCTGTGTCTAAAGCTAAATCCTTGTATGAATGCTTTGTTCCCTCTGGTACCATATTGCCTGATCCTGTACCTGCTAAAATTGCTAAAAACCCTCTTAAAAAGGGATCTTTCTCTATGACTAAATATCATGCAAATATTCCTTTAAAATATTATGTTGAGACACCCAAGGTGATCAGAACCTCTGGGGTAACTAACAAAAGAGGACCCAGAAAGTGGGTACCTAAGGACAAGATTATCTATGTTGCAGATATCCTTGATAGCTCCACTGAAACACCAATCATGGTATCTGGACAGTGGATGCTCGCGTCACATGACGGGAGAAAAGCGTATGTTCCGAGAGCTGAAACTTAAGCCTGGAGGCGAAGTTGGCTTCGGAGGAAATGAAAAGGGTAAAATTGTTGGTACTGGTACTATTTGTGTAGATAGTAGTCCATGCATTGACAATGTTTTATTGGTAGACGGCTTAACACATAACTTATTGTCTATAAGTCAATTAGCTGACAAGGGTTATGATGTTATATTCAATCAAAAGTCCTGCCGGGCTGTAAGTCAGATCGATGGCTCTGTTCTGTTTAACAGCAAGAGGAAGAACAACATTTATAAGATCAGATTATCTGAGTTGGAGGCTTAGAATGTGAAGTGCCTTCTGTCTGTTGATGAAGAGCAGTGGGTATGGCATAGACGGTTAGGGCATGCCAGTATGAGAAAGATTTCTCAGCTGAGCAAGCTAAATCTTGTCAGGGGCTTACCCAATCTGAAGTTCGCTTCAGACGCTCTTTGTGAAGCATGTCAGAAAGGCAAATTCACAAAAGTCCCTTTCAAGGCAAAGAATGTTGTCTCAACCTCAAGGCCGTTGGAACTTCTGCATATCGACCTTTTTGGACCAGTGAAAACTGAGTCTATAGGTGGCAAGAGATATGGGATGGTTATCGTTGATGACTATAGCCGCTGGACATGGGTAAAGTTTCTAACCCGCAAGGATGAGTCTCATGCTGTGTTCTCTACCTTCATTGCTCAAGTGCAAAACGAGAAGGCTTGTAGGATTGTGCGTGTCAGAAGTGACCATGGTGGAGAGTTTGAGAATGACAAGTTTGAGAGTCTGTTTGATTCCTATGGAATTGCACATGATTTCTCTTGTCCCAGAACTCCTCAACAAAATGGTGTTGTTGAGAGGAAGAACAGAACTCTTCAGGAGATGGCTAGAACCATGCTCCAAGAAACTGGCATGGCTAAGCACTTTTGGGCAGAGGCAGTAAATACAGCATGTTACATTCAGAACAGAATCTCTGTGAGACCAATTCTAAATAAGACTCCTTATGAATTGTGGAAGAACATAAAACCCAACATTTCTTATTTTCATCCTTTTGGCTGTGTTTGTTATGTTCTCAATACTAAGGATAGATTGCATAAATTTGATGCTAAGTCTTCTAAGTGTCTATTACTTGGTTATTCTGATAGATCTAAAGTTTTTAGATTTTATAATACTGATGCTAAGACTATTGAAGAATCTATTCATGTTAGATTTGATGATTAGCTTGACTCTGACCAGTCAAAGCTAGTTGAAAAGTTTGCAGATTTAAGCATTAATGTTTCTGACAAAGGCAAAGCTCCAGAGGAAGTTGAGCCAGAGGAAGATGAACCAGAGGAAGAAGCTGGTCCCTCTAACTCACAAACTCTGAAGAAGAGCAGAATCACTGAAGCTCACCCTAGGGAATTGATTCTGGGCAACAAAGATGAACCAGTCAGAACCAGATCTGCCTTCAGACCCTCTGAAGAGACCTTGCTGAGTCTGAAAGGATTGGTGTCCTTAATTGAACCCAAGTCCATAGATGAAGCTCTTCAGGACAAGGATTGGATTCGGGCCATGGAAGAAGAACTGAATCAATTCTCCAAGAACGATGTTTGGAGCTTAGTGAAGAAGCCTGAGAGTGTCCATGTTATTGGAACGAAATGGGTATTCAGAAACAAGCTAAATGAGAAAGGAGAAGTAGTCAGAAACAAGGCAAGGCTAGTTGCTCAAGGCTACAGCCAGCAGGAAGGAATAGACTACACTGAAACATTTGCTCCGGTAGCAAGACTGGAGGCAATTAGACTGTTGATCTCCTTCTCAGTAAATCACAACATAGTTCTACATCAGATGGACGTAAAGAGTGCCTTCCTAAATGGTTATATCTCAGAGGAAGTCTATGTTCATCAACCCCCAGGTTTTGAAGATGAAAAGAAACCAGACCATGTGTTCAAATTGAAGAAATCACTCTACGGTCTGAAGCAAGCTCCCAGAGCATGGTATGAGAGACTTAGCTCATTCCTTCTGGAGAATGAGTTTGTAAGGGGTAAAGTAGATACAACTCTTTTTTGCAAGACTTATAAAGATGATATCTTAATTGTGCAAATTTATGTTGATGATATTATATTTGGTTCTGCTAATCAATCTCTATGCAAAGAATTTTCTGAGATGATGCAGGCTGAATTTGAGATGAGTATGATGGGAGAATTAAAGTACTTTCTGGGAATACAAGTTGATCAAACACCAGAAGGAACATATATCCATCAGAGCAAGTACACTAAAGAACTTCTGAAGAAGTTCAATATGCTGGAATCTACAGTGGCCAAGACTCCAATGCATCCTACATGCATTTTGGAGAAAGAAGATAAAAGTGGTAAAGTATGTCAGAAGCTCTATCGTGGAATGATAGGTTCACTTCTATACTTAACTGCATCTAGGCCAGACATATTATTTAGTGTTCACTTATGTGCTCGTTTCCAATCAGATCCAAGGGAAACCCACTTAACTGCTGTTAAGAGGATCCTAAAGTATCTGAAAGGCACCACTAACCTTGGCTTGATGTATAAGAAAACATCAGAGTATAAGCTTTCAGGTTATTGTGATGCTGATAATGCTGGAGATAGAACAGAGAGAAAAAGTACTTCTGGAAATTGTCAATTTCTGGGAAGCAATCTAGTCTCATGGGCAAGCAAGAGGCAATCAACCATTGCACTATCAACTGCAGAGGCAGAATATATCTCAGCAGCAATATGCAGCACTCAGATGCTCTGGATGAAACATCAGCTGGAGGATTATCAGATCCTTGAGAGCAATATCCCAATCTATTGTGATAACACTGCTGCAATCTCATTGAGTAAGAATCCTATCTTGCATTCAAGGGCAAAGCACATTGAGGTAAAGTATCACTTTATTAGAGATTATGTACAGAAGGGCGTACTTCTTCTGAAGTTTGTTGATACTGACCATCAATGGGCAGATATCTTTACAAAGCCCTTAGTAGAGGATAGATTTAATTTTATTCTGAAAAATCTAAACATGGACTTTTGTCCAGAGTGAAGATGGATCAGAACCTCTGACTATGATACTTCTTGATCAGAAGATGTCTAGTCCAGAAGGTAACTCAATCAGAGTGTGTGTGCCCACTGGTACTGACTCTGAAGCTGAGACAACAACACGTGTGTCAGAATTTCTGATGCATAATTCCTTGTGCCCGTGTGACAGTCTGTTATGATTGCGTGTAGATATGCTTATCTCCTGTGTGTGATTGTGTATTTTACTGTTACTATCTATCTTTAATTTTCAACCGTTGATCTTAAAGTGCTTTTTGAATCAACAACGGTTATTTGATAAAACCCACTATACACACACGTTCTCGTTCACTTCCGGTTTTCACTCTCGCATTCTCTGCTTTTCAAAACCGCCTCTTTCTTGATTTCTCTCTCGATCTCTCTTCATCCTTCAAACTTCATTTTCTACCTCAAACCTTCAACCTCTTCAAAATGGTGAGACAAACCAGAAGATCTACTGCAGATGCACCTCAGTTCCCTCACATGGTAGTTGGTTTGGCAACGGGTCAAAGGGGCTCTGAGAACCCGGCACAAGAACAAGTTCAAGCTCAAGAGCAGATTGTTCCAATTGCAGAACGGGGCTGTGCCGTTCACTGCGTATTTGCTCCTGAGGAACTCCAAGTCCTGGCAGAATGGAGATTCGACCTCGACAACCTGGCTGCAAATGGGTTTGATCTTCGTCCTGAAGTCCAAGCTCAAGGTTGGGGAAACTACTTCAACCGACTTCGAGGACCGGTGTATGAGAAGTTGGTCAAGGAATTCTGGAAGCACGCCGACTGCGATGATACTCAAGTGGTATCTCATATTCTTGGCAGGAAGATCATCATCACGGAGAAGTCATTCGTGAATCTGCTAGGTGCAGACACTGCTTATGGGTTTCGATTCCAATTCACTGAGTCGAAGCTGAAACCCAGCACCAAAGACAAAACCAACCAGGCCCTGTACAGCACTTTCAAACCGGGCAAGACAAGTTACAAGGTGATGGACCTTCACCCCAAACTCAGGATCTGGCACAAGATCCTGCTCAACTGCATCAATCAGAGACCGAAGGGCAGTTCCCCAGATTACATCAACTTCAACCAGAAGGCGATGCTGTTTTTCATTCAAGACAAGAGGAAGATCTGCCTTCCCTACTTCCTGTTCTCCTACTTGAAGGAGTGTATCCGGAAGTCTAGGACTACTGCCTCAATCAAGTCAGCAATCAAGTATATCCCCTTTGGGAGACTGCTGTCTGATCTCTTCTTTGAGAGTGGCCTCATTCAAGACCTGATCAATGCTGGTTGCACAGAGGACTTGAGCACAATTGTCAGCGATGTCTTCACTGCCAACTCTCTGAAGAAGATGGGTTTGGTCCAGAAGAAGATTGCTCCTGCTCATGAAGACACATCTTCTGAGATCAGAGGAAGAAGGATGCCTCTGAATGACTACCCACTGTGGACTCAAGCAGACAATCCTGAAGCCATCAGATGCTATGTTGAAGACCTCAGGGCTCAAGGATTCGAGATTGATCTTGAAGATTTCTTCAGCAGACTGCCGCCAGCTCCAGAGTTTCCTTCTCCTCCCAAGAAGAAAGCTCAGAGGAAGATGGTTCTGGAAGAATCCTCTGAAGAATCTGATGTCCCTCTGGTCAAGAAGACAAAGAGAAAGCCTGATGATGGTGATGATAGTGATAGTGAGGATGGTCCTCCAAAGAAGAAGCAGAAGAAGGTCAGAATCGTGGTGAAGCCTACTCGGGTGGAACCAGCTGCTGCAGTGGTCAGAAGGACTGAACCTCCTGCCAGAGTGACTCGATCATCAGCACATTCAAGTAAGCCTGCACTTGCTTCTGATGATGATTTGAATTTATTTGATGCACTTCCTATTTCTGCCTTGCTTCAACACTCCTCAAATCCCCTCACTCCTATTCCTGAATCCCAACCAGCCGCACAAACCACCTCTCCACCACATTCCCCACGATCCTCCTTCTTTCAACCTTCTCCTACCGAAGCACCTCTCTGGAATTTGCTTCAGAACCCAACCTCTAGGTCAGAAGATCCAACCTCTCTCCTTACCATTCCGTACGACCCATTATCTTCTAAACCCATCATCCATGACCAACCAGAGCCCAACCAAACAGAACCACAACCCAGAACGTCTAATCACTCTGCTCCCAGAGCATCAGCACGTCCTGCTGCCAGAACCACGGATACACACTCTTCAACAGCCTTTACACCTGTATCCTTCCCAATCAATGTTGTTGATTCTTCTCCCTCCAATAACTCTGAATCAATTAGAAAATTCATGGAGGTTAGAAAAGAGAAGGTGTCTGCCTTGGAAGAGTATTACCTTACCTGTCCAAGCCCTAGGAGATATCCTGGCGCTAGACCTGAACGTCTAGTTGACCCAGATGAACCTATCTTGGCCAATCCTATCCAAGAGGCAGACCCCTTAGTTCAACAAGCTCACCCTGTCCCTGACCAACAAGAGCCCATTCAACCAGACCCTGAACCCGAACAATCAGTGTCTAACCAATCCTCGGTTAGATCACCTCACCCTCTGGTTGAAACTTCAGACCCTCACCTTGGAACCTCTGAACCCAATGCTCCCATGATTAACATTGGTTCTCCACAAGGTGCCTCTGAAGCTCATAGCAGCAATCACCCAGCCTCTCCTGCACCCAACCTCTCCATAATTCCCTATACTCACCTTCAACCCACATCTCTCTCTGAGTGCATCAATATCTTCTATCATGAAGCCTCCTTGAGGCTCCGCAATGTGCACGGTCAGACTGATCTCAGTGAGAATGCTGAAAATGTGGCTGATGAGTGGAACAATCTGAGCACTTGGCTAGTGGCTCAAGTTCCGATTATGATGCAGCTCCTGCATGCAGAGGGCAGTCAGAGCATTGAGGCTGCAAAGCAAAGGTTTGCTAGAAGGGTGGCTCTTCATGAACTAGAACAGAGAAATAAGCTTCTTGAAGCTATTGAAGAAGCCAAGAGAAAGAAAGAACAAGCAGAAGAAGCTGCACGTCAAGCAGCAGCTCAAGCTGAACAAGCCAGACTTGAGGCAGAGCGACTTGAAGCTGAGGCTGAAGCTCTTAGATGCCAAGCACTTGCACCAGTTGTGTTTACTCCTGCTGCTTCTGCTTCCATTCCAGATCCTCAAGCTGCTCAGAATGTTCCTTCCAGTTCTACTCAGACAAGCTCATCCAGACTCGACATCATGGAACAACGTCTTGACACTCATGAATCCATGCTGATTGAGATGAAGCACATGATGATGGAACTTCTGCGACGCACTGACAAACCTTAGTTTTAGGATCTCTTCTTTTTCTTCTTTTTCGTTACCTTTGTTTTCCTTTGTTAAACTCTGTTTCTTTTTATTTATTTATTCTCTTTTGTTCGTTTGTGATTATATATGCATAACTATATACTTATGTCACATATGTTTGCTAAACTCGTTTTATTCATAATTGTTTTGTGTTTACATCATATTTCTTTCCATCATATAATCTAGAATGGAGGATCTCTCCTCATTCTTCTGCACTCCTGGCTCTGCTCTGACCTATCCTTCTCCAGACGCTCCAGTACATGCTGGATGTTGCTGAGCCTGATCTTTAGCTCATCCCTCTCCAGAATCTCTTCTGAAGTCTTGAGCTTCTCTTCCAAACTCTCTTTCTCTTCCAGCAGCTTGAGTTCAAGCCGGCTGAGTTCTTGCACCTCCTCCACGAAGGCAAGAAATTCCTTCAGGTCTCTCTCCAACTCTGGACGCAGGTCCTCTTCCAGCAGTGTCCGTGTCAGCTCCGCGATGGTAGTTGCACCCTCTGGATGCCTGATGTTCAGGAACAAGTCCTCTTCAAAGGCCTTCTTCCTCAGCTCTTCTAGTGCTACGTTGTATGATGCCATTTTTTTTACTGAAAATTATTCGAGGTGTGAAGCTTACCTTTCTCTCCAACGCTTTTTATAGGCTTCACTTTCTCTCTGAAAGTTAATGCTCTTACAGTTTCTCGAGGTTAAGTTCTTGGTAACTGACCCTTCTATTTACTCACTTGACCGGTGGTAAACGTTCATCCCTTGCATTAACTCTTCTATTTATTTTCGCCTAACTCTGATTCTTACATCGTTTTCATTTTCTTTTAAACTTAGACCTTCTCTAAGGGGGAGTACCTTGTACTTCAAGCTAAGTTTTTCACACCCCAAGCTTTTTGCTTATGACAAAAAGGGGGAGTAAACCCAGTTTTTGATTTGTAAGATGTGTTAGTGTGACTTATTTTTCTTTTGGAGATTTTAAGAGTTCCACCTTCATGACCATAGATGTGTCACTGGGCAAATACAAGGAATACATTTCACTTCTTCTGAAGTGATTCTAAGTTGACTCTGATACCCAAGACTCTGATACCTTGTCCATGACTCTGATCACTTATGCGCTCTGATTATTCGTTTTTCATCTATGTCATAAGCTTTTCACTCTGAACTCTTATATTTTTTAGCTCAGAATCTAGACTTTACTAACGTTTTCATCAAGTATTAGATTCAGGGGGAGCTAAAGCTCAGAATCAAGCAGTGACTTGAATTCAGAATGAGCAAGATAAACTATTCACATCAGGATAAGTCTTATTCTATATCTCTAAACTCTGAGTGAATTCAGTTTAATGTTTAAGAATTGTTCATCAAAAATCTTAGTTTTGTCATCATCAAAAAGGGGGAGATTGTAAGATCAAGTTTTGATCTAGTAGTACAACTCTATGTTTTGATGATTACAAGTTAACCTTTTGATATGAACAATTGTGGTACTCTAACGTGTTTTTCTGAGTGTGCTATTTACAGGCTCTGACCTCAACTCAATCTCACACAAATCAGAAGCACTGTGTATAAAGGGTAACCCAAGCAACGCTTTCGCATTCACCATGTTCAGTATGAACAGTGGAAAAGCTTCAGAAGTTCTGAAGCTATACAAACTCTGATGTGGACTCAGTCGCTAGAAGCTCTGAAGATCCAGAAGTTCTGATAACCAAGAAACACTGAAGGTTCAGATGTTCTGATGGTGTAGAAGACTCTGAAGATCCAGAAGCTGAATAGTGGAAACTCTGAAGTCCAGAAGCAAGAAACTCTGAAGGCCATGTTCTTCCCTCTGAGTTCAGAATCAGAAGATACAATGGTCAGAGGATCTGTGCTTTCCCTCTGACTCTGATCAACCGGCTTCACAAGTTCCAATATGAAGTATTCCCCTGATCAGAAGTCTCCTAGGTTAAAAGGTCAAGTCGCTATCCAAGTACAAAAGCAAGTGTACCTTCCTGACGACCTACCTAACGTTCTCAGCCACAGCAGAAGCTGGATTTTCCAGAACTGCCCTCCAACGGTAGCATTTCCCATGCAACGCTCAACCCTAATCCTTGGAGTATATATAGAGGCTGAAGATTGAAAGAAGCGGCTAGAAAGAAACACATATACGCGCAAGACATATTCAAAATATTCTAAGCTTTCTTTCATCTGAAATTCATTGTGTTTACTATTAGCTTTTTAGAAGCAAATCTCTTGTAAACAATTCTTTGATAAACAGTTTGTTTAGTTCCTTTAGGAGATCAAGGTTGATCGGATCCTAGAGAAGACTAAGAGAGTGAATCTTAGTGTGAGCTAAGTCAGTGTAATTGTTAGTCACTTGTAGGTTTCAAGTGCAGTTGTAACTCTTACCTGATTAGTGGATTGCCTTCATTCTAAGAAGGAAGAAATCACCTTAACGGGTGGACTGGAGTAGCTTGAGTGATTTATCAAGTGAACCAGGATAAAATCCTTGTGTGCTTTTCTATCTCTTATCTTTAGCACTTAAGTTCTCGAAAGATTTGTCAAAATCTTTAAGGTGGAAGTTTTGTTCTGAAAACGTTATTCAAACCCCCCCTTTCTACCGTTTTTCATACCTTCAAAAAGCTTGTAAGAAAGATACTCAAGTCTCTTCCCAAGAAGTTTGACATGAAAGCCACAGTAATTGAAGAGGCTCAAGATATAAGCAGTGTCAAAGTTGATGACTTATGACTTATGACTTATGAGATGACCTTCATCCTGGATCACTTATGACTTATGAGATGACCTTGAATGACAGACCTGAAAAGAAGAACAAGAACATTGCTTTTGTTTCCAACGCTGAAGAAGAAGATGATCAGGATGAAGGTGAAAATGGTGAGACTATTTCAGAAGCTATAGGTCTTCTTGCCAGAAAATTCAACAAAGTTCTGAGAAGACTGGATAGGCAACCTAAATTTAATGTCCAGGACACCCGATTCGACAATGTCAAAAACTCTGGATTTCAGCGTAAGGGAAAGGAAGAAGATAGAGGTGTCAAAAGCAAAGGGATACAGTATCATGAGTGTGAAGGTTTTGGCCATATCAAGTTTGAATGTCCTACTTTTCTGAAGAAGCAAAAGAAGGGAATGATCACCACATGGTCAGATGAAGATTCTGAAAGTGAGAATGAGAATGAAACCTCTAATGTTGTGATGTCATTCATAGGGAAATGTGAATCAGATGATGATTTTAGTGATGAAGAGATCACAGATGAGGAGCTGGCTGAAGTGTACAAATTATTATACATCAAATGGAAAGAGGCTTGCATCTATGGTCAGCAACAAAAGAGGCTTGTGTCTGAGCTCCCAACTGAAAGAAATAAGCTAGCTGGTGAAGTTGGAGTTTTAACTTCTAAGAAGGAAAACATGACAAAGTCCATTCGGATGATGAACACAAGCTCATATGTTCTTGATGAGATTCTTTTTGCTGGAAGGAGTGTTGGGGATAAAACTGGGATATGATTCAATTATGCCTCGTTGAATAAAGGAAGCAAGAATATGTCAATTGAACATGAAGCTGTAAGCAAACAATCTGGCCACCAGGTGTCTAACCAGAAGTCACAACAATGGGTGTGCCATCAGTATCCACAAGTTAGGAACTATCAAAACTCAACCTGGAGGTGTCATCACTGTGGTAGACTTGGTTATATTAGGCCTTATTGCTTCAAGTTATAAGGTAAATGATCAATCCAAGATTGATGAAACCAAGGGGAAGGTTAAAGTCAAGAGTGAATGGAAACCTAGAGTTGTACCTACTGCACTTATTGTTCATACATCCCTGCGTGCTTCAGCTAGAGAAGACTGGTATTTTTATAGTGGATGTTCAAAGCATATGACTGAAGTTAAAAGCTATCTAGAAAAGGTGAGACCTCATGCTAGTAATCATGTGACATTTGGAGATGGAGGAAAAGGAAAGATAAAGGGCATAGGGAAACTGACTCATTCAGGTTCACCAAGTCTTGAAAATGTACTACTTGTTGATGGGTTAAAGGTTAATTTGATAAGTATTGGGCAGCTATGTGCTCAAGATCTAAATGTGTCTTTTACTAAATTTGGATGTGTTGTTACCAATGAAGACATGCAGATTTTGATGAAAGGAGTACGCTCAAAAGACAATTGCTATATGTGAACTCCACAACTTGTTTCTAATCCTGCTCGATGTTTGATTACCAAGGAAGATGAAGTCAAAATCTGGCACCAAAAGCTTGGGCATTTAAACCTCAAAAGCATGAAAAGAATCATTACAGAAGAAGCTATACGAGGAATACCAAAGCTGAACATTCAGGAAGGCAAAATATGTGGAGAATGTCAAATAGGAAAACAAGTCAAGATGTCCCACCAGAAGCTTCAACATCTGGCTACCTCAAGGGTTCTGGAGCTGCTTCACATGGATCTCATGGGGCCCATGCAAGTTGAAATCCTAGGAGGTAAACGATATGTTTTTGTATGTGTTGATGATTACTCACGTTTTACCTGGGTGAATTTTATCAGGGAAAAATCAGACACATTCGAAGCTTTTAAGGATCTTTGTCTTCGCATCCAAAGAGAAAAGGGTAGTGTTATTGTCAAAATCAGAAGTGATCACGACAAGGAGTTTGAGAACAGTAAGTTTGCAGAGTTCTGTTCATCTGAAGGGATAGCTCATCAGTTCTCAGCCCCTATTACTCCTTAGCAGAATGGAGTCGTTGAAAGGAAAAATAGAACAATTCAAGAATCTGCTCGAGTTATGCTTCATGCTAAGAACGTCCCTTATTATTTCTGGACAGAGGCTATGAACACTGCATGTCACATTCATAATCGTGTCACAATTTGTTCTGGAAGCATCGCTACTCAATATGAGCTTTGGAAAGGTAAGAAACCCAAAGTGAAGTATTTTCACGTTTTTTGGAGCAAGTGCTATATTCTTGCAGATAGAGAGCAAAGGAGAAAGCTTGATCCAAAAAGTGATGAAGGAATATTTTTGGGGTATGCTGAAGATAGTAGGGCTTATAGAGTCTACATTCAACGTACTAAAATATTGTTGGAATCAATCAATGTTGTAGTTGATGATGAATCACAGGAAATCAAGAAGAGCATAGAAGTTGATAACTCAATTCCTATCATTCTTGCAGATGTCCCATCTGATGTGCTGGACATTCCGTCATCCTCTGAGTCAGAAGATGGAGATGCAGATGTTGCACCTACCACTTCTTCAAGAGGACCTTCAATTAGGATTCAGAAGATTCATCCTAAGGAGAATATCATAGGAAGCTTGAATGAAGGTGTGACTACTAGGTCTAGAGAAGTTGTTTCAAATGGTTGTTTCATTTCAAAGATAGAACCCAAGAATGTTCAAGAAGCTCTTACGATGAGTACTGGATACATGCTATGCAAGAAGAGCTTGGGCAGTTTAAAAGGAATGAAGTTTGGGAACTTGTGTCTAGACCTGAGAATGTTAATGTCATTAGAACAAAATGGATCTTAAAAAACAAGTCAGATGAAAGTGGCACAATAACAAGGAACAAGGCTCGCTTAGTTGCTCAAGGTTATACACAGATTGAGGGAGTAGATTTTGATGAAACATTTGCTCCTGTAGCTCGCCTTGAATCCATCAGATTGTTACTTGGTGTGGCATGCTTGCTCAAGTTCAAGTTATTCCAGATGGATGTGAAGAGCGCGTTTCTAAATGGTTACTTGAATGAAGAAGTCTTTGTGGAACAACCTAAAGGGTTCGTGGATCCAAGTTATCCCAATCATGTTTACAAGCTGAAGAAGGCACTTTATGGATTGAAAAAAGCTCCTAGAGCATGGTATGAGAGGCTCACTCAATTCCTAATCACTCATGGCTATAACAAAGGGGGAATTGATAAGACTCTATTTGTGAAAAGAAGTGGTGAAGACCTTATGATTGCTCAGATTTATGTCGATGACATCGTCCTTGGTGGAATGTCGAGCCAGATGGTGGAACATTTTGTGGAACAGATGAAATATGAGTTTGAAATGAGCTTAGTAGGAGAACTAACCTACTTCCTTGGTCTACAGGTTAAGCAAATGGAAAACACCATCTTTATATCCCAGAGCAAATATGCCAGAAGTGTTGTGAAAAAGTTTGGGTTAGAAAATGCAAGTCATAAGAGAACTTCAGCTGCTACTCACATCAAATTAACTAGGGATGAAAAGGGAGTTAGTGTTGACTAGAGTTTGTACAAGAGTATGATTGGTAGTCTTCCATATCTTACAGCAAGCAGGCCAGATATCACCTTTGTTGTTGGTGTGTGTGCTAGGTATCAAGCTGAACCAAAAGCTAGCCATCTTGTGCAATTCAAACGAATCATCAAGTATGTAAATGGAACTAGTGACTATGGCATCCTCTACTCACATGATCCAAATTCCATGTTGATAGGCTATTGTGATGCTGATTGGGCTGGCAGTGCTGATGATAGGAAGAGCACATCTGGAGGTTGTTTCTTCCTTGGTGGAAATCTTATCTCATGGTTTAGTAAGAAGCAGAATAGTGTGTCCTTGTCTACTACTGAGGCTGAATACATAGCTGCTGGGAGTAGCTGTCCTCAACAAATCTGGATGAAGCAAATGCCAAAGGAGTACAATGTCCCAAAAGATGTCCTGACATTGTATTGTAATAATTTGGGTACTATTAACATCTCTAAGAATCCTATATAGCACAGTAGGACAAAACACATTGATATCAGGCATCATTTCATACATGAACTTGTTGAGGATGGAACCGTGAAGTTAGAGCATGTGGGGACTGAAAATAAACTGGCATATATTTTCACTAAAGCCCTTGATGCTGTGCAATTTGAGAAATTAAGGGGATTATTGGGGATATGTCTTTTTGAGGAATTATAGCAATTAGTGTGCATTTGGGGTGCCAACGGCTATATTTTGATATCCATTACTTGTGTGGCACACGTAATCAGGGAGTGCTCGATTGCATTGGTAACTTCTCCTATAGCTACCCTGTCTGGAACCACTTTTCTCCTTACAACCGCTCTTTTGCTTTTATTCAAGATTACTCATTGTTGTGTTCCAAAGAAAATTTATGTGTTGCACTTCATAGTTGTTCCTTCTCACAAAATGTCTCAAGAATCTAGCAAGAAGATGTCTTCCGGTCCTAAGCCCGTAACCAATGTGCATGGTGTTCGCTTTTTGGGGCTCAAACCAAATACCCCCAAATCAACTAGGGTTACTCGCTCCAGTGTCTCTGAAATTTCAGAGGACGTTCTTGAAGATGTTGTCCCGCTTCAACACATTGAACCTGAAGGTAGTCACAAGAAGAAGCGATCCAAGAGTACACCCAAGAAGAAAAAGGGTTCTGTTGCTAAGAGTTCTCTGGAAGTGCCTACCGTTACAATCGAGGACCCTGAGAATCAAGGTGAGAATGTTGATGATGTTATTGCAACTGTACTGAATGATGTTCTTGAAACTCCCCTGAACCCATGTGAAGTTGATAATATTGGGCCTGATGTTCCGACAACTGAGAAGGAAGTTGATAATGTTCCCATCAGCAATCTGAATGCTGATGATGGTGGTGATGTTGAGATTGATGGTGGTCAGCCTACTCAGGAGGAAATTAATCCTGATCCTATCTCTGCGACTCCTGCAAGTCCTGATGTAACTCCACCCCCATCCTTTGAATTGTTTGATGGTAATTATGTGTCTCCCTCTCCCACTGGGAATACTGAGGAACCTGCTGTCGAGGAAGAGGTTCATGAATTGGTTGATGTTGAAGGCACAAAGTCCGATGACTATGTGTTGGCTAAGGTGTTGTTTGAGAAAAAGAAAAAGCAAAGACACTCCTCCACTCCCTCCTCTAAATCCAAATCTAGCAAGACTCCCAAGTTTCATAGGAGTGCACAGGCCCATGTCTCTACCAAGAAGAAGAAAAACAAGGAGAAGAAGAAGGCTGCAGTTGAAGATATGACTCCTCAGAAGAAGAGTGTCAAGAGAAAAAGAAGAGATGCTGATGAGTCTGATGTCGAGCCTGATGTCTCAGACATTGACATGACTGCCAAAAAGAGAATGTCTGGAAGGAGAGTTCCAGTGAATGTTCCAGAGGCTCCTCTGGATAATATATCTTTCCACTTTGTGGAAAGTGCTTCAAGATGGAAGTATGTCTTCCAGAGAAGCGTTGCTCTTGAAAGAGAGCTTGTTCCTGAAGCTCTTGGATGTCAAGTAGTGCTGGACTTGATTGCTACTGCTGGTCTCATGAAGACTGTTTCAGGATTTAGTCGCTGCTTTGACAAGCTTGTGAAGAAGTTTGTGATGAATATCACCCCAGAGTGCAATATGGCTGGTAGTGCAGAGTACAGGAAGGTGTATGCTAGAGGTAAACCTGTTAATTTTTCTCCTATTTTGATTAACTTTATTCTGGGTAAGAGCCAAGTGGCTCATGATATTGGAGACATTTTTTTGAATGTAATCACCAAGGAGATCACTGCTGGGCAAGTCAAATCTTGGCCCAAGAAGGGTATGTTGTCTACTGGAAACTTGAGTGTCAATTATGCTTTGCTCAACCGCATAGGAGCTGCTAATTGGTTTCCAACCAATCATTCTTCTCACATTTCTACTGGACTTGCCAAGTTGGTTTACTTGATTGGCACTAAGTCTCCATTTGACTTTGGAGCTTTTGTATTTAAGCAAACAATGAAGCATGCAGATACCTTGGCTGTGAAGTTGCCCATTGCTTTTCCTTCTCTGATTTCTGAGATCATTCTTAGCCAGCATCCAGAGATTGCGGCCTGAGATGAGTATCCTTTGCCCAAGGCTATTCCTCTTATACCTTTGATCCCAGGCTGTATGTTGGACCACATGTCCAGGACAATGATGATGACACTAATCAAGCTGGCGCTGAGAGTGTAAGTACGTCAATGTCCTCTGCTGATCATGGTGATGTTCTTGCTAAACTTATGGAAGTATCCAAGACTCTTCAGGATACTATTATGAGCTGCACTCAGAGGAAGAAGAAGGTTGATCTGCAGATCAAGAGGTTGACTATGGGTAAAGCTCCTGCTGCTGAAGATGGAAATCAAGCTGGTGTTGTTTAGGAAGTTGGGTCATCTGGTTCTGATTCTGATTAGTTTGTTTTATTTGTTATGTTCTGATTCGATATGGTTGTAATTGATGCTGGATGATGTTGTCTCTACCCTTTGTCTAACTACTCTGGTAACTTTGGTAGTAACTTTGGTAGTTATGTTTATGTTGTGTTGATGAGCTGCTATGGTATGATAATATGTGTTTCAGTATGTACGCCAATGTTGTTTCTGTGTTGCATGATCCTGTTCTTGCTTATCTCAAGCAAGGTGGTGTATTGTGACGTGTAATGCCTCGATTTCTCGAGTGTCACACAGTAACCAAAACGTCATAAATTTCATAAAGAATTTTTGTCGGTTCAATTATTAATCTTGAATTAATGACAGACGTTCATTTTACGAAAACCCTTGAACATTAACCTTTTCAAAACACGCGGAAGTAACCAACATCGCAAACCTTTTAAATAAACCATCGAGATAAAGTATGAAACATAGGTCTGAACTAAAGTAAATTACATCAAAACTTCTGAATATTTCAAACTAAAGGAAATAAAACGTTCAATGCCCCCAAACTCGAAAAATCTCAACCCAAACAGAAAATAGATATCCCTCATCCCAAAACCATATTCTTTGTTCTCTGCCTCTTCTTCTTCTTCGTCCTCTTCCTCCAAAGTAAAGTCATCATCCGGTATCGGCTCGTCGGTGAACTTCTCCAATACATAGTTCCTTAGACCTCGGTAGATTTCGCCCTTCCCCGTGTAGTACTGAGATGCCGCCAAGATGTGCAAACTCCTAGCCCTCTGTTCGTCGTCAGATGGGTTCGCCCAGTTCCAAGGCTCCCCTTGCACAGGTGGGAGCTCCTCTTCTTCCGGCACAGTCTCCGGCATCTTCTCGGGTTCCTCTGAAGGTTCCTTCTTCTCTACTGACACGTCCTCAGACAGATCCGACTCCGGCTCAGATACTAAGTTGGATGAGTACTATGTTTCCAAATCCATAGGGTGTGAATGGTAGTTGCACCTTTCCATTCAGCAGCTGAGATTCAATCCATTCTCCCTTCTTGTTGGTGTACCGAAGGGTAGCATTGCCGAAGTAAATTCGGCGGACCTAGTGCGCGTCGGTCACCCAAGCCTGATCCTTTTGCGCATCACAGAGTGTCAGTTCCCACGAATGCACCGCATTCCTTGTCAGAGTCATCTGGCCCCCCCAGAACAAACAAATAACAGATAATAGAGGGTCAACTCCCATGCAATCAATCATAGATAAAGCAATACGCGATAACCATAAGGTTAAATATCGGTCTCAAATACTCATCTCTAGAGTTAGCAACCCTAATGCTCAGTTAGACTAACGCCCTCACCATCACACAACCACCTCAACACCAGGATCCAATCTCAATCATCCGCAGATGAAAAATCTCTTGGGGACCAACAGAGCCGACCAAAATCGCGTGGAGACCAACACAATCAATCCACGAGTTATCAAGGAGACCAACACAGTCAATCCTTATCCCATGACTAAATCATGGTTATCACGTGTAGACCAACACAGTCAATCCAAAAAACTCCCTCGCGTGCAAGCAATCGTTTGTCTCTAACGGCACCATCGTTCTCATGGTCCATAACCTATACCCTAGCACTATAACCATATCATTCACTACTTGCAAGCGAAGTTCCCATCTCTATGTTTAGCTACTAATATCATAATCTAGAAGTAAATCAATAAGTCATCATGCATAGCATATCAACAAGAGGTTTAGGGTTTACCCCCATCCTCGCAAGAGCAGAAGATTAAACAAGCAAACTCTCATCATATAAGCAAAATCACACGCCTGAACCCTAGAGAGTGTTAGGGTTTCGGCCAAGCATCTCTGATACATCAAATAATCATGTCATCATGCTTCTTCACACAACATGTACGAAAATCCAGCAACTATCACCAACTTATATCCATAGACAAGAAAATCAAACACGCCTAACCCTAAACAAATTAGGGTTTCGGCCATACAATATCTAGGGCATCATTAAGACTTGTTCTCATGCTTCATCATACAACTCATACGAACTCCAGCAACCTTTACATCATGTTCATCACCGCATAACTAATCTTAAACGCATGATATGGACTATCAACATAGATTCGAGGATAATCATCAAGTTTGGCATGATTTCGCCTAAAGATTTTCATACATCATGGCATCAAATCTTTGAAGAAGGTAAAAATTGAAACTTTGGCCGTAAAACATGTTCAAGAAAGGATCTACTCATCATACAAGGGTTTTACATATTAGAGAGGCAACATATCATCAATCACACGAGGTTTTGCACACATAGAACAAGATTCATGTAACACAAAGCCTAGACTCTACCCAAGACCGAAACAACCCTCACCTTTTGCCTAGAGATTAAGAAGAAGAATAGATGGTTGAAGAAGATGATCACTGTTGGTCAATCTGCAAGTGTACAGAATCTACCCGGTTTTAATTTATCGAACCACAGGGAATTGGAATGTGAATTCAGTTTAAGCCTCGAGTTCACTGTAAGAAAGCGAGTAAAATTCAGTTTTAAAGGTTGATTGTTTTGGTGATTAATTAACAAGCAATTGAAATATAAGTGTGTGAGGACAATGGGGAGCATGCCTTGGGTTCTTGCTTGACTAATTCAGTTCTAATCAACCTATTCTATCCACAAAACTCTGAGTCTCTCCTTGATGTTCTAGCTTAATCAATCATCTATCGATGCCTTGCATAGACAATCCTCTCAAGCCAAAAGATAGGCACAATTCCTTGATAACCTAAACATTTGCTAAAGGCATTAAGCATGCAATTCAGGCCAACAAACCCCAACCCTTCCTCTATTCCTAGTAGCAAGTATAGAAGAGGTAATCCCACAACAAGTCCCTAATCTATAACAAACTTCCGTTCTATTATAGAAAAGCATAAAGCTAGCACATGTTCTAACTTGAAACATAAAGCATGGAGATGGGATTCAAGGGTTTACTCAGAAGATTCATGAATAGAAATAGGAATTAAGGTTAAAACATCTTAAGTCTTACAAAGAACCCAAAGCAAAAGGGGTTTAGTCAAACATGGCTATGAAATCCATACAAGAAGATAAAGATGAAACCTGAAACATAGGGCTTAGAGAAAGCTCCTCAAGCTCCAGAACTCAAACCCTCTCTTCTAACTTATGAAAATATGATAAAATGACAAAAGGTTCCAAGAGAAATGTCTAAAAACCAATTTATAGGCAAAACAGTCGAGTCTAGGCGCTCAGGCGCCAATTCAAAGCGCCTGAGCGCCAATTCCAGCCAAAAACATGCTCTCTGAAGGTCAATTGGCGCCTAGGTGCCAATTCCCAGCGCCTAGGCGCCAATTCCAGAAGCCTGACAAAACATAACTAGCGCCTAGGCGCCAATTCCCAGCGCCTAGGCGCTCCAAGCTCGCTGGAAAGACTTTTTAGCTTCTTTGTAACTCCTCTTCAAGCCTCTTTAAGCCCTCCTTCAATTCCATGCTTCTTGGCTTTCCTCATTCATCGGTTTCAGACCTGGTAACTTAGGCACAAAGTAAAAGAGATATCTAGAAGCTTCAAAGAGTTAATTAGCAAGGAGAACCTTCAATTAAAATAGAAAAGATATGCAAATCCTCTAGCTAATCAAAATGCATGAAAGGTCCTTATAAAACTACAAAAATACAAAAACAAAATAAAAACACAAAGAAAGACAAAAATGCATGACAATGCATGAAACACTACATGAGACTCAACAAAAAGACTCAAAACTAACTAAGAAATGACCCTGAAAACACTACTAAACTAGGGTGATCGAGGTCGTACCCGATACAAATAATTAATTAAGAAAACTGTAGTAACTAGGAAGTGACTCCTAGGTCGTTTCCCAAGGATTATCGTTTCAACAAAGACTCAGTATTAAGAACGCACAACGCACACACACTGGGGGGGGGGTTGTGATTCAGTTTCAAAATACTAGCAGAAAGTAAAAAAGATTAATATAATCAAGTAAAGACGGACGAATCCCTTTGTTCAGTATATCGCTGCTCAATCACGGGTATCTAAAGATCAATTCTTGTTATTAGTTTCCTAGTTCGTGAGAATTAATTAACTAAGCGATAACTAATTCACAGATTCCTAAACTAAGTGATTAAGAATCGTTTACGCCCTAATATGAACTAAGCGAACATACATCATCTTCTATTTCTAATCATAAGGAATTAAGCAACCCTAAGCCAGAAGTAGAGATGAAGAAAACTAATCAGGCGAATTCTATTAAGCACTATACCTCAAGAGCGCGATATACTTTGCAAAGGAATTCGTTCGAAAGGAATTAGCCTTCCATGGATGGGGCGAATTCAGCAATTAAATTGGAGGAAGTAGGGAATAAAAGCATAAACCCTAGCAGAACTCTAATAATTACTGAAAACGAAATTATACTGAATAATAAGCAGAAGGCAAAAGGTAATTGTTTCTCTCAGCACAAACCCTTAAATAGGAGCTGAGATCACAAATCCTAAAAGATAACAATAAATCCTAATAAATCCTAAAGATAGAGTTTTAAAATAACAACCTAAATAAGTTTGAATCTGAAAGATATCAAACTTAATTTATTCCGAAATTAAATCCTAATATTTCCTAAATTACAATCTTCACTCCAGCACAATCAAATCTTCATTCCGCAATTCTCCAAAATGCCCTTGATGTCAAATAAAACCTGAAAATAAGAATAAACGTAATTAGACCAAATAATAGAAATCTCTGTCAAGCAAGGTTAATTAATTACGAATAATCATTAATAATGACAAATTAAGGATATATAAAATGGGTAAAATATTGCTCATCAAATACCCCCACACTTAGCCTTTTGCACTCCTGGGCAAAATAAAGAATTAAGAACATGAAAACCAATTTGTAACTGGAAGTGAATCATGCAATAACCTAAAAGATCACATACTTAACAATG
This sequence comes from Lotus japonicus, assembly GCF_012489685.1. Classification (NCBI taxonomy): domain Eukaryota; kingdom Viridiplantae; phylum Streptophyta; class Magnoliopsida; order Fabales; family Fabaceae; genus Lotus; species Lotus japonicus. Next base: position 40,778,487 of record NC_080044.1, read on the forward strand.
AATCCTAGGAAATGTAGAGAAATGGGCAAAATCAAGTGAAGAATCAAAGAGACAAGAAATCCATGAATGTCATCCAAACATCCAAGCATGTAAAGTAACCCATCAAACCAAGAGGTGAGAACAAAGATGATAGAACCTCACAAGTTATGCTCTCAAAGTGTTTACACTCAAGTGTTTAAGGTTTGTGTTTACGCTCAAGGCACTTCATGAGAACAAACACTACCATAGGCTTGACAAGACGCTAACATCAACAATCAAAAACACATGCACATAAAGATCAAAAAGGATTTTTAAAGGTTGTAATGGGGCCAAGGACAAGGTAGGATAAAATATGGGATAAGTAGCTAAAACCTTAGGAAATAGAGAAGCAATGGGGAATAAGTAAGAAGTAAGTCAAGATCAACCCAATTTCATAGCATAAGATTTGCAATTCTTCCTCCAATTCCACACTTCAACTTTTCATTCTTCCTTCATTTTTTTCCTTGGCCTTCTGTTTTTTTTTTCTTTCCCTTTTTTTTCATTTTTTTTTCATTTTTTTTTACTGAATAACAAAACTGGTAAGAGAAACAGCACCACTAAGCATAACCGAGAATTGGAAGAATTAAAGAACAATGCACACCCTTCCCCACTTAGTACTTCCTCCCAAAACAATTCCAAAGCTCCAAAATTCCCTAGGATTAGGTCAATCATGGTTTTTCACTTATAAGCTTGTAATGAGCTAAAGAAAAGGAGGGTAAAAAGGCTCAAAGTGGCTATCAAAGGATAAATTCATTCAAGGTAGGCTTATTTGGCTAGTGGCTTATTAAATAAAAGAAAAAAAATGCCTAAAATCACTTCAATATGTGCATGTAAATATCAAGTAGAAACAAGCGTCAAGTCAAGTTCTAGAGTGCAAGTAATCAAGAGTGCAATCACACAAGAAAAAGATTAGAGATGGCATACAGTTGACCACCTACAGTTAAGGCTCAAAAACTCTCACAGGGGAATTAAGTCTATCATAATTGTTTCAACCCCTCAATTTCCAAAAGTAACTTCACAACAATAACGCATGGATTCACATCACAAGATATCATGACTCAGTTCAAAGAAAGAAAATGCCCATAATCTAAACAAGACCTAAGAATTCAAAGAGAAGCATGCATCAATTTATTCATCTAATTTATTCTACCTAAGCTAATCTCCCCCCCACACTTAAACTACACATTGTCCCAATGAAGCATAACAAATATGGAATTGAACAAGTGCAATAAAAGTAAAGAAGGAGAAAGAAAACTCCCTGATTCATGGCGGGAGGAGGGCGGAAATAACCAAGGAAACATTTTCCATGGTAACATCCACAAGAGAAGGATTGGTGAGGAAATGCTTGAGGCGATGACCATTAACTTTGAAGCTCTTATCTGTGGATTCACTTTTGATCTCTACAGTACCATAAGGAAACACATTAGTAACAACAAAAGGACCAATCCACTTAGAACGAAGCTTACCGCTCATTAGGCCAAGCCTAGAGTTGTACAACAACACTTGTTTTCCAACCAAAAAGTCTTTTCTGGAAATCAAGCTATCATGGAATATTTTGGTCTTCTCTTTGTAGAACTTAGAGTTCTCATAGGCTTCCAAGCGGATCTCATCTAACTCACTCAATTGAAGCTTCCTTTCGCCACCAGCTTGATCAAGAGCCAAGTTGCAAGTCTTCACAGCCCAATAAGCCCGATGCTCGATCTCAACTGGAAGATGACATGCCTTACCAAAAACAACGCGATAAGGAGACATTCCGATGGGTGCTTTGTAAGCAGTACGGTGGGCCCAAAGAGCATCCTCAAGTCTATTGCTCCAATCCTTCTTGTTAGGCTGGACCGTCTTCTCCAAGATCCTCTTTATCTCTCTGTTGGAATTCTCAGCTTGCCCATTTGTTTGAGGATGGTTTGGTGTGGAAATTCTATGAACAACCCCATATTTCTTGAGAAGAGCTTGCATGGACCTATTGCAGAAATGGGTGCCTTGGTCACTAATGATTGCTCTAGGAATGCCAAACCTGCAAAAGATGTTAGACCTAACAAAATCCACAACAACTCGAGAATCATTAGTCCGGGTGGCCTTAGCTTCCACCCATTTAGAAACATAATCAACAGCAAGCAAAATATAATAAAAACCAAAAGAGACAGGAAAATGACCCATAAAATCGATACCCCAGACATCAAAGACCTCACAAAACAGCATGGGCTGTTGAGGCATCTCTTTTCTCCAAGAAATGGTACCGCCTGCTCTCTGACATGGCTCACAAGTGCTGCAAATCCTTGACGCATCTTTGAAGATGGTGGGCCAGTAAAATCCAGAATCAAGCACCTTGCGTGCTGTCCTTTGGGCTCCAAAGTGACCGCCCACTGCAGAAGCATGTCAAAACTAAAGGACTGACTCAATCTCATGATCTGGAATGCACCTCCTAATAACCTGGTCAGTACAAAACTTCCACAAATAGGGGTCATCCCAACAATAATATTTAGCATCACTCTTAAGCTTAGCAATCTGAGCTCTAGAAGCAAATGGAGGGAAACCAGAAGCAACTAAATAATTAACAATATTAGCAAACCAGGGTGCTGGAAAAGAAAATGAAATATTAAAGAGCCGCTCATCCGGAAAGTCATCTCTAATGGGTAGAGTATCAGCGTCCCTCTCTATCCGACTCAAGTGACCGGCCACCAAATTCTGTGCTCCACTTCTATCTCTAATCTCCAAGTCAAACTCTTGGAGCAAGAGCATCCATCGGATCAACCTAGGTTTTGATTCAGCCTTCTTCAACAGGAACTTTAGAGCTGCATGGTCAGTGTAAATAATAATCCTAGAACCTAGCAAATATGATCTGAATTTATCTAGAGCAAACACAATAGCGAGAAGTTCTTTTTCAGTGGTTGTGTAATTCGCTTGTGCAGAATCTAAAGTCCTGGAAGCATAATATATTACCCTAGGTAACTTATCCACTTTTTGAGCAAGGACAGCACCCAATGCGTAATTAGAGGCATCACACATGAGCTCAAAAGGGGCTGTCCAATCAGGTGCCTGAATGATAGGTGTTGGAACATGTTGCCATGCATTTTGTCAAAACAACCGATTGTCGAAGCAGATGCTGTGGCATCTGACCTCGTGAAGCTAGGGCATCAGTCCTCAGCTTGTGTTTCTGTTGTGGCCCTCTGAAGATTTACTGAAGATATGTTTTGGAGTTACTTGAGGAGCAAGTAGCTATTCCAGAAGGGTTTATTTGTTGGGTTGTTATTTGTTGAAACAATCTTTGTTAAAAGATTGGTTTCTATCTTTATCTTGTGCAATAAGAAACCGAATCTATCAAGATTGCGTTTTGAATTGCTGTTACTGCAATCTGTTTCTTCAGCCCGTGCCAACCCTAAAGCCCATCCTACCGCTGCTGAAGTCCATAAAAGGATGAAGACCTAAAACAAGAAGAAGGTCGAAGCTGATAGAGAGAGATCGAGTGTTTTAGGATTTGTTAATTGTGCTTTGTCCTTTGTTAGTTGTGAATCTGTCTTTGCTCACTGATTCTATAAAGCAAAGAGAGATTCTGTGTGTTTGATTGCGTTCAAACTCTACTTGTTCATTGTGTTCACCAATCACTGTGACAGTGATTGAGAGAAAGTGAGAGGGGCTCTCATACTTAGGTTGAGATTCTAAGTAGAAATACACTGGGTAGATTAGGAAGTGAACTATGAACTGAGTCGTTCATGAGTGTCTGTAATTCCTGAATCTTGAGATAGGGGATTTCCTTTCTTTGGGTGCAAACCCTCCAGACGTAGGTGAAAGTTTTCACTGAACTGGGTTAACAATTACTGTGTGTTATTGTTTCTGTTGTTAAGATTTGTTTTACTGTTAAGCGGTTGTCAAACCTCTTGTCCCAGCATCGTGCAGGACAATCGTATCAGAGGGAACCTGAATTACAATTGGCATTAGAGCAGACACCCTGTTCTGGTTGGGTGAGCTCCAGGGAGTTTTATTCAAGTTCTCATGGATAACAAGGAGGGAGGATCAGTCAATAGGCCACCCATTCTGGATGGTACTAACTATGACTACTGGAAGGTTCGCATGACAGCCTTTCTCAAATCAATTGACAACAAGACTTGGAAATCTATTGTGAAGGGTTGGAAGCACCCCACTAAGGCTGAGGTTGAAGGCACCTCTACTACTGTTGTGGAAAAACCTGAAGAAGAATGGACCAGTGTTGAAGATGAAGCTGCTCTTGGAAATTCAAAGGCTCTGAATGCTATCTTTAATGGAGTTGACAAGAATATGTTTAGGCTGATCAATACGTGTACTGTGGCAAAGGATGCTTGGGAAATTCTGAAAACTGCACATGAAGGAACTACTCGAGTGAGGATGTCAAGGCTTAAGATGCTCACTACTCAATTTGAAAATTTGATGATGACTGAAGAAGAGACTATTTCAGAATTCCACATGCGTGTCCGTGACTTGTCTAATGCTTTATTTACCTTGGGAGAACCTATGTCAGATGAGAAGCTTGTAAGGAAGATCTTGAGATCTCTTCCTCAAAAGTTTGCTATGAAAGTCACTGCAATTGAGGAGGCTCAAGACATTGAGAACATGAAGGTTGATGAACTTATTGGCTTTTTGCAGACATTTGAGTTGAAACTGAGTGGAAAATCTGAGAAGAAGAATAAGAGTATTGCTTTTGTGTCAAACACTGGTGAAGGTGATGATGAAGATTGTGAGGGTGAAAATCTTTCTGAGGCTCTGGCCATGCTAGCAAGAAAATTCAACAGAGCATTGAGAAAGATTGACAAAAGAACCAGGCCTAATGTCCAGGACATGAAGTTCGATAACAAACCCAAATTTTCTAATTCACAGAGGAAGACCAAAGAAGAAGAAAGATCTGGTCAGAATAAAGGAGTGCAGTGTCATGAATGTGAAGGATATGGCCATATCAGGTCTGAATGCGCCACCTATCTAAAGAAGCAGAAGAAAGGTATGATGGTAACTTGGTCAGATGAAGACACTGAAGATGAGGAGGAGATATCTGCAAACAAAGTCAATGCTTTCTCTGGAACCATCTATGAGTCTGATACAAGTGATGAGGACATTACAGATGAGGAACTGGCTGAGACTTACAAGCTGTTGCACATCAAGTGGGAAGAAGCATGTAAACTTGTCAGAGAAAAGCAAAGTGAGATAGAACAACTTGTCTCTCAGAATGAAAGGCTGAAAGAGCTCAGCACAAAGCTGAAGGAAGATCTGGAGGAATGGCAAAGTAAGTTTAATAATGTTGATGTGATGGAAAAGGCTAATCTAGTGTTGATTAATGCAGGACTTCAAGAGGAAGTGGCAACTCTGACAAGAAAGCTTGAAGCTACTCACAAGTCTGTCAGAATGTTGAACAGTGGTTCTGATATGCTTGATGAAATTCTGAAAGAAACTAGCAAGCAAGGAGGGAGTTTGAAGGGAATTGGCTTTGACTATAGAACAGCAAACAAAGAAAATCAGAAAGGTTCAAAGAAATTTGTGTCTGCTGCAAAACAAACTGAATTCAAGAAGCCCAGAAATTATCAGTTGTCAGATTCATTGCTTCGACATGTACCTCTGCATGTGAAACCCCAGCTTAAGCTTGACAAAACTGTACCTTGGAAGTGTCACTGCTGTGGTAAGAATGGTCATATAAAGCCCTACTGTTACAGGTTATATGGTTATCCTCAGATGCACGATAAAAGGCCTGTTCAGATGAGGAAGCAATGGAAGCCCAAGGGTGAAGTCAGATGTCAGGTAGCCTACACGTCTTTCAGAGCATCATCAAAAGAAGATTGGTATTTTGATAGTGGCTGCTCAAAGCACATGACAGGAAACAAGAGCTTCTTGCAAGACATCAGAAGTCACTCCACCAACTATGTTACTTTTGGAGATGGAGCTAAAGGAAAGATCAAGGGAGTAGGAAAACTTGTTAGCACAGAATCTCCTAACTTGAACAATGTGTTACTTGTAAATGGTTTAACAACCAACCTAATCAGCATAAGTCAACTGTGTGATCAAGGATATGATGTGAAGTTCAATAAGATAGAATGTGTTGTGACCACTGATGATGAAAGAGTTGTGATGAGAGGAGTCAGATCAAAAGACAACTGTTATATGTGGACATCAGATGAAAAAGCTCATGTTTCCAGATGTTTGTTAACTAAAGAAGATGAGGTGAATGTATGGCATCAAAGACTAGGACATCTCAACTACAGGAGCATGCAAAAGATTCTTGCAGATGAAGCAATAAGGGGATTGCCCAATTTGAGCTTGAGAGAAGGAAAGCTATGTGGAGAATGTCAGATTGGTAAGCAAACCAAGGTGCCACACAAGATGCTCCAGCATCAGACCACGACAAAGGTTCTGGAATTGCTTCACATGGATCTCATGGGTCCCATGCAGGTTGAAAGCTTGGGAGGAAAAAGGTATGTGTTTGTCTGTGTAGATGATTTTTCAAGGTATACATGGGTTGAATTTATGAGAGAAAAATCAGAGACTTTTGAAATATTCAAGAATCTATGTATGAGACTTCAGAATGAGAAGGATTGTGTGATTGTGAGAATCAGAAGTGATCATGGAAGGGAGTTTGAGAATTCAAAATTCTTGGAGTTCTGTGGAACAGAAGGTATTAGCCATGAATTTTCTGCCCCCATCACTCCATAGCAAAATGGAATAGTTGAGAGGAAAAATAGAACTCTCCAGGAATCAGCTAGAGTAATGTTATATGCTAAGAAGATTCCACACCAGTTCTGGGCTGAAGCTATGAGTACTGCATGTTACATACATAATAGAGTCACCATCAGGGCAGGGACATCCTCTACACAGTATGAGCTATGGAAAGGTAGAAAGCCGTCTGTAAAATACTTTCACATATTTGGAAGTAAATGTTATATCCTTGCAGATCGTGATCCTAAGAGGAAGCTAGATCCGAGAAGTGATGAAGGAATTTTCATGGGGTATTCTATGAACAACAAAGCTTATAGAGTGTTTAACTCTCTCACAAGGACCATGATGGAATCTGTGAATGTGACTGTGGATGATGAACCAAGCAAGAAGGAAGAAGTAGTGTTGAATGAAGATGATGATGGTGCTGATGTTCCAGCCGATGCTCCAGCAACCGCCCTCGACAATGAGTCAGAAACAAGTGCTGATGAAAAGGAAGACAAAGATATCACGTCAAACAAAGCTCCATCAATCAGGGTTCAGAAGAATCATCCTCAAGAAAACATTATTGGTAATCTTCAAGAAGGGGTGACTACCAGATCCAGAAGTATAATTGCTCATAGTTGTTTCATCTCTAAGATAGAACCCAAGAATGTCAATGAAGCTCTCACTGATGAATACTGGATAAATGCTATGCAAGAGGAGCTAGAGCAGTTCAGAAGAAATGAAGTGTGGGAGTTAGTGCCTAGACCTGAAGAAGTAAACATCATTGGCACTAAGTGGATCTTCAAGAACAAATCAGATGAAACTGGAACAGTCACAAGGAATAAAGCAATGCTAGTTGCTCAAGGATATACTCAGATAGAAGGAGTTGATTTTGATGAAACCTTTGCTCCAGTAGCTAGACTGGAATCTATAAGACTCTTGTTAGGTGTTGCTTGTCTCTTGAAGTTCAGGCTTTATCAGATGGATGTGAAGAGTGCTTTTCTGAATGGCTATTTGAGTGAAGAAGTTTATGTTGAACAGCCTAAAGGATTTACAGATCCACATCATCCAGATCATGTATACAAGTTGAGGAAGGCCTTGTATGGTTTGAAGCAAGCACCTAGGGCTTGGTATGAAAGGTTAACTGAATTTCTTGTAAGCAATGGTTACAATAAGGGTGGAATTGATAAAACTCTGTTTGTGAAGAATGACAAAGGTAAGCTCATGATAGCACAGATTTATGTGGATGACATTGTCTTTGGAGGAATGTCGAACTCAATGGGGGAACATTTCGTCCGACAAATGAAATCTGAATTTGAGGTGAGCCTAGTCGGTGAATTGAATTATTTTCTAGGACTACAAGTCAAACAAATGGAGGATTCTATGTTCATATCACAGAGTAAGTATGCTAAAGGGTTAGTCAAGAAGTTTGGCCTTGAAAAGGCTGGTCACAAGAGAACTCCAGCTGCTACACACATCAAACTTTCCAAGGATGAGCAGGGGGAAGATGTTGATCAAAGTCTCTATAGAAGTATGATTGGAAGCTTGTTGTATCTCACTGCTAGCAGACCAGACATCACATTTGCTGTCGGAGTTTGTGCTAGATATCAAGCAGCTCCTAAAGCAAGTCATCTACTTCAAGTCAAGAGAATTATCAAGTACATCAATGGCACAAGTGACTATGGTATTCTCTATACTCATGATACAAATTCTTCTTTAGTTGGATTCTGTGATGCAGATTGGGCAGGTAGTGCAGATGATCGAAAGAGCACATCTGGTGGATGTTTCTTCTTAGGGAATAATTTGATTTCATGGTTTAGCAAGAAGCAGAATTGTGTCTCATTGTCTACAGCTGAAGCAGAATATATTGCAGCAGAAAGTAGTTGTACACAACTCATGTGGATGAAGCAAATGCTGAAGGAGTATGATGTTGAACAGGATGTCATGACATTGTACTGCGACAATCTTAGTGCAATTAATATTTCTAAGAATCCAATACAACATAGTAGGACCAAGCATATTGACATTAGACATCATTTTATTAGAGACTTGGTGGAGGATAAAATTGTTAATTTGGATCATGTTTCAACCGACAAGCAATTGGCTGATATTTTCACAAAACCCCTTGATGCAATCACTTTTGAAAAATTAAGAGGAAGTCTAGGGATTTGTCTTTCTGATGCATAGAAATTAGCATGCCCTAGTGTGTTAACGGCTAGTTTATTCTTGGTCATCATTAACAGCCGTTGTGACATCAGCAGAGAGAAAGTTACTTCATGGGTCACTTATCCTATAACTACCTCCAACGGGCAAATTGTGTTCTCTCAACCGCTTGTGCATCTATCTTCTTCCAGACTTATCATCTCTCATTTGCAATTCTGTTTCGTTGTTCTGTGCTCTGTTTGTAATTGCTCTCGATTCATCATGTCTCATAGTTCAGGAAAGAAGGAATCTGTCAAGGCCAAGATTGAAAGAACTGCTAAAGGAGTCAAGTGCATGGGTTTGAAGAGTGATTCTTCTCAACCATCTTATGTGTCCAAGAAAGCCCCCAAGAAGATGCGATCAAGAAACCCAACGTGTAAGGTCTACAAATCACAGGTCAAGAACAGCAAAACCCCAAATGTTCCTATCCTTGAGGATGTTCCTGACGAAGAGGAAATCAATGATGAAGATTCTCCAGTGAAATCGTCCTCTGATGTTGTACCTGATGTTGAGACTTCTGGGTCTGTGGAAAGTTCTGCTCAAGAAAAACCTGGAAAGGATTCCACTTCTCATGAAGCTTCAGGTGGTGCTACCCAGCCTGATATCTCTGTGTCGTCCTCTTCAAAGGATGCTGATCCAAAGAATGGTAACTCTGAGGGTATCAATTCTGAAGAGCCAAACCAGGCTCCAGCCTCTGTTCAGGACATCTCTGATGATGCTTCTGATGATGTTCCTCTGACTAAGACCTTTGCTGATAGTGTTGCTGCGAGGATGAAGAAGAAAAGAAGGGTTTCTTCTCCTGAAGTCACTCCTACTCCATCAAAGAAATCCAAGTCTTCACCTATAACCTACAAGTCCCGACAAGCCAGTGTGAAGAGTAAGGGAAAGCAAAAGGAAGACAAGACTCCCACTGAGAAGAAGAAGAGGAAGATTTCAGTTGAAGTTGAAGACTCTGAGTCAGATGTTGAAGTCGGTGTCCAGGACATTCGATCTTCTGAGAAAAAGAAGTTTTCTGGTAAGCGTATTCCTCAGAATGTTCCTGCTGTTCCTATTGATAGAGTGTCTTTCCACTCAGAAGAGAATGTTCAGAAGTGGAAGTTTGTCTGCAAGAGGAGAATGGCCAAGGAAAGGGAAGTTGGCTCTGATGTTCTTGAATGCAGAGATGTTATTGCACTTATTGAGAAAGCAGGTCTGATGAAGACTATTCAGAATGTTGGTAGGTGCTATGAGAAGCTTGTGAGAGAGTTCTTGGTGAATCTCTCTGTTGATGTGGGACTTCCTGATAGTGCAGAATTCAGGAGAGTCTATGTGCGGGCTGAATGTGTGATGTTCTCACCTGCTGTGGTCAATCAAGCACTTGGAAGAAGTGCTATTGAAATTGTTGATGAAGAAGTGTCCATGGATGATGTTGCCAAGGAGCTTACTGCAGGTTATGTGAAGAAGTGGCCCTGCAAGAAGTTGTTGTCTACTGGAAATCTGAGTGTGAAGTATTCTATCCTTAACAGGATTGGTGCTGTGAATTAGGTTCCTACTGAGCATACCTCTGGTGTTTCTGCAACGCTTGCCAAATTGATCTATAGGATAGGCAAGTCTATTGCATTTGATTTCGGGACTTTTGTGTTTGAGCAGACATTGAAGCATGCTGATACTTGTGCTGTGAAGCTGCCTGTTTCATTTCCTTCACTTCTTACTGAGATCATTCTGAAGCAACATCCTCAGATTCTCAGGGCTGATGATGTGGCTATGTCTCGTGGAGTTCCAATCACTTTGGATCAACGTTTGTTTCTGGAGCCACATGTGCTAGACATTGCTTTACCAACCAGCAGAACATCTGCTCCTCCTGTGACTGAATCTGGCACTAAGGCCATAATTGCTGAATTACTGGAAGTCTCCAAGGCTTTGCAGGAGACAATCAGGGTGAGCATTGCCAGGAAGCTCAAGGTTGATGCGTTGCTACTCAAGCTACAAGAAGAAGAACATCACGATGGTGAGCAAAGTGCTGCTGCTACAGCTGCTCAGAAAGCGGGTAATGAAGAGGAGGAAGGATCTGAAAAAAGTGCAGACGAGTCTGGGGAGGAGTCCGGTTCTGAAGCCTAGTTTTCTTTGTTCTTTTGCTATTGTCTTTTGTTTTTTTTGATGCACCCTTTGCAAATTTGTGCTAAAAAGGGGGAGTAGTTCAGAAGTCTGTGATTTCAGAAGTTTGTGTTCAGAAGTCTGTGATTTCAGAAGTTTGTGTATAGTGTTCAGATGTTTGAGTTTTCAGAAGTTTGTGAAGACCTATATAGTGTTCAGATGTTTGAGTGTTCAGAAGTTTGTGAAGACATTGTTCCTACTGTGAAGTTCTACTACGAAGTTGCTTCTGTTTCTGCTATGTGTGTTCTGATAGTGTTAGCTTTGGTCAGGTCAATTTGAAGACAAGTTCAAGACTATGGCTATGTTTGTTTCAAGAGGCATTTTCTGATAAGCAGTACTTCTGATGTTGCCTCTGATAAGCAGTATTTCTGATGGTAGTACTTCTGATCATGTGCTGCCAGCTTCTGATGATAGTATTTCTGATACGATGATGTTCAAGCTGATCTATTGTGATGTCATCATGTGCTAAGGCTGATTGTACCTCTGGTTGTGTGTTTGTGCTGCTAAGTGGTATGTTCCGACTATGCCTTCTGAAGTATGGTAGTTGGTTGTGTAGATGCATCAGTTTGAGGGGGAGCTCTGACTAAGCGGGAGAATTGTTTCTCTTGTTTTTATCCTCTCTGATTGTGAGTTGTTTTAGACAAAATTTGACAAAGAAGGAGATTGTTGGAACATGTTACCATGCATTTTGTCAAAACAACCGATTGTCGAAGCAGATGCTGTGGCATCTGACCTCGTGAAGCTAGGGCATCAATCCTCAGCTTGTGTTTCTGTTGTGGGCCCTCTGAAGATTTACTGAAGATATGTTTTTGAGTTACTTGAGGAGCAAGTAGCTATTCCAGAAGGGTTTATTTGTTGGGTTGTTATTTGTTGAAACAATCTTTGTTAAAAGATTGGTTTCTATCTTTATCTTGAGCAATAAGAAACCGAATCTATCAAGATTGCGTTTTGAATTGCTGTTACTGCAATCTGTTTCTTCAGCCCGTGCCAACCCTAAAGCCCATCCTACCGCTGCTGAAGTCTATAAAAGGATGAAGACCTAAAACAAGAAGAGGGTCGAAGCTGATAGAGAGAGATCGAGTGTTTTAGGATTTGTTAATTGTGCTTTGTCCTTTGTTAGTTGTGAATCTGTCTTTGCTCACTGATTCTATAAAGCAAAGAGAGATTCTGTGTGTTTGATTGCGTTCAAACTCTACTTATTCATTGTGTTCACCAATCACTGTGGCAGTGATTGAGAGAAAGTGAGAGGGGCTCTCATACTTAGGTTGAGATTCTAAGTAGAAATACACTGGGTAGATTAGGAAGTGAACTATGAACTGAGTCGTTCATGAGTGTCTGTAATTCCTGAATCTTGAGATAGTGGATTTCCTTTCTTTGGGTGCAAACCCTCCAGACGTAGGTGAAAGTTTTCACTGAACTGGGTTAACAATTACTGTGTGTTATTGTTTCTGTTGTTAAGATTTGTTTTACTGTTAAGCGGTTGTCAAACCTCTTGTCCCAGCATCGTGCAGGACAATCGTATCAGAGGGAACCTGAATTACAATAGGAGTGGTGGTCAAGGCTTTCTTTAGGCAATCGAACGCCTCTCTGCATTTCTCACCAAAAGATAGGCACAATTCCTTGATAACCTAAACATTTGCTAAAGGCATTAAGCATGCAATTCAGGCCAACAAACCCTAACCCTTCCTCTATTCCTAGTAGCAAGTATAGAAGAGGTAATCCCACAACAAGTCCCTAATCTATAACAAACTTCCGTTCTATTATAGAAAAGCATAAAGCTAGCACATGTTCTAACTTGAAACATAAAGCATGGAGATGGGATTCAAGGGTTTACTCAGAAGATTCATGAATAGAAATAGGAATTAAGGTTAAAACATCTTAAGTCTTACAAAGAACCCAAAGCAAAAGGGGTTTAGCCAAACATGGCTATGAAATCCATACAAGAAGATAAAGATGAAACTTGAAATATAGGGCTTAGAGAAAGCTCCTCAAGCTCCAGAACTCAAACCCTCTCTTCTAACTTATGAAAATATGATAAAATGACAAAAGGTTCCAAGAGAAATGTCTAAAAACCAATTTATAGGCAAAACAATCGAGTCTGGGCGCTCAGGCGCCAATTCAGAGCGCCTGAGCGCCAATTCCAGCCAAAAACATGCTCTCTGGAGGTCAATTGGCGCGCCAATTCCAGAAGCCTGACAAAACATAACTAGCGCCTAGGCGGCAATTCCCAGCGCCTAGGCGCTCCAAGCTCGCTGGAAAGACTTTTTAACTTCTTTGTAACTCCTCTTCAAGCCTCTTTAAGCCCTCCTTCAATTCCATGCTTCTTGGCCTTCCTCATTCATCAGTTTCAGACCTGGTAACTTAGGCACAAAGTAAAAGAGATATCTAGAAGCTTCAAAGAGTTAATTAGCAAGGAGAACCTTCAATTAAAATAGAAAAGATATGCAAGTCCTCTAGCTAATCAAAATGCATGAAAGGTCCTTATAAAACTACAAAAATACAAAAACAAAATAAAAACACAAAGAAAGACAAAAATGCATGACAATGCATGAAACACTACATGAGACTCAACAAAAAGACTCAAAACTAACTAAGAAATGACCCTGAAAACACTACTAAACTAGGGTGATCGAGGCCGTACCCGATACAAATAATTAATTAAGAAAACTGTAGTAACTAGGAAGTGACTCCTAGGTCGTTTCCCAAGGATTATCGTTTCAACAAAGACTCAGTATTAAGAACGCACAACGCACACACACTGGGGGATGTTTTGTGATTCAGTTTCAAAATACTAGCAGAAAGTAAAAACAGATTAATATAATCAAGTAAAGACGGACGAATCCCTTTGTTCAGTATATCGCTGCTCAATCACGGGTATCTAAAGATCAATTCTTGTTATTAGTTTCCTAGTTCGTGAGAATTAATTAACTAAGCGATAACTAATTCACAGATTCCTAAACTAAGCGATTAAGAATCGTTTACGCCCTAATATGAACTAAGCGAACATACATCATCTTCTATTTCTAATCATAAGGAATTAAGCAACCCTAAGCCAGAAGTAGAGATGAAGAAAACTAATCAGGCGAATTCTATTAAGCACTATACCTCAAGAGCGCGATATACTTTGCAAAGGAATTCATTCGAAAGGAATTAGCCTTCCATGGATGGGGCGAATTCAGCAATTAAATTGGAGGAAGTAGGGAATAAAAGCATAAACCCTAGCAGAACTCTAATAATTACTGAAAACAAAATTTTACTGAATAATAAGCAGAAGGCAAAAGGTAATTGTTTCTCTCAGCACAAACCCTTAAATAGGAGCTGAGATCACAAATCCTAATCAAAATCAAATCCTAAAAGATAACAGTAAATCCTAATAAATCCTAAAGATAGAGTTTTAAAATAACAACCTAAATAAGTTTGAATCTGAAATATATCAAACTTAATTTATTCCGAAATTAAATCCTAATATTTCCTAAATTACAATCTTCACTCCAGCACAATCAAATCTTCATTCCGCAATTCTCCAAAATGCCCTTGATGTCAAATAAAACCTGAAAATAAGAATAAACGTAATTAGACCAAATAATAGAAATCTCTGTCAAGCAAGGTCAATTAATTACGAATAATCATTAATAATGACAAATTAAGGCTATATAAAATGGGTAAAATATTGCTCATCATAGGGTCATCAATCACAGTCTCCTCCCCTTGCCTTGCTTGTCACGAACCTCTTCTTCTTCCTTGCTCCTCTCTCTCTCTCGCGCATCTATCTCTCTTCTCTCTCGGCGGCTCTCTCCCTCTTTCTCTCTCAAGAAACCCTTTTTCTTTTCTTGGATAAAAACTTACGTGAATGAGGATGTGTTTTGTGCCTTTCTATTTCAGCTATTTTGACTTGAATAGAAAAGAAAATCTCCCCCTTTTACCCCTATGGTAGCCGCGACCTCAACCATAGCAATTATTGAAGGTATGAAAAACGGTAGAAAGGGGGGGGTTTGAATAACGTTTTCAGAATAAAAATTCCACCTTAAAGATTTTAGCAAATCTTTCGAGAACAAATGAAGTGCTTAAGATAAGAGATAGAAAAGCACACAAGGATTTTATCCTGGTTCACTTGATGAATCACTCAAGCTAGTCCAGTCCACCCGTTAAGGTGATTTCTTCCTTCTTAGAATGAAGGCAATCCACTAATCAGGTAATTGTTACAACTGCACTTGAAACCTACAAGTGACTAACAATACACTGACTCAGCTCATCTTCATCAGAATCTTCTGATGCTTCGTCAGATTCTTCTACTTCAGCTTGGAGAGCTTTTGACTTCTCAGATTTAGCCTTCTCAGATTTGGATTTCAAGGCTATAGATTTCTTGCTCAGATCCTGCATCTCTGAGCGCTTCAGCTCATGACATTTCAGTATGCTGATGAGTTCTTCTAAACTCATACGCTCAACATCTCTTGTAAGCTCTATTGAGGTCACTAAAGGCATCCAGGTTTCAGGAAGACATCTGATGACCCTTATGACATGATCTTTTGTAGTGTAGCTTTTGTTGAGAGGTCTTATTCCAGCTACCAGCAACTGAAATCTGGAAAACATATCCTCAATGGACTCATTTGGCTCCATGATGAAGGATTCATACTTCTGGATCAAAGACAGCGCCTTTGATTCTTTCACTTTCTTGTTTCCTTCATGAGACATCTTCAAAGATTCAAAGATGCCCTTGGCAAACTCACGATCTGTAATCTTCTGGTACTCTTCATAGGAAATAGCACTAAGAAGAATAGCTCTAGCTTTGTGGTGCTGTGAGTAGAGCTTCTTTTGCTCAGCAGTCATCTTTGATCTGGAGATCTTCTTGCCATCTGCATCAACTGGACGCTCATAGCCATCCACAATGATATCCCAGAGATCTGCATCGAAGCCCAGAAAGAAACTTTCTATTCTGTCTTTCCAATATTCGAATCTTTGACCATCGAACATGGGAGTCTTTGCATTGTAACCATCTTTTTGCATCTCACTGGTGGTAGCCATTTGTTTTTCACACCGGCCCGGATCACTGAACACTGTTAGGTGTGGTAATCAGAACATGCGCTCTGATACCAATTGAAGGTATGAAAAACGGTAGAAATGGGGGGGTTTGAATAACGTTTTCAGAATAAAACTTCCACCTTAAAGATTTTAGCAAATCTTTCGAGAACAAATGAAGTGCTTAAGATAAGAGATAGAAAAGCACACAAAGATTTTATCCTGGTTCACTTGATGAATCACTCAAGCTAGTCCAGTCCACCCGTTAAGGTGATTTCTTCCTTCTTAGAATGAAGGCAATCCACGAATCAGGTAATTGTTACAACTGCACTTGAAACCTACAAGTGACTAACAATACACTGACTTAGCTCACACTAAGATTCACTCTCTTAGTCTTCTCTAGGATCCGATCAACCTTGATCTCCTAAAGGTAAACTAAACAACTGTTTAAGAAAGATTGTTTACAAAGAGATTGCTTCTAAAAAGCTTATAGTAAACACAATAAATTCAAGATGAAAGAATGCTTAGAAAGTTTAAATATAGCTTGCGCGTGTGAGATTCTTCCAACCGCATCTTTCAATCTTCAGCTTCTATTTATACTCCAACGATTAGGGTTTGAACGCTGCATGGGAATGGAACCGTTGGAGGGCAGATCTGGAATTTCCAGCTTCTGCTGTGGCTGAGAATGTTAGGTTAGGTCGTCAGGATAGTACATTTGCTTTTGTACTTTGGATAGTGACTTGACCTTAAACCTTGTTTGACTTCTGATCAGAGGATTGCTTCGTGTTGGAACTTGTGAAGCTTGTTGATCAGAGTCAGAGAGAAGCATGGATCCTCTGACCGTTGTACCTTCTGATTATGAGCTCTGAGGGAAGTACTTGGTCTTCAGAGCCATTTTGCTTCTGGACTTCAGAGACTCCACTTTTCAGCTTCTGGATCTTCAGAGTCTTCTACACCATCAGAACATCTGAACCTTCAGAGTGTCTAGGTTGTCAGAACTTCTGGATCTTCAGAACTTCAAGTGACTGAGTCCATATCAGAGCTTGTTTGACTTCTGACCTTCTGAAGCTTTTCTACTGTTCAGATTGAACATAGAGATTGCGAAAGCGTTGCTTGGGTCACTCTTTAAGTACAGTGCTTCTAATTTGTGTGAGATAATATTGAGGTCAGAGCCTGTAAATAGCACACTCAGAAAAACACGTTAGCGTACCATAATTGTTCATACTAAAATGTTAACTTGTAATCATCAAAACATAGAGTTGTACTACTCGATCAAAACTTGATCTTACAATTAGGGTTTCACAAAATTTTTCTCTATCTCACTAATACTTGAAAGGAATGAAATAAATGCTTCACCTTTTAAAAATAAAAACTGAATCATAAAATAATTAATAAAAGAATAACTCCCTTTTATAAATAAAACTCAATCTTCACATTTAAAACCAGATTTTTCCTCAAAAATAGGCAAAACAAATCCAAACAAATCTCCACCATATCTTTGCCTTGAGAAATTCGCCCATCACCTTCCCATTGCAACCAAAATCACGCCTCTCATCACCTTGAGGTCAAAACCTCACCCAAATAAATATTACCTAGCACAAATATTATTATTTCCAAAAAATAATAACATTTTCACAACATAGGCAAAATATAAATATTGCACACATATCAGTTAGTGATTTATTAATTACTGAAAAACCATACTTCATTATTTATTTCAAGTAAACAATAATAATCATAAAACAGGGTCTTATAATACCACCCCCCTTAAAATAGTTTTGCCCTCGAAACTTAAGGTTCTACATACAAATCAGGATGTGACTCCCGCATCTTATCCTCTAACACCTATGTAGCGTCACCTGTTGCTTAATTCCAAATCACTTTCACCAATGACACCTCCTTGTTCCTCATGCGCTTAGTACTCGTGTCGACAATCTTGATGGGTGGCATCTCCATCGTTAGATCATCCTTCAGCTGTATGTCATCAGGTTCAATCACATGAGAATCATCGGCCATATACTTCCGCAGTTGCGACACATGTAGCACGTCATGAAAGTTGGAAGGGAATGGCGGTAGTGCAATTCTATACGCCACTGGTCCAACACGCTCTGTAATCTGATACGGTCCAATGAACTTTGGAGTATGCTTCTTTGACTTGATCGCCCCTCCAGCACCTGTCATCAGGGTGACTCGCAAGAAGACATGATCTCTAGCATGAAACTCTAATTCCTTTCTCCGATTGTAAGCATAGCTCTTCTGACGACTCTGCGAGATCCTCATCCTTTCCTGGACCCGCTTCACCTCCTCAGTGGCCTGTTGAACTAATTCAGGCCCAATATCCAAGTTCTCCTCGTCTTGATGCCAACATAGGGGTGTACGACACCTTCGACCATAAAGTGCTTTGTAGGGCGCCATCCCTATGCTCGTGTGGAAACTGTTGTTGTAGGTGAACTTGATCAAGGGTAACAACTGCTTTGCCATGCCAGTTTCGTGAATCATGGTTCTAGCCATCTCTTGTAGGGCCCGATTCTTTCTTTCCACAAATCCATTCTGCTGAAGAATTCTAGGGCAAGAGAAATCATGGGATATTCCATTCTGATAAAAAAGATTCTCAAATTCTTTATTCTCAAATTCCCCACCATGATCACTTCTGACAAGGGCAATTTTGCAACCCATCTCATTTTGCACTTGAGCACAGAAGGTAGAGAACACAGAATGAGACTGATCCTTGCGTCTTAAAAATTTTACCCACGTCCAATGGCGATAGCCATCAAGACTAACCCATATTTCTTGCCACCTAAAGACTCAGTTTTCACTGGCCCAAAGAGGTCAATATCCAGACGTTCTAACGGCCTTGAGGTGGAAACAACATTCTTAGCCATAAAGGGTCTTTTTGTAAACATGCCCTTCTGGGATGTTTCACAAAGAGCATCTGAAGAATACTTCAGATTTGGCAAGCCCCTGACAAGGTCAAGCTTGTTAAGCTGAGAAATCTTTGTCAAGCTCACATGCCCTAACCGTTTATGTCACACTCATTGCTCTTCGCTAATAGATAGAAGACAGTTTACATTATGAGTTTCCAACTCAGATAATCTGATCTTATAGATGTTGTTCCAGCTCTTGTTGTTAAACAGAACCGAGCCATCTTTCTAACTAATAGCTCTACAGGACTTTTGATTAAAAATGATGTCATAACCCTTGTCAGCTAATTGGCTTATCGACAATAAATTATGCATCAAACCATCAACTAGAATTACATTATTAATAGTAGTGTTGTTACCAGTACCAATGGTTCCAGAAACCAATGGTTTTTCCTTTTTGGTTGCCTCCAAATCCCACTTCACCTCCATGCTTAAGTTTTAGCTCTTGGAATAAACGCCTTTCTCCCGTCAAGTGTCGCGAGCATCCACTGTCCAGTTACCATGATTGGTGTTTCAGTGGAGCTGTTAAGGATATCTGCAACATACACAATCTTATCCTTAGGTTCCCACTTTCTAGGTCCTTTCTTGTTAGTTACCCCAGAAGTTCTGACAACTTTGGGTGTTAGTGCAAGAAGATAATATGAAGGTATTTGAGCAAGATATTTAGACATTTAAAACTTCTGTTTCTGGGGCTTTGCAACCTCAGAATGTTCTGGTTCAGAACTTTCTATTATAGTGCCTGAAGGAACAAAGTGCTCATAGAGAGCTTTAGGTTTGGGTTCAGGAGTCTTGCCTTTTCTACAAGGTCCAGAATACCCGATACCATCTTTCCCATTTTTTCCTACACCATAGATCAGTGAAGCCATCTTGCTTCTATCTATGCCTTCAGCTAGGAAATTTTGAAATGCCTTTTCATACTTGGTTTCATTATCTGAAACATATGAGCTTGAGGCAATTTCTTCTTCTAACTTATTGATTTTACTTTTAAGAACAAGGTTAGAATTAGTTAAAGCAAAGTTATTTTCATTTAACTCAAAAATGGTTTTCTCATGTTTAGCAGAAACTTCAGAAGTTGTTTAGAATTTCTTTTTCAGAAATTTATGTTTACTCATACGAGAATCATATTTTTACATTATCTCATATATGGCAGTTTTAAGTTCAGAAGGAGAAAAGGATGCAAATACCTCATTTTCTTCCTCAGAGTCTGACTCAGCTTCTGATGTTAGCTCAACTTTTGATTCTGCTTTCTTGTCATTTGTTATAGCCATGAGTGCTGTGACATCCCATACTCTAACTAATCAGGTGATGATCGTTAGTCGATGACTTAACCCTAGAACTAGGAATGAGCTAGGATTAGAACTCTGACTAACCATGAGTAGGTATAAATAGATAGATATATCTATATATATATATATATATATATGTCATACGTGTATGTGTGAGCTTGTGTGTATATATGTGTGACCTAATTTTATGCACGATTTACGATGCGACGATAGAAAGTGGGTGTGACGATTAGATCGAACCGACAATAAAAAGTACCAAAGACATGGTCGTCATAACTCCCATTTAGATGAGTAACTCGAGTAGATGAGCACATGAAGCTACTCTGATCGAATCTCTTGACAATAGAGATACACTGTCTCAGATCGATCGATAGTCAGATCAATAATCAAACCCTAGTATACAAGGTGTGTTAGTATTAAGCATTCGGAGGGGAAATACACTACTATAAAACCCTAAGCTGCAGAAATGATGAAGCATAGTAGCCAATTTGTCCCGACTTGAAGACATAATAAAATAATTGACAGACTGGTGCCCTAGGTTACTATTCATCCATGATGACACACTACTATTCATCAATAGTAAGCACCATGATGACTTCTAGTTCCCATAAATCCCTCCTTAATGATGCCTGGACGTGTTCAGACTTGGAGCAGATTCTGGAACCTTGTGATAATCAGATTGCATGCAATTCCATAGGTGGTGCAACTTGGATTAGAGCTTAAATTTGATTATCCATAATTACTAGCCTTCAGCTTATAAAATGAACCATTGTGAAACCCTAAGTCCTCAGCTTTCCATTCCAAGTCTCAGAGTGAGCCAAGAGTGAGTAGAGAGCCCAGAAAGTGAGAAAACCAGAGGAGAGCTTCAAGAACTTCTCCTCTTCGATTCTCCCAAATTACTAAGTGTTAGAGTGTAATTCTTGAGAGGGTGAGGATTCGATCTGGGTTATTTTTGTGAAGCTTTGAGCAAGGAAAGCTCAAAACCGAGAGCAACCTGCAACTCCGGCGAGCATTTTCAAGAATCCGGCGAGAGCTCCGACCTGCAACATGACTTTTCTCGCACACCAGACCTCCATAGCCGCACCCATTGGTACCAAACTTATCACCATAACCTGTAGATCAAGTTCCAGTGCCCAGAACACCACGACTGTGACAATTTGGACAACTCCGATCGTCTTATCCGGCGAGTTCTGTAACACCCCGATTTCGGTGGTGTCACTTTAGTAACCAAAAGAAACTTAATGCGGAAAAACGTGAATATTTTTTTTTCGATAATACAATCAGAGACTGAAAGAAATAAACTCCCCAACAAAAGATAACCGAACTAATATACAAAAATAATTACAACCCCCGCTGTAAGTAGCAAACCACGTCACGAGTAAACCTCCAGTGACGGGAAGTAGTAGAAAGTAACGCCCGTAGGCAAAATGTACAGACCAAAAGTAAAGGCCTCAAAAATGAGAATAAGTTAGCCCAATCGGCCTAAAAGAAGACCTCCTAAGTCCAACCAACTCTCTGTGATTCCCGTAGAGAAACCACACAAAAAGCTATAGGCGGGAAACTACCCGGTTCCCAAAGAAAACAATGACGGTCAGAGCTAAGACTCTACTCCTACACTAATCCTATCTCGAGGAGCTCACACCAGCACTCAAAACTACATGCTAGCGTGATCGTCGTCTGAATCTGAATCCAGAACGACTAAGTCTATATACACCATCCGTCCTCCTCTCGCTACCGCGATGCGCTCCGGTGCTGGCCTCAAACCTAGTTCCCCCCGAAGGGTGAACCATCGTGAACCAGTCCGCCATGGACATCTGACAAAGGGCGTAGTCCGCCAAAGCACACACAGAAGACGCGAGGGTCAACTCCAAAGAATTACGTAAATAATAAATCCAATAGATACAGTTTAAGGGGTAGCTACTTAGGCTTATAAGTTAGAGATAGCATCCTAGGGTTGTACAGTTCACAATGAATATAAAAGACGATAATAACAATTAGCATGCGTCAAGTAGATTAACAATTATCAATCACACTCAGCAACTAAGTCAGTATGCATGTTGCATGAAATGCAATGCCGGTTAACCAAATGCATTCCGGAAGGATGGGCATCAACGAGTCAATCCTAGCACCAGAAACGGTGGGACCATTTCCGCTCGCGTGTCTCTTACACCACACAAAGTGTAGTCAGATCAGCAGTGAACCCGAAGGTCTGCCATTTCCGTCTGCTACTAAGAATCACCGTAGTGTTCTTTTATGGAAATCCGGGTCTTATGACCATTTTGGAATCCATCGAGGTCCGGAGTTCGTCCCGTGTTAATACCTCAAAATGAGTGCATGAATGCAAAGTGATTAGTCAAACAACGTCTCCGACCTCACTCGACACGTCGCCACGTGTTCTAACTAACTTATTTGTCTCTAAAAAGAATACCCTAAGGTAAAAGTCGATTCTGCGACAAAATACAATTAATCATAAAAAGAGTGCAGTCACTCACGATAACTCTTCGAGTCATCAATGCTCTCACGAAGTCTCACGCTTCAGTGGAGTCTTATACAATCACGAAGTCTCACGCTTCAGTGAAGTTTTATGCTTTCACAAGGTCTCACGCCTCAGTGAATTTACACACTTGCACGAAGTCTTACGCTTCAATGAAGTTTCATGCTGTTCACGAGGTCTCACGCCTCAGTGAAGATCCATGCTTTTCACGATGTCTCACGCCTCAGTGAAGATTCTCGGCTCGTCCCTTGGATGGCTAAACAAACTGCTCAAAGAGCGAAGGAGTATTCGACATACTCAGAAACTTAAAGTTTTCCCAAAACTTGGATTCGACGACAAATCTCCTTTTCCAAAACTAATATTCAATCCTAAGCTTGCATCCGTGATTGTTTATCATTATTTAAAGGTTTAGAGATTGTTTAATATCTTATGAATTTTCCTTGTAAAAATAGTTTCCTTTTAGTCTTATCATAATTCCTATGAGTCTTCAAAAGATCCCATAATCCCAAGTAATTCCGAGAGAATGTCTCGATCCACTAAAACAATAACAAGGCCTGAACTCCGTTCGTCCCGTCAAACTTTCTCAAACTCTTATAAAAAATATCGGCATGACTTGCCCGTTATCCTCACTCTCCAGTACCACAGACATATGTGTAAATAGCATAGTTAAGTTAGCACAATTCAACAATCATAGCTCATATATCAACACATCCTAAGTTAACCACATAACACTTAGCATATAGAGCATATATCACACATCCTAGATTAACCATGTAGCATATAGCATGTAAGTCAATCTCAAAAACAGTTAGTAGATGAATCATCTACATTGTCAGCCGAAGCCTCAGAAAACTTTTCTCAATCAAACACAAACAAGTGCATAAACAATAAATCAAGTCGAATACGTCGACACCTAAAGCATTAACTAATACTTCAGTGAGTAGCCCTCACCTGTAGATTCTCCAGGGTTCTCTTCAAACGCTCCTTCACAATCAGCTCCTTGTTCTTCAAGAAATTCCTCAAAAGAACCTTAGAGTAAAACCCACAGAATTCCATCAAAATCTATCCGAAACTCAGCAATCAATACTTACTAAGGTTACACGAAGTAGCATATACTTCGAGGTACGATAATCTAGCGCGAAAGGACAAGTTTTCGAAAAAGAATTTTCTTCCTCCTCCTAGGGTAGTCTCGGCCACTATTGGTAATTAGGTGGGTCGATTTTTCTTCGATCAGACTTGGTTCCTAGGTTATCATTAGTCGTAACTAAGGGTATTCTAAACTCGGAAAAATTATCGGATCGAAAACTGTCACAGGGGTATTTTGGTCATTATTTTCATCTCAGAATTTCAAAATTAGAGTTTCGAAAAACAAATTAGATGGGGTTGATACTAACGATGATTATGACGACTAATCTTACTAACGCTAAGCTCAGTCGAGGGTTTTAAGCCTAAAGGTTGGAACTTTAGCCCAAAAATGGGTATTATGAGCAGAATTGAAACTCGGCGGCAATTCGGCGAGAATCGGCGAAATGTAATCCGCTAAACATGCTCAGGGGCACGCAGGGAATAAGTTTAGATAGAAAGATGAAGTTATATAGATAGTTTTGCAAAAAGCTCAAAACTAAGAGTACAGAAAAGCATAGAGAAAAGCTACAGAATTTACGATCAGAAGTAAGGAAAAGCATTAGTACCTTGAGGCCTACGCGTAGCAACGAACTGTGGAACGATCAAGCAAGAATCGGCGAAAAACTCTTCTCCTCCTTCTCCTCTTGTGGCCGCGGGTTGTGTGTGTGTGTTTGTGAGGTTTTTGTTTTTCATTTTTCAAGCTACAACAACCTATATATAGTGAATGAAATGGAAGATATTTTGTAAAGATTGGATAAGGATGAATAGATATTTATCAAAGATTGGATAAAGATGAATAGATATTTATCAAAGATTGGATAAAGATGAATAGATATTTTGTAAACCGGTACAGATTTGTTTAGATATCGGAGGATTTAGCTCATAGAGTTAAGATAAAAATATGAGAGTGATTTCCGATTCTTCCTACTGATTCCAACGTATTCTAGACACGATATTCTCCCCGCTGAATCTTCTAATTCTTCAAAGAAATATCAGTATGATTTTTGGTTTTCGAGGCTTGTTTTTAATGCTTACCGGCTTCAAATACACTTTATGGTTTTGACCTCGGATGCAGAAACTTCCTTCTGAAGAAAGATTTGGAACGTCGATTAGAGTGGGTGTACGCGGATGAAATCTTTATTTGAAGCTCCGAATAGAAAAAGTCTTCATCGTCGGTTGATTCTAGGGTTCTTGAACTATCAGGGTTTTAGTTTCGGCAAACTTCCGAGGATTGGAATCGGACGTTCCTAGATACTAGAGTTTCGCCTTGAAACGCTTGACATGGAAAGGAATAGGAGAAATCCCTATATTCCTTTTGAAGATTTTCGGAATTAATTCCTACAGTGTTCCAAGGGTGGAATTAATCTTTTCCTAAGGCTCTTGTCCTAGGCGTAAACGAATAATGCTAATCGTGTTATAACATTTTATCGACTTCGATACAATCCTTAGACTTTTCCTGAACTTTCTCCTTCACAAATTTATTCCCTTCGATAAACTCTTGTTCAGGTTTTTCCTTCACGATACGTCAAGCCTAATCGTAAATGGAAATCTCTTCCACTTATTCTAAGCTTAAAAACTTGGGTCTTACAAGTTCTGTCTTCTCCGGCTAGTGAGTTTCTGCAACTCGCTTATTTTCGCATTGTTTTCACTCCAAAACGTACCCTTAAGCATGTTAGAACATTTTTAGGAAGCTTTAAATCAGTTTAGATCCATGAATCACTAGGCATCGATGGAACCAATATTCAAATTTTCAAACTCGAGCATGCTATCGGGTTGAGCTTTTGGCCTCGAGTTAGAGTGCCAAATTGATTAGTTTATGCTTCTGGAACATGATAGAGCCTTATAGGATAGGTAGAATCGATGATAGAGCTCTGACGTGAAAAACCCCAATTTCACCTCTCACCCGACTCAAAAACTGGCTAATTGAGGTAACTACAGTGCCCAAATGCCTCTGAAAATGGTTTAGTTGAACTCAGAACATGGAAAACTATAGGTATGGAGTATCAGAAGTTAATTTTAACTTAGTTTGTGAATTTATTAATTTTCAAGTAAGCTTAAGCTTAATGAGATTTTGATTAAGTAGGATGAAGCTTGATTTTGCATAATCTGACTTTAGTTAAGCACTAGGAGACTATCTTAAATTATTAAGAGCTTTAGAATGATCAATGGAAGGTTCAATAATAGTAACAAAAACCTTAAGGATTAAAAATGAACTTAGAAAATGACTAAGTGTAGTTAAGCTAGAATAATCAGCTTAATTAAGTGATTCTGAATCTGATTATGTGTTAGAATTGCCGGAAAAAGTAAAGGTCAGAAGTCAGTAGGTTAGGATATCGATTAGATAGTTAGTAGCTTAATAGGTGATTTTAGTAAAATTACTTAAGTTATAAATCAAGTTCGAAAAAAAATCAGAATGTGATTATTAATTTGGTAGATGAATAAAACAAAGGACATAGTCAGGTCAGAGAAGAGAATTGATTAAGTTAAAGGGTTTAAGGGTATTAAAAAGAAAATGAAATAATTCATAAGTTAGCTTAATGCTTTAGCAAAATGAATTTGTCGTAACCCTAACATAATCAATGATGCAGAGAGTGAAGATTTAGGCTCTCGAGACCAAAAACCACTGAGTCAAAGGTAAGGGGAGTTGGACAAGACCTTGTCTTGGTACATGACGGATAAGTAACCGTTAAAGCGATAGTAAACATATTTTTACTTACTTGACTGTTTGCGAATGCTATTGAATTATATGCTTGATGAAGTGATGCTGAATGTTTGCTTGTGATTCATGTTATGAATTGCTTGTGGATGTTGTATTGCTGCATTATTAGAAAGGAGATGAAGTATACCATGGGATATGGTGATACTTAGGAAATTGGCCTAGTGGCTAGGATAAAAAGAATTGTCTTATGACAACATAAAAATTAAACATCTGAGGTAGGAGGGTATAGGGAAATGATTCACCGACTTAATGTGTTATTGATTCTTGATTTTGAGAACTAGACCTTCTCGTCACATGTTAGGAAATACCTTACGGAGATAGATAATATTAATTATAAAGTGAAATTAATAGATGATAGGTGACAACCTTTTTATCAAATCAATTATGAGTACATAACCATTACCGGGTCGAATAAGAATTTCCTACCTTAAAAACCAACTACTTGATCCCCATGGATCTCACCTCTAATCATTTTGAGGTGTACTTACTTGTTTCTAGTTCGCTAGAAATTATTGAGGAGAATAAGGGGGCGATGGATGATGTTTGTAAACAAACTCTCGGAGCGACAAGGAGTAGGAAAGTGTTATCACTACTACTAATGAGAGTGGGAATACGGAGACGTCAGTGGTGGTCTTGTTCAGAGATGAATAGACCCGGGACTTACACAGCGAGTTAGGAATACAGAGTCGCATGATATGGACTATCAACATAGATTCGAGGATAACCATCAAGTTTGACATGTTTTCGCCTAAAGATTTTCATACATCATGGCATCAAATCTTAGAAGAAGGTAAAAACAGAAACTTTGGCCCTAAAACATGTTCAAGATATCACACGAGGTTTACATATTCAAAACAGAAACAAAATATTTTACATGTTAGAGAGGCACCATATCATCAATCACACGAGGTTTTGTACACATAGAACAAGATTTCATGCAACACATAGCCTAGACTCTACCAAAGACCAGAACAACCTTCACCTTTGCTTAGAAATTGAAAAGAAGGATAGATGGTTGAAGAGATGATCACGGTTTCCTCCCCTTGCTTTGCTTGTCACGGGCCCCTTCTTCTTCCTTGCTCCTCTCTCTCTCGGCGGCTCTCTCACTTTTTCTCTCTCAAGAAACCCTTTTTCTTTTCTTTGATGAAAACTTACGTGAATGAGGATATGTTTTGTGCCTTTCTATTTCAGCTCTTTTGACTTGAGAAAGAAAAAGAAAATCTCCCCCTTTTCCCTATATGTGGCCGGCGGCCACTCACACACACACACTAGGGTTTTGCAAAAATTTTCTCTATCTCACTAACATTTGAAAAAATGAAATAAATGCTTCACCTTTTTAAAATAAAAACTGAATCATAAAATAAATAATAAGGAATAACTCCCTTTTATAAAATAAAACCCAATCTTCACATTTAAAACCAGATTTTTCCTCAAAAATAGGCAAAACAAATCCAAACAAATCTCCACCATATCTTTCCCTTGAGAAATTCGGCCATCACCTCCCCATGGCAACCAAAATCACGCCTCTCATCACCTTGAGGTCAAAACCTCACCCAAAATAAATATTTCCTAGTACAAATATTATTATTTTCAGAAAATAATAACACTTTCACGACCTAGGCAAAATATAAATATTGCACACATATTAGATAGTGATTTATTAATCACTGAAAAACCATACTTCATTATTTATTTCAAATAAACAATAATAATCATAAAACAGGGTCTTACAAAGAGAAAGGTGATGGGTTGACTGTGTTGGTCCCCATTGATGTTCATCTGCAGATGATCGCGATTGGATTCAAGGAGAAAGGTGGTTGTGTGATTGTGAGGACGATTAGCCTAACTGAGCCTTTAGGTTACTAACTATGGAAAAGAGAACATGTGATGCGATATTTACATTTCTATGCTTAATATGTAAGTATGCTTGAGTTTTGTTGTATGGAAGTTGACCCTCTCTTGTTTGCTACGTGTTTGTTTTGGGGGGGGGGAGGGGGGGCTTAACCCCAGATGACCATCGTGAGGAGGCCGGGTCATTCTTGGGAGATCATTCTCCATGATGAGCAGAGAGACGGAGCTTGGGTGCCCGACGAACACCAAGTCCGGAGAATCTACGTCGACAGTGCTGCAGTTCGGTGTTTTGACCAGCAAGGAAGGTGGCTCGAGACCCAGTTGATGAACGGAAGAGTGCAACTCTCGTTTGCTCCACAGCGTTTCGAGATGCCTATTGAGGTGGATTCAAAACAATCGTCGAACATGAGGTCTGAACCGGAGACGGATCCTTCAGAGTTCGTGCCAGATGATGAGAGGGAGCATTCAGTGGATTCAAAGCTGATGTCAGAACCTATGGCGGAGGACGAAGAGCTTCCACCATTGGAAGGAGAGCCTCGGAACTAGGAAGATCCATCCGACGACGAAAGGAAAGCGAGGAGCTTTGTCGACACGGCATGGAAACAATTTGAGATGGGCGCGGGTGGTATCTTCGAAGGTTTGCTAGACTACATGAGGGAGAAATTTCCAAGAGAACCGACACAGGAGATTGAGATCACTTCCGGAGATTAAGATTAGGAAAAAGGGTTGAGAGTTTTTATGAAATTGCTGGGAGGAGGGACTCGATTGGGCATTGAACACTTTATTTATTTCAGTTTTTGAATAAGTTGGATTTTGATGTAACCTTTACATTTTAATTTGAACCTATGGTTATACGTTGTTTCGAATGATCAATCGGAGGCTAATGTGATTTTATTTTCCGCATGGACGTTTGTGAAAATTAAGTTTAAAGAGCTTTTCGTAATAAATGGTTTGTCGTTAATTCAAGATTTTAAGTAATCGGCGAAAACTCTTTGCGAAAATTGTGATATTGGTTACTGTTTGACTCTCGAGAAATTGAGGCGTTACAACAGGTTAGACGACGAGCCTTCCTCTGGTGCTCGCCATTCACGCTGATTTTCCATCCCGCACTGGCTGGTACCTCGAGCCCAACACAAGGTTCTGCTTTTATAATGGATTGGCTATGCTATGGTGCAGTGTACCTGGATCTGACGAGCTTGGCTATCCGGTGACTATCCCTCTCACGTTTTGCTTCTATATGCCGAGGCATGCCAGAAGATTCCGATCGCCCGTTACTGATCCGCCGCCACAGCCTCAGCCGGAGGTGGATCCCGCCCCACAGACCGGAGTTGGCCCCGATCCGCATGTTGGAGTGGATCTTGTACCCCAGGAGGAGCCATATCGAGTAGTGCCGATCCGAGTCAGGAACCCGCAGGAACTTTTCACGCCCGGTCAGGCATCTCGAGAGTCAGTAGGTTCTCCACCCCGGAGGACTGCACCGTGCCTTAGGACCACAACTAGGAAGAGGGTGCGATCACCGAGTTTTTTCAGGGATGCCCGGATCTACAGGCAGCGGTTCGTGAAACCCAATGGATTGATGAAGTAAGAAATGATGTCGGTAGGTGAGTACGCCGCAAAATTTGATGAATTATGTCGATTCCATCCGCACTATAGTACGGCTAATGATAAGACATCGAAGTGTGTCAAGTTTGAGCATGGATTAAGGCCTGACATTAGGACTGTCGTTGGGTATGACCAAATTCAAAATTTTGCTACTTTAGTGGAAAAGTGCAGGATTTTCGAAGAGAATGAGAAGACAAGGAAGGAATACTTGAAAGGATTGGGTGTGAACAAGGCACCAAAGAAGAAGGAGGAGAAGAGGAAACCCTATTTCTGACCACAGGATCAGGGGAGGAATCAATTCGGAAGGACTTGGAACCGATTTGGAGGTTCTAGATTCCAAGGGAGACCTGAAGGATTCAGTAATATCCTGTTTTCCATGAGATGCCGCAGAAATGAGCATCGTGCGCAAGAATGCAGAGTAGTATTGGGCGAACAATCGGGAATGCAAACTGGAGGAAGTGGAAACCCAAACCCCACCGCTGCAGTCGGCGAAAGGAAGCAATAGGAACGCGAACGCGCCACCAAGAGACAATAGGAGGGTTGGACGCCTAACTAACAAAGGGAAGGTGTTTGCGATGACAATGAAAGAAGCGTCTGAATCACCGAAACTCATCGAAGGTATGTGCTATGTTAATGGTTTTTCTTTAAAAGTTTTATATGATTCAGGTGCAACGCATTCGTTTATATCACACGAGAGGGTCAAACAACTAGGATTACCAGTGACAAGTTTGACATGAGACTTAGAAGTTAGTACCCCGACTAAGAATACTAGTAGAACCTCTGAGGTATGTGCGAAATGTTGTGTAGTTATTCTAGGAAGAACCTTCAAACAAGACTTAGTATGCTTACCCTTAGAAGCAAGTGGAGGAGTTGTTGGAAAAGCTATTCATTCGACCGTGTGTATCTTCTTGGGGAGCACCCGTTTTAATGGTCAAAAAGTAAGATGGTAGCATGAGGTTGTGTGTCGACTATCGACAGTTGAACAAAGTAACCACTAAGAACAAGTACCCACTACCACGAATCGACGATTTAATGTATCAACTAAAGGGAGCCGAAGTGTTTTCCAAGATCGACTTGCAATATGGATATCACCAAATTTGAGTGAAGAAGGAGGACGTGTCGAAAACCGCTTTTCGAACACGATATGGGCATTATGAGTACTTAGTCATGCCATTCGGAGTGACTAATGAACCCGCGATCTTCATGGATTACATGAACAAAATCTTCAACCCATATCTAGACAAGTTTTTTATGGTCTTCATTGACGACATTTTGATCTACTCAAAGAGCAAGGAGGAACACGAGGAGCATCTCCGACTAGTACTAGGAATCTTGCGAGAGCGAAAACTATACGCCAAACTGTCTAAGTGCGAGTTCTGGCTAGAATCAGTGCAATTCCTAGGACATGTAGTGAGAAAGGCTGGCATAGTAGTAGATCCGGCAAAAGTAGAAGCTGTAAACTCGTGGGAAGCGCCAAAGACAGTCACGAAAGTCCGTAGTTTCCTCGGATAAGCTGGATACTACCGAAGATTCATCGAGGGATTTTCAAAGATTGCCACACCCTTGACAAAGCTTACAAGAAAGGATCAACCTTATAAGTGGACGCCTGAATGTGAAGACAGCTTCAAAGAGCTCAAGAAGAGGTTAACCACGTCACCAATACTGGTTTTACCCGATCCATAAAAGGACTTCGAAGTGTATTGTGATGCGTCGAAAATGGGACTAGGTTGCGTACTAATGGAAGAGCGTAAGGTGGTAGCTTATGCTTCTAGGCAACTATGGCCGCATGAAGTGAATTACCCTACGCACGACTTGGAATTAGGAGTCGTCGTGTTTTCTTTGAAGATATGGAGGCACCATTTATACGGAGCAAACTTCACTGTATTCAGTGATCACAAAAGCCTCAAGTACCTGTTCAACCAGAAAGAGCTGAACATGAGACAAAGAAGATGGGTTGAATTCCTGAAGGATTACGACTTCAAGCTACAATACCACCCAGGAAAGGCAAACTTTGTAGCAGACTCTCTATGTAGGAAAATCTTACACATCTCCGCGTTGATGATCGAAGAAATGAAGCTGATTGAAGCATTCAGAGATTTGAGCTTAGCAGTGGAGCTTAAGCCCAAACTGAAGAAATTCGGGACGATCGTAGTGACTAGTGATTTTCTGAAAGAAATAAGGCAAAGTCAGGAAGACGATCAGGAATTTCAAGAGCAGATGCGAAAGAATGAAGGGGAAAAGAAAAGCGAATTCACAAAAGGAAGAGACAGATTGTGGAGATTCAGAGAGCGAGTATACATTCTGGAAGACCAAGCATTGAGAGAAAGGATTCTAGAAGAAGCCCATAGAAGCACTTTGAGTATACACCCAGGATTCACCAAGATGTATCAGGACTTAAAAGAAAGATTTTGGTGGTCAGGGATGAAGAAAGACATCTTAAGGAAGGTGATGACGTGTATGGTGTGTCAAAAGGCAAAAGAGGAATATCAAAAACCTTCTGGAGAACTAAAACCCTTAGAGATTCCCGAGTGGAAGTGGGAAGGTATCTCAATGGATTTTGTATCAGGATTGCCAAGGACGCAAGCCAAAAATGATGCAATATGGGTAATCGTCGACCGACTCACAAAGTGTGCACATTTTATAGCAGTAAACATAACATATTCACTGGAAAGGTTAGCAAGGATCTATATCAAAGACGTTGTGAGACTGCATGGGATACCGACAAGTATAGTGTCAAACCGAGATCCGCGATTTACTTCGTAGTTTTGGAAGAGCCTACACAAAGCCTTGGGGATGAATTTAAGATTTAGTTTGGCTTATCATCCGCAGACGGATGGGCAGACCGAAAGAACAATTCAAACACTGAAGGATATGTTGAGGGCTTGTATTTTGGAAGAACAAGGAAACTGGAAAGACTACCTACCATTTGTGGAATTTTTCCTACAATAACAGTTTTCACTCAAGTTTAGGAATGGCACCTTTCGAGGCACTATACGGAAGGAAGTGCAAGATGTAACATCCCGATCTGACGACTGGCCTCACGGTAACAACACGAGTCTTTTCAGTGCGCTTTGTCCTCACTCGCGCACTTCCCGGGAAAACTTCCCAGGAGGTCACCCATCACGATATTGCTCCAAGGCAAGCACACTTAACCATGGAGTTCTTATCAGTTGGGCTCCCGAAAAGAAGTTGCAACTTGTTGTTATGGGTAGTACAATCAAATCGTATATGCCTTCCTCAACTGTATAGTCCATCCCTACACAGTCTCGGAATACCTCTTGTTCGGGTGTGGTGCGTCCCTCCACATAGAAGGTGATCAATCCTCGCCCTTCTCAGCTTAGGGTGTCACAGGCCCACCAACTTCCGCTTGGTTCGTCCTCGAACCACACCGTACTGGGAGAGGTCGGCTCTGATACCAATTGTAACATCCCGATCTGACGACTGGCCTCACGGTAACAACACGAGTCTTTTTAGTGCGCTTTGTCCTCACTCGCGCACTTCCCGGGAAAACTTCTCAGGAGGTCACCCATCACGATATTGCTCCAAGGCAAGCACACTTAACCATGGAGTTCTTATCAGTTGGGCTCCCGAAAAGAAGTTGCAACTTGTTGTTATGGGTAGTACAATCAAATCATATATGCCTTCCTCAACTGTATAGTCCATCCCTACACAGTCTCGGAATACCTCTTGTTCGGGTGTGGTGCGTCCCTCCACATAGAAGGCGATCAATCCTCGCCCTTCTCAGCTCAGGGTGTCACAGGCCCACCAACTTCCGCTTGGTTCGTCCTCGAACCACACCGTACTGGGAGAGGTCGGCTCTGATACCAATTGTAACATCCCGATCTGACGACTGGCCTCACGGTAACAACACGAGTCTTTTCAGTGCGCTTTGTCCTCACTCGCGCACTTCCCGGGAAAACTTCCCAGGAGGTCACCCATCACGATATTGCTCCAAGGCAAGCACACTTAACCATGGAGTTCTTATCAGTTGGGCTCCCGAAAAGAAGTTGCAACTTGTTGTTATGGGTAGTACAATCAAATCATATATGCCTTCCTCAACTGTATAGATTTACGATGCGACGATAGAAAGTCGGTGTGACGATTTACGATGCGACGATAGAAAGACGGTGTGACGATTAGATCGAACCGATAGAAAGTCGGTGTGACGATTAGATCGAACCGACAATCAAAAGTACCAAAGACATGGTCGTCATAACTCCCATTTAGATGAGTAACTCGAGTAGATGAGCACATGAAGCTACTCTGATCGAATCTCTTGACAATAGAGATACACTGTCTCAGATCGATCGATAGTCAGATCAATAATCAAACCCTAGTATACAAGGTGTGTTAGTATTAAGCATTCGGAGGGGAAATACACTACTATAAAACCCTAAGCTGCAGAAATGATGAAGCATAGTAGCCAATTTGTCCCGACTTGAAGACATAATAAAATAATTGACAGACTGGTGCCCTAGGTTACTATTCATCCATGATGACACACTACTATTCATCAATAGTAAGCACCATGATGACTTCTATTTCCCATAAATCCCTCCTTAATGATGCCTGGACGTGTTCAGACTTGGAGCAGATTCTGGAACCTTGTGATAATCAGATTGCATGCAATTCCATAGGTGGTGCAACTTGGATTAGAGCTTAAATTTGATTATCCATAATTACTAGCCTTCAGCTTATAAAATGAACCATTGTGAAACCCTAAGTCCTCAGCTTTCCATTTCAAGTCTCAGAGTGAGCCAAGAGTGAGTAGAGAGCCCAGAAAGTGAGAAAACCAGAGGAGAGCTTCAAGAACTTCTCCTCTTCGATTCTCCCAAATTACTAAGTGTTAGAGTGTAATTCTTGGTCCATTGAGTTTCTGAGAGGGTGAGGATTCGATCTGGGTTATTTTTGTGAAGCTTTGAGCAAGGAAAGCTCAAAACCGAGAGAAACTTGCAACTCCGGCGAGCATTTTCCAGAATCCGGCGAAAGCTCCGACCTGCAACACGACTTTTCTCGCACACCAGACCTCTATAGCCGCACCCATTGGTACCAAACTCATCACCATAACGTGAAGATCAAGTTCCAGTGCCCAGAACACCACGACTGTGACGATTTGGACAACTCCGATCGTCTTCTCTAGCGAATTATGTCTTCTCCGGCGATTGAGTTTCTGCAACTCGCTTATTTTCGCATTGTTTTCACTCCAAAACGTACCCTTAAGCATGTTAGAACATTTTTAGGAAGCTTTAAACCAGTTTAGAGCCATCTATCGCTAGGAATCGATGGAACCAATATTCAATTTTTCAAACTCGAGCATGCTATCAGGTTAGGCTTCTAGCCTCGAGTTAGAGTGCCAAATTGATTAGTTTATGCTTCTAGAACATGATAGAGCCTTCTAGGACAGGTAGAATCGATGATAGAGCTCCGAGGTGAAAAACCCCAATTTCACCTCTCGGCCGACTCAAAAACTGGCTAATTGAGGTAACTACAGTGCCCAAATGCCTCCGAAAATGGTTTAGTTGAACTCAACGTGGAAAACTATAGGAATGGAGTATCAGAAGTTAATTTCAACTTAGTTTTTGAATTTCTTAATTTTCAAGTAAGCTTAAGCTTAATGAGATTTTGATTAAGTAGGATAAAGCTTGATTTTGCATAATCTGACTTTAGTTAAGCACTAGGAGACTACCTGAAATTATTAAGAGCTTTAGAATGATCAGAGGAAGGTTCAATAATAGTGACCAAAACCTTAAGGATTAAAAATGAACTTAGAAAATGACTAAGTGTAGTTAAGCTAGAATAATCACTTTAATTAAGTGATTCTGAATCTGATTATGTGTTAGAATTGCTGGAATTACAATAAGTAAAGGTCAGAAGTCAGTAGGTTAGGATATGGATTAGATAGTTAGAAGCTTAATAGGTGATTTTAGTAAAATGACTTAAGTTATAAATCAAGTTGGAAAAAAAATCAGAATTTGATTATTAATTTGGTTGATGAATAAAATAAAAGACATAGTCAGGTCAGATTAGAGAATTGATTAAGTTAAAGGGTATAAGGGTATTAAAAAGAAAATGAAATAATTCATAAGTTAGCTTAATGCTTTAGCAAAATGAATTTGTAGTAACCCTAACATAATCAATGATGCAGAGAGTGAAGATTCAAGCTCTCGAAACCAAAAACCACTAAGAGTCAAAGATAAGGGGAGTTGGAGAAGACCTTGTCTTGGTACATGAACGATAAGTAACCGTTAAAGCGGTAGTAAACATATTGTTACTTACTTGATTGTTTGCAAATGCTATTGAATTATATGCTTCTGAAGTGATGCTGAATGTTTGCTTTTGATTCATGTTGTGAATTGCTGGTGGATGTTGTATTGCAGCATTATTAGAAAGGAGATGAAGTATACCATGGGATATGGTGATACTTAGGAAATTGGCAAAAGAATTGTCTTATGACAACATAAAAATTAAACATCTGAGGTAGGAGGGTATAGGGAAATGATTCACCGACTTAATGTGTTATTGATTCTTTGTTGTTACTTTTTGGTTTTCTTGCATTTTGTCCAAAACAACCTGATGTCGAAGCAGATGCTGTGACATCTAGGTTCGTGTTGCACAAAACAACCTGCAGATGCTTATGTGTGCCCTGGAAATCTGCTGAAGATTTTATCGTAGATACTTACGGTTTAAGTAGCTGATTTATGGCTGACTAATGTGGGCTGGTTTAATTGTTGGAATAATCTCTGATTAAGGGATTGATTCCTATTGTGATTATGGTGATTGTGTTGTGAACGCAATCAACATTTATGGAAGATTGCGTTCTGATTTGCTGCTGTTGGACTGCTGCTTCAGCTTTTGGAAAAACCTAGTGTGGCTGTTGAAGCTTATATATAGTGAAGACCTAAAACGTGCAGACTACTGATGTTATTGAGTGAAATAGATCAAGTGTTTTAAGGTTGTGTTTTGTGCTAGTCCTTGTGTTCATTGTGAACTCACCTTGCTCATTGATTTCTGTGTTCTTGAGTGTTAAAACTCTGTTGTTGTTGTTCTTACCAATCACTGTGGCAGTGGTTGAGAGAAAGTGAGAGAGGCTGTCATACCTAGGTCGATATACTAGGTAGAAATAAACTGGGTAGATTAGGAAGATAACTATGAGTTGTGGGTTCATGAGTGTATGTAGTTCCTAACTCTTGAGATAGTGGATTTCCTTTCTTTGGGTGTAAACCCTCCAGACGTAGGTGAAGTTTCACCAAACTGGGTTAACAACTTTGGTGTTGTGTCTTGTTTATTTTATGTTTTTACTCTTTACTGTTGTATGATTGTTAAAGCAGTTGCCTAAGCATCGCGTAGGACATCTGCCATACGTGAACTAGAATTTCAATTGACATCAAAGCAGGCACCCTGGTCTGTGTGGGTGAGCTCCAGGGAGATAGATTCAGTTCTCATGGATAACAAGGAGGGAGGATCAGTCAATAGGCCACCCATTCTGGATGGTACTAATTATGACTATTGGAAAGTTCGCATGACTGCTTTTCTTAAGTCCATTGACAACAAGACTTGGAAAGCGATTGTCAAAGGATGGAAGAATCCTACCAAGGAACAGAGTGAAGGAAACTCTACTGTGCCTATTGAGAAACCTGAGGAAGAATGGACAAAGGAAGAAGATGAAGCTGTTATGGGAAACTCTAAAGCTTTGAATGCCATTTTCAATGGTGTTGACAAGAACATGTTTAGACTCATCAACACGTGCACTGTTGCAAAGACTGCCTGGGATATTTTGAAAACTGCTCATGAAGGAACCACCGGGGTAAGGATGTCTAGACTTCAAATTCTGACTACTCAGTTTGAGATCATGAGGATGACTGAAGAGGAGACAATTTCAGAATTTCATATGTGTGTACGTGACTTGGCCAACTCATCGTTTGCCTTGGAAGAACCTATGTCAGATGAGAAGCTTGCGAGGAAAATTCTGAGATCTTTGCCTAAGAAGTTTGCCATGAAAGTCACTGCTATTGAAGAAGCTCAGGACATTGGAAACATGAAGGTTGATGAACTTATTGGCTCTCTGCAAACCTATGAGCTGACTTTTGACAAGTCTGAGAAGAAGTCTAAGAACATAGCATTTGTGTCCAACACTGATGAGGATGATGATATTGAATGTGAAGGTGAAAATATTTCTGAAGCTCTAGCTCTGCTTGGAAGAAAAATTAAAAGAACTCTAAGGAAGATTGATAAGAGGTCAAAGTCTAATGTCCAGGACATGAGGTTTGACAATGCCAAATCTTCAAAGTTTCAGAGGAAACCCAAGGATGATGATAGATCTGGTCAGAATAAAGGAGTACAATGCCATGAATGTGAAGGATATATGGTCACATCAGGACTGAATGTGCTACTTACATTAAAAAGCAGAAGAAAGGCATGATGGTAACCTGGTCAGATAAAGACACTGATGAGGAAGATGGGGTCTCTGCAAACAAAGTCACTGCCTTCACTGTAATGATTAATGAGACTGACTCCAGTGATGAAGACATAACTGATGAAGAGTTGGCTGACACCTACAGACTGTTGCATAGCAAGTGGGAGGAAGCATGTAAGTGTGTAAGAGAGCAAGAAAGTGAGATAGAGCAGTTGACTACTTAAAAGGAGAAGTTATGGGAGATCAACAGCAAGCTAAAAGAAGAACTTGATGACTGGAAATCAAAACTTGAAAACATTGATACTCTGGAAAAGGTAAAATTAATGGGTGTTAATGCAGAATTGCAGGAGGAAGTTGTTGTCTTGAAGAACAAGCTTGAAACAACACACAAATCCCTTAGGATGCTAAATAATGGATCATATATGCTTGATGAAATCCTTAAGGAAACAAGCAAACAGGGAAGAAGTCTGAAGGGTATTGGCTTTGATTACAGGAACACAAACAAGGAAAGTCAGAAGGGTCCAAAGGAATTTGTGGCTGCTGCTAAGCAATCTGAATTCAAGAAACCAATCAACAAACCGATGGTTGGGCAGATGCCTCAGCATGTGCCTCGACATGTGACCTCTCAGTACGGAAGTGTCAGAAGTGCCCCTCGGAGATGTCATTACTGTGGAAGGAATGGTCATATAAGGCCTTATTGTTTCAAATTATATGATTATCCTCAAATTCCAAGTCAGCTTTAAAGCCCTGAGAACACCCAAGTGAAAAGAAAGTGGAAACCTAAAGGTGAAGTCTCTAGTCTGATTGCTCATACTTCTTTCAGAGCTTCATCAAGGGAAGACTGGTATTTTGATAACGGTTGTTCAAGACACATGATAGAAGACAAGAGCTACTTGGAAAATATAAGAGGACACTCTAGTAGCTTTGTTACTTTTGCAGATGGAGCCAAAAGGAATATCAAAGGAATTGGAAAACTTGTAGGTTCTGGATCTCCTGATCTGATTGATGTGCTGCTTGTGAAAGGGCTAACAGCAAATCTTATCAGTATAAGTCAACTCTGTGATAAAGGGCTTGATGTAAAGTTTGGCACAACAGAATGTGTTGTTACTAAGGATGATCAAGAGATAGTAATGAGAGGAGTCAGATCCAAGGATAACTGCTATATGTGGACATCAGAGGAGAAGTCTAACTTTTCAAGGTGCTTATTGTCAAAGGAAGATGAGATAAACCTCTGGCATCAAAAACTGGGTCATCTTAATCTCAAGAGCATGAAGAAGATCATCACTGAGGAAGAAATCAGAGGTTTGCCTAAGTTAAAACTTGGTGAAGGAAGGATGTGTGGAGAGTGCCAGATAGGAAAGCAAACCAAGATGTAACACAAGATGCACCAGTATCAGACTACAACAAAGGTCCTTGAACTCCTACACATGGATCTCATGGGTCCTATGCAAGTAGAAAGTCTGGGAGGAAAGAGGTATGTATTTGTGTGTGTTGATGATTTTTCCAGGTACACTTGGGTGGACTTCATTAGAGAAAAGTCAGAGACATTTGATATTTTCAAGAATCTATGCTTGAAACTTCAGAATGAAAAGAGCAGTGTCATTATGAGAATCAGGAGTGATCATGGGAAGGTGTTTGAGAACTCCAAGTTCTCTGAGTTCTGTGGATCAAAAGGAATAAGCCATGAGTTTTCTGCACCTATCACACCTCAACAAAATGGGGTTGTTGAGAGGGAGAATAGAACTCTGCAGGAGTCAGCTAGAGTAATGCTACATGCTAAGAGGATTCCTTTTCAGTTTTGGGGAGAAGCCATGAGCACTGCCTGTTACATACACATCTGAGTAACCATTAGAGCAGGAACTTCCTCTACTCAATATGAATTATGGAAGGGAAGAAAGCCTACAGTTAAATACTTTCATGTGTTTTGAAGTAAATGTTATATACTTGCAGATCGAGAGCAGAGAAGAAAGCTTGATCCTAAGAGTGATGTAGGATTGTTCATGGGTTATTCAACAAACAGCATAGCCTACAGGGTGTACAATCTTCGCACAAAGACAATGATGGAATCATTCAATGTGATTGATGATGACATGCCATGTGAGATGAAAGAAAGAATTCTTGTGGAAAATGATGATGTTACTGAAATTGCAGATGTGCCAGCAGATGACCAGGACATCGCACCTGAGACAAGTGCACCTGAGGAGGAGGACAAGTCAATTACCTCTAATAAGGCTCCCTCAATCAGAATCCAGAAGATACATCCACAAGAGAACATCATAGGTGATCTGAAGGTATGAAAAACGGTAGAAGGGGGGGTTTAATAGCGTTTTCAGAATAAAACTTCCACCTTAAGATTTTAACAAATCTTTCGAGACACAAGTAAAGTGCTTAAGATAAGAGATAAGAAAAGCACACAAGGATTTTATCCTGGTTCACTTGATGAATCACTCAAGCTAGTCCAGTCCACCCGTGAAGGTGATTTCTTCCTTCTCAGAATGAAGGCAATCCACTAATCAGATAATTGTTACAACTGCACTTGAAACCTACAAGTGACTAACAATACACTGACTTAGCTCACACTAAGATTCACTCTCTTAGTCTTCTCTAGGATCCGATCAACCTTGATCTCCTAAAGGTAAACTAAACAACTGTTTAGAAAATATTGTTTACAAAGAAATTGCTTCTTAAAAGCTTGTAGTAAACACAATGAATTCAATGAAGAAAGAATGCTTAGAAGATTTGAATATAGCTTGTGCGTATGAGTTTCTTCCAACCACATCTTTCAATCTTCAGCCTCTATATATACTCCAAGGATTAGGGTTTGAACATTGCATGGGAATGCTATCGTTGGAGGGCAGATCTGGGATTTCCAGCATCTGCTGTGGCTGAGAATGTTAGGTTAGGTCGTCAGGATAGTACATTTGCTTTTGTACTTTGGATAGTGACTTGACCTTTAACCTAGTAGACTTCTGATCAGAGGAATGCTTCGTGTTGGAACTTGTGAAGCTTTTTGATCAGATTCAGAGGGAAGCATGGATCCTCTGACCGTTGTATCTTCTGATTCTGAACTCAGAGGAGAAGTACTTGGTCTTTAGAGCCATTTTGCTTCTGGACTTCAGAGTCTTCACTTTTCAGCTTCTGGATCTTCAGATTCTTCTGCACCATCAGAACATCTGAACCTTCAGAGTGTCTCGGTTATCGGAGCGTCTGGATCTTCAGAACTTCAAGTGAGTTTAGTCCATATCAGAGCTTGATTAACTTCAGATCTTCTGAAGCTTTTCTACTGTTCAGATTGAACATAGAGATTGCGAAAGCGTTGCTAGGGTCACTCTTTAAGCACAGTGCTTCTGATTTGTGTGAGATTATGTTAAGGTCAGAGCCTGTTAAGAGCACACTCAGAAAACACGTTAGAGTACCATAATTGTTCATACTAAAAAGTTAACTTGTAATCTTCAAAACATAGAGTTGTACTACACGATCAAAACTTGATCTTACATGATCTTCATGAAGGTGTCACCACTAGGTCCAAAAGTCTCATTGCACATGCCTGTTTCATATCCAAGTTTGAACCCAAGAATGTAAATGAGGCATTAACTGATGAATACTGGATTAATGCAATGCAAGAAGAACTGGAACAGTTCAGGAGAAATGAGGTTTGGGATTTGGTGTCAAGACCTGAAGATGCAAATATAATTGGCACTAAATGGATATTCTAGAACAAGTCTGATGAACATGGGGTTGTCACCAGAAATAAAGCAAGATTAGTTGCTCAAGGATATACCCAAATAGAGGGAGTTGACTTTGATGAAACTTTTGCTCCAGTAGCCATATTGGAATCTATTAGACTGTTATTGGGAGTTGCTTGTTTGAAGAAATTCAGATTGTACCAGATGGATGTAAAGAGTGCCTTCTTAAATGGGTACTTGAATGAGGAAGTATGTTGAGCAACCTAAAGGGTTTGTTGATCCTCATTTTCCTGACCATGTGTATAAGTTGAGAAAGGCATTGTATGGTTTGAAACAGGCACCACGAGCTTGGTATGAAAGGCTCACTGAATTTCTTGTCAGCAATGGCTATTGCAAGGGAGGTATTGATAAGACTCTGTTTGTAAAGAATGATAAAGGGAAGCTCATGACTGCACAGATTTATGTTGATGATATAGTGTTTGGAGGGATGTCGAACGCGATGGTGGAGCATTTCGTTCAACAGATGAAATCTGAGTTTGAAATGAGTTTAGTTGGGGAGCTGAACTATTTCTTAGGTATGCAAGTCAAATAAATGGAGGATTCAATGTTCATCACTCAGAGCAAATATGCTAAAGGAATTGTGAAAAAGTTTGGACTTGAGAACTCAGGTCACAAGAGAACTCCTGTTGCTACTCATGTCAAACTAACTAAGGATGACAAAGGAGAGGATGTTGATCAAAGCTTGTACATGAGTATGATTGGAAGCTTATTGTATCTTACAGCAAGCAGGCCAGATATCATGTTTGTTGTTGGTGTGTGTGCAAGATATCAGGCTGCACCTAAGACAAGCCATCTACTGCAAGTGAAGAGGATCATCAAATACATCAATAGTACGAGTAACTATGGTATATTATATACTCATGATACTAACTCATCTTTGGTAGGTTATTGTGATGCAGATTGGGCAGGTAGTGCTGATGATAGGAAAAGCACTTCTGGAGGTTGTTTCTTTCTAGGAAATAATCTTATTTCTTGGTTCAGTAAGAAGCAAAATTGTGTGTCCTTGTCAACTACAGAGGCAGAGTATATTGCAG
Organism: Lotus japonicus; assembly: GCF_012489685.1. Lineage (NCBI taxonomy): Eukaryota > Viridiplantae > Streptophyta > Magnoliopsida > Fabales > Fabaceae > Lotus > Lotus japonicus. The sequence goes on from NC_080044.1 coordinate 40,821,698, forward strand.
CAGGCATCTGTTGTACTCAGTTAGTTTGGATGAAGCAAATGCTCAAGGAGTATGATGTCGAACAAGATGTCATGACATTATACTGCGACAATCTCAGTGTTATTAATATCTCCAAGAATCCAATCCAGCGCAGCAGAACAAAGCACATTGATATTAGGCATCATTTCATTAGGGATTTGGTGGAGGACAAGGTGATCAATTTGGAGCATGTCACAACCGACAAGCAATTGGCTGAAATTATCACAAAACCCCTTGATGCAAGCACATTTGACAAATTGAGAGGAAATCTTAGGATTTTTTTAAGTGAGGATTTGTAGCAATCAACGGCTGAGCAGTTGCTAACGGCTAGTTTTTCTTTAATCAAGATTAACTGCTGTTGTGATGTCAGCAGAGAGAACATTGCATCATCGTGCAACTGCCTTATAACTACCCTCATTAGGAAGTTTGTCCTCACTTCACAACCGTTTGTGCCTTTGATTTCTGAAACCCTTATCTCTCTCTCAATTGTTCTCTGTTTGTTTTGTTCAATTCCTGTCTCTTTCAACATGTCTCAATCCTCAGGAAATGTTGATTCAGCTGATGCAAAGGCTGTCACCAACAAGTATGGTGTCAAGTTCATGGGTATGAAAAGTGGATCTTCAAAGTCCACTTCATCCAAGAAGGTGCAATCCCTATTTCAATCCAGGAAGAAGGCGAGAACACCAGCAAGGAAGCAGTACAAATCAAAATCTCATGGTTTTAGTTCCTCGCATGTGGTTCTTGAAGATGTTACCTCTGATGAAGAAGAAGAACCCTTTCATGACGCTCTTGCAAACATCAATGAGGAAGAAACCCTCATGGGTTCTGATGGTGATGTTGAGCCCGATGCTGAAGCATCTGCTCCTATTCCTGAGAATCCTGATGTTGAGGACGTGATCATTGAAGAAACCGTTCCCACTGAAACTGTCACATCTTCTTCTTCCTCCAAGAAGGGTGATTCCTCTAAGGAAACTCACTCTGATGAACCTATTTAGGTTCCTGTTCAGAACATCTCTGATGGTGATGATTCTGATGATGATGAAGTTCCTCTGACTAACACACTTCCAGAACGTGTTGCTGCTCGTTTGAAAAGGAAAAGAAGGACCACTGCAAGTGAAGCCTCTCCTACTCCTCAGAAGAAGACCAAGCCATCTCCTGCTACTCCTAAGTCCAAGAAGAAGGATGTGAAACGAAAAGGCAAAGGAAAGGCTGAGAAAGGCAAGAGTGAGAAGAAGAAGAAGGCCCCTGTCCTTGTTTCTCAGTCTGACTCAAATGTTGAAGCAGATGTCCCAGACATCGTGCCTGCTGAGAAAAAGAAATTTGCTGGAAGAAGAATTCCAAAGAATGTCCCTGCAGCTCCTCTTGACAATGTCTCCTTCCATTCTGATGAAAATGTTCTCAAGTGGAAGTATGTTTATCAGAGGAGACTTTCCATTGAAAGGGAGGTTGGATCTGATGTGCTGGAGTGCAAGGAGGTTATGACACTCATCGAGAAGGCAGGGTTGATGAAAACTATTCTGCAGGTTGGTAGATGTTTTGAGAGGCTTGTAAAAGAATTTGTGGTGAATTTGTCTGTGGAAGTGGGACTTCCTGAGAGTGATGAATACATGAAAGTGTTTGTCAGGGCAAAACGAGTGAAGTTTTCTCCTGAAGTGATCAACAAGGTACTTGGAAGAAGTGTTGCTGCATTTGCTGATGAAGAACTACCCTTGGATGTAGTTGCCAAGGAACTCACTGCTGGAAAGTTTCAGAGATGGCCCAAGAAGAAGATTTTGTTCACTGGGAATCTCAGTGTGAAGTATGCAATCCTTAACAGGATTGGTGCTGTGAATTGGGTCCCTACCCAACATACCTCTGCTATTTCTGCCACTCTTGCCAGGTTAATCTACAAAATTGGTAATTATATTCCTGTTGATTTTGGAACTTTTGTGTTTGAGCAAACCTTGAAGCACGCAGAGACATGTGCTGTGAAGTTGCCTATTTCTTTTCCATCTCTGATCACAGAGATCATTTTGCAACAACATCCTAAGCTTGTCAGGGATGATGAGGAGGCTTTGCCCAAGGGTGCTCCAATCACTTTGGACCATCGTCTGTTTACTGGGCCTCATGTCCCAGACATTGTTGTGCCATCCAGCAGGACATTTGCATCTGCTCCTATGAGCAAGGCTGGAAGAAGGGCTGCCATTGATGAATTGCAGGCTGTGTCTAAGGCTCTTTAGGAGACTATCTCTACAAGCACTGCAAGGAAGGTCAAGGTGGATGAGTTGTTGTTGAAGCTTCAAGAGGAAGAGGACCAAGAGGGTGAGCCAAGTGCTGCAAATGCTGCTGATGTAGATGCAAGCACTGATGAAGAGGAAGGATCTGATGAGAATGAATAAGAACCGGAGAGGAATCCAGTTCTGATGATTAGATGTTTGTTGCATTTCTCTTCTATATAGTTATGTTTTTTTTGTTGTTTGACTGTGTTTGAGGACCCTTTGCCAAATTTGTGTTAAAAAGGGGGAGTAGCTACTAGTATATTCTGGTCTGTACTAATCTGAAGCCTACACTCAAGAATTCAAGACTTAGTTATGTATTGGTTGTTTCTGTGGAAGACAAGTATGTTTGTGCAAGTTGTGCTGATGTTGTTCTCCAAGTTGTTGCTACTAATAGTTAGTTAGCTTGTGCTTGGTAATAGTTTCTTGCCAGTTACTTTACTGTTGATGTGTGCATCAGAAAGATGTCAAGGTTGAGCTATTTGTTTGTGTGTTGTGGGCTGCACTATTTGAGGGGGAGTTCCGCTGCTAAGGGGGAGGTTGTGTATCTTCTCAGTACTTGTTGGTCAATCTGTAAGTGTACATAATCTACCCGGTTTTAATTTATCGAAGCACAGGAAATTGGAATGTGAATTCAGTTTAAGCCTCGAGTTCACGGTAGGAAAGCGAGAAAAATTCAGTTTTAAGTTGATTGATTGTTTCGGTACTTAGTGAACAAGCTAACAAAGAAAAGTATGTGATAATCAATGGTGAGAATGCCTTGGGTTCTTGCTTGACTAATTCAGTTCTAATCAACCTATTCTATCCACAAAACTCCGAGTCTCTCCTTGATGTTCTAGCCTAATCAATCATTTGCTAGACAATCCTCTCAAGCCAAAAGATAGGCACAATTCCTTGATAACCTAAACATTTGCTAAAGGCATTAAGCATGCAATTCAGGCCAACAAACCCCAACCCTTCCTCTATTCCTAGTAGCAAGCATAGAAGAGGTAATCCCACAACAAGTCCCTAATCTATAGCAAACTTCCGTTCTATTATAGAAAAGCATAAAGCTAGCACGCGTTCTAACCTGAAACATAAAGCATGGATATGAGATTCAAGGGTTTACTCAGAGGATTTATGAATAGAAATAGGAATAAAGATTAAAACATCTTAAGTCTTACAAAGAACCCAAAGCAAAAGGGATTTAACCAAGCATGGCTATAGAACCCATACAAGAAAGAAAGGATAAAACCTGGAACATAGACTTGGAGAAAGCTTCTCCTCAAGCTTCAGAGCCTAACCTTACTTCTAACTTATTTAGGAATGTATAGAAACTAGTATTTTTACCCGTGCGCTGCACGGCGAAGTGTACTACATCAATAAATATTTTGATTAAAAACAATTTAAGATACTAAAAATGAAAAAGCTATCATAATAAGATGTAAATATTCACTTTAAAGAAAATGTAAATTTTCAAAAAAAAACATAAATTCAGACACTTATAGTATTAACAGTGCACTTAAATTATTTGAAAAAACAATTTTTCGATGTAGGAAAAAAAAGAGTTTACTTACTCTTTTTACCAGTAAAATGATCAAAACAATTTTGCACATGGGATGCATAAATAATTTTTACCTGAAAGATATAACTACATATCTATTAGGTTAAAGTCTTACAAAGTGAAACCAAAATACATAGACAAATATAATTTCTCCTAAACTTATTTTAAAATTATTAACCGTGCACTTAAATTATTTAAAAAAATAATTTTCCGAAGCAGGAAAAAAAAAGAGTTTACTTACTCATTTTACCAGTACAATAAACAAAACAAAATTGATATATTTTAATGGCTATAAATAAAACAAAATCACAATGAATAACCCGCAAAATTTCACACAACTTTTACATATATTTACTCATAAAATTATGAACAATACACTTAAACTGAATGAAAATTTATTTTTCTATTTTTTTAACATGATAGTATTTTCTTGTTAAAATAACACACCTAGTAGGAGTGTTAACAATCTTTCCAACCTTCTCTTCATCACAATCTCATTAATTAGTAGATATCTATGTAGGAAATCTGTGATACCAATAATTCTAAATATAGAACCATAATTACATGAGGAAATCAAGCCAATAATTTGTCATACACTACAGGACCAACTCAGTAGAATGCCACACGACAAAGAAAAGGATGCAGCAAAGAATTCCAAAACCTGCTGAGAGAAAATGAGAAGAGTTAATCAGAGAACAATTAAACATAGGAAAGGCTGAGAATGAAATATTGCATTTCAATAACTTCAATCTAGATATTTACTTCAAGTTAAATTTGCTTTCCAACAAAGGCAGAATAGAAAGAAACTAAGAGCTACATTTTGGCTATGTATCATAGAAAAGAGACTTCTCCATTTTGGCCATTATGGCTTCGCAGAGAGAGAGAGAGAGAGAGAGAGAGAGAGAGAGAGAGAGAGAGAGAGAGAGAGAGAGAGAGAGAGAGAGAGAGAGAGAGAGAGAGAGAGAGAGAGAGAGAGAGAGAGAGAGAGAGAGAGAGAGAGAGAGAGAGAGAGAGAGAGAGAGAGAGAGAGAGAGAGAGAGAGAGAGAGAGAGAGAGAGAGAGAGAGAGAGAGAGAGAGAGAGAGAGAGAGAGAGAGAGAGAGAGAGAGAGAGAGAGAGAGAGAGAGAGAGAGAGAGAGAGAGAGAGAGAGAGAGAGAGAGAGAGAGAGAGAGAGAGAGAGAGAGAGAGAGAGAGAGAGAGAGAGAGAGAGAGAGAGAGAGAGAGAGAGAGAGAGAGAGAGAGAGAGAGAGAGAGAGAGAGAGAGAGAGAGAGAGAGAGAGAGAGAGAGAGAGAGAGAGAGAGAGAGAGAGAGAGAGAGAGAGAGAGAGAGAGAGAGAGAGAGAGAGAGAGAGAGTACTCATTAACTTAAACCAAAAGACATTGTTTTCAAAGTAATAGAAATAATAGGATCAGTATCATGATAACAATTATCACACATCTTATATCCACCAAAGCGATCCTCAGTCTCAGATCTGATGATCATCAAAAGTTTGGACTACTCATTGAAGTGGTATTTTTACCTGACACATAAATAACACTTAAAAGTGGCATAATAAAAACAGGGAGAAAGTGCTTCATAAATCATTCAAGGAAGATCTAATGAGAGAAAACACCAATGGGTGAAGTTATACTCACAAAGACTGGAAAAAACAATCATGGAATTCAATTAGTTGATGAAGGGAAGAAGAATCACAAAGATTATGAAGAAGGCAAGAAATAATACCCCTGCTTTGTGGTTCCCTTATAGGAACTACAGAATATGAAAGCCAATATTGTCCCAATTTCACCTCCTTCATAAAGGTTTCAATTACAGAAACATTTAATGTACCAATTCCATCAATAGGCTGAGTTGAATAGCAAGACTCCCTATTTCCTGAAGAAGAAAATACTCAGAATGTTAGTTGGGGAGGAAAAGTTGCAAAATGCGCTAACAAATTTCAAGTAAAGCACTATTTAGAGTGTAAGGCCCGAGTTTTTAAGTTTATGCTAAGTGAATAAACTTCTTATTCACGATTAGGGTTGATGTAATGTGAAGGGAAACCTGAACGAAAGTTTATTAAATGAAATATATTTATGAAGGAGAAAGTTCAGGAAAAGTTCAAGGATTGCATTATGATCGATAAAAGTTATAGCACGAACGTTTTACGCTTAAACCTAGGTCAGAAACCCTAGTATATAGCTAATTTTCACTTTTAGGCACGATGGCAGTTAATTCCAAAAATCTTCAGAGAAATGTTAGAACTTCTCTTTTTCCATATATCACAATCGTTTCGAGGCGAAACGATGCCGATTTTATTTTGAGAGTTTTGAGAAAGTTTGATAGGACGAACGAGGTTCGGGCCTTAATTTTGTTTAGTGGATCGAGACATCCTCTGGAAGCGACTTGGGATTGGGAGATCCTGAAAATGTATAAGACTTGCGATAAGACAAAATGGAATCTATTTTATAAAGAAAATTCATAAGACCTTAAATAACCTCAAAATCTTTAAGTAATGATAACAACCTCGAAGGAAGGCATTGGAAGTCAAATCATAGTTTAGGAAAAACGAGGAGTGTCGTCGGATCCAAGTGTTGAGTTTGTTGTTGTGTTGTTGGAGCAGCGTTTGTTGTTGTGCTGTTGGAGCAGCGTTTATTGTTGTGCTGTTGGAGCAGCTTTTGTTATTGTGTTGTTGGAGCAGCGTTTGTTGTGGTGCTGTTGGAGCAGCTATGTGTCGTTATGAAGTGTGTCTTTTGGTCGCAGAATCGACTTTACCTTAGGGTAAGCTTTTAGAGACTTTAACTTCCCTAGAACACGTGGCGACGTGTCGAGTGAGGACGGAGACGTTGTTTGACTAATCATTTTGCATACATGCAACATTAATGAGGTATTAACACAGGACGTACTCTGGACCTCGTCGGTTTCCAAAATGGTCATAAGACCCGGAATGCCGTGAAAGAGCGTTTGTAGACGTCTCTTGTAGCAGACCGAAATGGCAGACCTACGGGTTTACTGCTGATCTGACTACCCCTGTTGGAGTAAGAGGCACGCGGGCCGAAATGGCTCCACCGTGGCTGGTGTTAGGGCTGATCCGTTTGATGTTCATCCCTTTCCGGAATGCATGTGGTTGACTGGGTTAACCTGCATACATATCATGCAACATGCATACTAATTTAGTTGTTGAGTGTGATTGGTAATTGTTAAACCTATTTGGAACATGCTATCTGCTATTATTGTGTTTATGTTATTGTGGAACATGCAACCCTAGGAATGACATCTTTAGCTATAAGCCTAAGTGGCTATCTATTATTTGTACCTATTGGGTTTATTATCTACATAGTTCTTTAGAGTTGACCATCGCGTCTTCTGTGTGTGCTTTGGCGGACAACGCCTTTTGTCAGATGAATATTGCGGACTGGTTCACCATGGTCCACCCTTCGGGGGGGATTAGGTACGAGATGATAGATCAGGACGACCCCGGGTCGTGGGTGGTTGACCCCGCGAGCCACCGAGCGACGTATTCGGGGCGCATCATGGAGGACCACGTGGACAGTGGAGGACTCTTGAGGTCAGGAGTGTTGAGGCGATGCTCTATCAGCGTCAACTTGCCACCGGGCGTTCACTGCGGACCAGGATTCGGAGGAGCACCGCCGCCACCGTCATCTTCAGAGGAGGAGGATCCCTCAGGGAAGATTCCAGTGGGAGTGCCTTCGGCAGGGTCTAGTGCACCCTCTGTTGCGATCATTGATGATCAGGGTTCGGGCCCTAAGCCCGTGAGTCCAGCATCGGAGCGCACTGCGGTTGCGAGGGGAGGACGGATAGGGCTGGTAGACTTGGTCGTTCTGGATTCTGATTCAGACGACGATCATGCTAGCACATAGTTTTGAGTGTTGGTATGAGCTCCTCGAGTTAGGATTAGTGTAGGAGTAGAGTTTTAGCTCTGACAGTCTTGCTTCATTTGTTACTTAGGGGACAGGGTAGATCCGCCTATAGCTTTTTGTGTGGTTTCCTTACGGGAATCACAGAGAGTTGGTTGGGCTTAGGAGGTCTTATTTTCAGGCCATTGGGTCAGCTGATTCTCAGTTTTGAGGGATGGTGTTGCGGGCACTTCACCCTTTTCATTTGGTTTGTATATATTGCCTACGGGCGTTGCACTTTTCTTTCCGTCACTGGAGGTTACTCGTGACGAGGTTGTTACTTACAGCGGGGACCGTTTATATATTGTATATTAGTTCTATTGCTTTTCGCTTTTGGGTTTTATTTAATTCAGTCTTGTCTTAGTTATTATCGAAAAAAAAATATTTCACGTTTTTCCGCATTAAGTTTACTTTTGGTTACTAAAGTGACGCCACCGAAATCGGGGTGTTACATAGAGCCACTTCAAAAACACAAATTTTAGATGTATTGCAAGCATTGCTCCGGAATAACAAATCACAAAAACTTGTTGGTCCTCCACACCGAACCATCATTCAAGAACCAAATACGGAAAATTAAGCAATTGAGGCAATAATCTGAATACACGATTCAGCCCAAATATAGTTAGAAAGGTTTCCAATGCCTCCACTAAAAGGTTTCCAACAACCTGTACAATAACTAATTCATAGGAAGAACGAATAAGAACAAATAATGAGTAGAAAGCAGAGATCCATATTCTTTATTTAGTACTTAAAATAACAAATTAAAACTATATATGATAGTACTTGAGATTACATGATTTAAGGACAAACTCCCAACCAATAAAAAAAGTACTAAATACAAAAGATTTATGTCGCCAAACACATCATTTCAACCATTTTAACCCAGCAACTTTCACATTATAATGAAACACACCATTTCAACTGTTTTCAATGATTTTTAAAAAATAATCTTAAGCTTTGAGCTTCTTGAATGAGACACCTTCAAAGACCGAAAACAATTCACAATCAGAAAAAATAGAACAAAACTTCAAATTTTATGGAAGAAATCAGGGAAGATTACATTGTAGATTACCATTTAGAGAATTTCTCTAAGCAGAACAGGGTTCAGAGCAGTGAGCATTTTCCCCATAATACCTGGAAGGTATAGTCAAGAGCGTTATTATCCCATTAAACCAATATGAAACATAAACCAACCAATTGAATTTTTACCTGTCCAAGCATGCAGGTTTGGATGATGACTCATCACTGTGTAGCTTAACAATGAAAGTCTTCTCAAATAGCCAATCTTATTAGATGACGGTTTTTAATCTTCCCCCATGAATATAGTTTCCTGTTCCAATTTCCAAACCAAAGAGCAAAGGGGGATTTGCAACAATTTGAAATTAATTGATTAGGTGCAAATTTAGCATAAAAATGTCAAATCAAGGAACCAATTAAAGAGCTATTAATTACAAATAAAATAAAAAATTACATAACTCTTAATTTAACTTTCATATTCTCGAACATTGCTTTTTCCTTGGTTCTTCATAGTGTGAGAGAATCAGAGAACCCTTTACTTTCAAAATATGTAAGAAAAATTGAGAGAAGGTGAATTTAAATGTTAAGAGTTATGATTTATTTAAATCTTAATGTGAAGCATGAAGAAGACAAACTGACTCACCAATAAGAAGACCTTCTGGATTAAGGCCAATAACAGAACCCATAAATTAAAAACAATCTTGTTATCAAAAGTCCTGCATCAGTACCAAAAAAATGTCACATTCAGTAGCAAATAGGAAAATTAGAAAATCATAAACAACTCATCTGGTATCAGATGATTTACCTTATAGCATCAGAAAATTAGAAAACAATAAACAATTAGGAAAAAATGCATATAATTGGTTACGGTCAACATTGAAAACCATATAGAAATAGCAAAACTTCAATCTTAGAATTATCAGTTCAGAAAACCTCATATCAAACTCTTTAAACTACAACAGAAAACAAAAACAAATTTCAGGCTAAAGAATGGAATAATCAGTTCAGAAACCCTAAATTAAGAAACATTCACCTTAGACAAAACCCCCAATCTTCGATTCATGGACTGAGTCCAGTCTAAGGGGTTTTGGCCGTCGAACCCCTGCTCAAGAAACACCCTTCCGCCACCGTCTTCGCATGCAGGTGTTTCTGTCGTCGCTGTTGGAGGTGTTTTCATAAGACCCAAAACAGAATCTAAATAAACAAAAGCAGTTTTAGTGAAGAAAAACATGGAAACAGGGAAAGAAGTGGGAAGAAAGAAGATCATTGTGAAATGGGAGATTACTTGATAGAGATGTTGGTAGTGTCAGAGTCAATGAGAAGGAAATCCTAGGAGGGAGTGAAAGTACCACCCGGCGACGATAAGGTTTGATCTCGCAACGACAGTGGTGATGGAAGGAGGCACGGATGGGGGGATAGGGCGCGATGGTGGAGTTGTCTAGGGATTGGGGATCGCCGGTGTGGGAGGAAGCCCAAGGGGAATGGGGGAGCATAGGTTGGAGGCGTGGAGAAGAAAGGGAGGATTGTGTGAATGGAAAAGCTCAGAATTGGAATTCATAAAAGCTTGTTTTAGAAGGTTTGAAAAGATTGCAGGTTCCCTAGAATATTCATGGAGGACTGATGGAATGCATTGAATTTAATTAGGAAGAGAATTTTAAATTTGAATTTCAAAAATTCATTGGCCTGCATGTATTTGGGAATTGGAATGAGTTATGCAGTGATGAGAATTTGTTGAGGAGAAAGCCACTGATTGGCATATTGATAATGGATAGTGAGAGAAGCAAAGGAAAATTTGAAATAAAGGTTTCAGAAAGGAGGAGATGAAAGGAATATAGAAAACGGAATTAATGAGGGGAGTAGTGGGAGTGGGAATGCACATGAATAATTGGCCAGAATAATGGACGGGTTTAATGAGTGCATTAGTGAGAGAGAGAAAAGAGGAGAAAAAACATTGATGAGATAGTGGGAGAGAGAGAATAGGAAGGATGAAGGGAATAAAATATAATAAAATAAGGGAAGTGGAGAATAAACTCTATTAAAATAATGAGTAGGGGAATAAAATATTACAATTTATTCAGGATGGGGGAATAAAATATTACCAAATATTTGAGAAGCTGACACATCAGCTAAAAACCTCTTGGAGTGATTCTGTTTTAATATATGTATTGATGACAAAAGTTACAAAAGAAATGACAAAAAACCTACTTATAGGCAAACAGATCGAGTCTGGGCGCTCAGGCGCCAATTAAGCACGCCTGAGCGCCAATTCAAGCATAAAATAATGCCTCTGGAAGACAATTGGTGCTCAGGCGCTCAACAGGAGCGCTCAGGCGCTCAACAGGAGCGCTCAGGCGCCAATTTCTCTCTAGCATGGTGTAAACAACGAACCAATTGGCGCTCAGGCGCTCAACACGAGCGCCTGAGCGCTCTCTACATGCTAGAAAGCCTCTTGACCTTCTTCTTAACTCCCCTTTAAGCCTCCCTTCAATTTTCCAAGCCTTTTGACCTTCTTTCTTCATCAGTTTTCAGACCTAGCTGCTTGGGAACAAAGCAAGGAAAATATCTAGGATTTCCAAGAGTTTATTAGTACAAAAGACCCTCAATTCAAGTAGAAAAGATATGTAAGTCCTAAACTTACTTAAAATGCAAGAAAGGTGCCTATAAAACTATAAAATTACCAAAACAAAGTAAAAACACAAATAAAGATAAAAATGCATGCGAATGCATGAAACACTACATGAGACTCAACAAAAAGACTCAAAACTAACTAAGAAATGACCCTAAAAACACTACTAAAATAGGATCATCACACCACTATACTCAACGACAGCTCGCCCTCGAGCGTAAACAACACTCGCTTGCCCTCAAGCGCAAGAAATGCTCCCAACACAAGTGCTCAACAAGGAATACTTCTAAGAAAACCGGGGGATTTAGCATCCACAGCTGGTTCCAAAAGAAAGACACAATAATCCACTTCATGCAACTTTTAGATAAAGGAGAGTGTGGAGTCCATCATGAGAAGCACAGAGATCTAAAATTCCTAGGATGAGATATACATTTAGTGCACTGAGCACACAAGCAGTTCATAGGTTCTGGATGTCATTCACTCAAGAGCAACAAAGATCAAACATGCACAAATTCAAAGAGACTTTAAAAGGGTTGAAATGTTGGCTTGGTGAAGTACAAGGTGGTTGGTCCCTAACGAAGTGTAAAGCTTCAAGCATCTTGAGTGTGGTCCTATTAGTAACCCCGGAGCTTTCAACAACAAACTTTTTAAGCACAAGTCTCTTGACCCCTTTTTCAACTTTCTTTTCTTCTATTTTTTTCTTTTTGCAACTCCAACTTGATTAGGAGTCTTTTTTTTTCTTTTTCTTTTTCTTCTTCATCTTTTTTTTTACACTTGGGGCAAGAGACATTTCCAACTTTAATTACTAGCTCCAACACAATGCACGGACCAACACTCCCCAAAATCCAACCTATCATCCATCCCAATCATTTAGCTAACAAAGAAATCTTCAATAGGCTCAAAAGAGACAACTAGGGACAAATGTTCAAGCCAACAAACTCTGAAGCTCAAAAACCTACAGGTCTCAAGAATTGTGCAAGTATCACAAAGCATGCAAAGAATGAAATCAATACAGAACTAAGAAGTACGAGTGAGTCAGGATCCTCCAGGGAAATTTTATGGTGAAGGGTCAAAGATGGACCCTTATGCACTCACACCAACTCTATCCTCAAGAAACACTTGGAAGACCGAAGTCTCCTGCTCTCTTCCCCAAAGCATGCAATCACTCATCCCCAAAAGACAACACAAGTATTCATAAAAACATTTTCAAAAACCAGCACAAGCTAGAGAGCATGACTAAGGGAAAAAATATGTGAGTATAGGGAAGTAAAGACCCAAAAATGACTCTAACTTACAATGCATGAATAAAAGAAAAATAAAAGCTACAAAAGAAAAATATGCAAAAATGCATGAGCTTAACTAAGGGAAAGAGTCGACCTTCTTTTACCAATTACCATGGAGGCCTTAGACACACCTCCGACTCCAAAATCCATGCTCTCATTCCCTGCAAAATGCAACAAACAAACAAGCAAAAAAAAACAAGACTTGGGTTGTCTCCCAAGCAGCCCTAAGTTATAGTCCTAGGTGGACTCTCCGTCCTTAGGTGTTAGGAAGGAAATTCCTTACCATCAATCTTCCTTCCACATGTGCAAGGTAGGAAACTTGCACAAAACTTTTGGAACAACATCACCCAAGAGATGGTATCATCTAAACCATCAAACGAAATCCTTGCTCCCCCTTTCAAGGAGTGAGGGAAGAGCTTAATCATGAGCTCATCACTAGTCACATCTTCCATCTTTACAAGGTGACTAGCTTGAGTGAATCGAGCCATGTGGTCTTGGAAATTCTCCTCTTTATACCCCCCATACTTGTTTTCACTAACAAGCTTGATGAGAGCTTGGCTAAGCTCAACATCTTTTTCACTTACCTTGGGGGTGTCCTTTGAAGACCTGGACAAGCTTTTGATCATATCACATACAAAATCATCATTAAGGTTAGTTTGTGAATTAGGATTGAAAACTGAAAATCTTACCTTGTCCTTACCAACTCGGAGGATGAGCTGACCCTTATCAACATCAATCTTAGCCCTGCTAGTGGCTAAGGAGGGTCGGCCTAGAATGAGAGGAATCTTTGCATCCTCCTCCATGTCCAGCACCACAAAGTCAATAGGGAATACATACTTGTCCACCTTCACCATAACATCTTCCACAATCCCATATGGTGTTTTTAGGGATCGGTCCGCCATTTGTAAGGAGAGCATGGTCGGTGTGACCTCTCCTAAATTCAGTCTTCTAAACATGCTAAGCGGCATCAAGTTGATGATCGCTCCCAAATCACACAAGGCTTCAACAACAGTTAACCCCTCAATCTCCACTGGGATAGTAAAACTCCCAGGATCCCTTCTCTTCTTAGGCATTTTTCTTTGCAAAATGACACTACACTCCTCGGTCATCATGATAGTTTCATCAACCTCATTCAACTTCCTTCTCTTATTTAAAATGTCCTTCATGAACTTAGCATAGATAGGCATTTGTTCCAAAGCATCGGAAAAAGGGATATCAATATGGAGTTTCTTAAAAACATCCAAAAATTTTAAAAACTTTTTATCCAAATTCTTTTTAGCCAATGCTTTAGGAAATGGAACTTTGCTAAGCTCAGGAATAGGATCATTCATCACTCTAGTTTTAATAGGAACACTCCCTTCCTCCTTAACTATTTTCTCACTTTTTCCCTCAACTTGCTTTTTTAACTCATGTAACACTCGCCCACTCCTAGTGGTAACAACAGCAGAATTTTCTTGTTCGGGATTGGGGATAGTATCGGAAGGAAATTTACCTTGAGGCCTTTCGGCAATTTGCTTGGCTAGCTGGCCAAGTTGGTTCTCCAAGTTCTTGATAGCCGCCTCTTGGTTCTTATGGTTGTTTTTCATGCGGTTGATGCAACTCTCCAATAGCTCCTCTAAGCTCTTCTTGCCACCATCATTTTCACCAACTTGCTCTTGGACTTGTTGAGAAAGTCCAGAGCTTTGACCTCGGAAACCCTGACTAGTAATGGTGCATAATTCACTAACATTGGGCCCTCCAATAGCCACACACTCCACTTTGGCTGTTGTAGCACCGACCAAATTGGTCGCCTTTATATGATTTTGAATCTCCGCCATTCGTTCAAAGAGTTGCTTGTTGGAGGCCAAGAGCTTGTCGTAAGCTTCAACTTCAAACATACTCCTTTGGGTTTGGCGATCATTTTCAGAGTTCATGGCTCTCGCGACCATCTTTTCTATTAAGTCATACCCCGCTTGTGGGGGAAGAGCATCGAACTCCCCATTAGAAGCCGCGTCCAAACCAAACCTCCAAGAGTATTCTAGACCATCATAAAATGTTGCAACTAATTCAGCTTGGGTGAGATTGTGTTGAGGACATTTCCTCAAGAGCTTCTTGAAGCGCTCCCAAGCTTCATAGAGATTTTCTTCAGCGGTTTGCACAAAAGTCATGATGTCTTTTTTCAGCTTCCTCAAAAGAGCTCTTGGGAAGAACCTTGTTGTGAACTTTTCTGCCAAGTCCTCCCAAGTAGTGATACTCCCTTGAGGTTTTGAATTCAGCCATTCCTCAGCTACATCCTTCAAAGAAAATGGAAACAAGCTCAACCGAATTGCATCCGCCGGAACATTGTTCACCCGGTAAGTGTTGCAATTCCGGATGAACCTCTCCATGTGAGCATGTGGATCTTCCAAAGTACCTCCACCATATTGGTTTTGGCTCACCAAGTTGATGAATGCCGGTCTCAACTTAAAGTTTCCCACTCCCTCGGGAAAGACAATGCTCCCGGGATAGTCATAACTCATGGTAGCCGAAGTGAGTTCCTGAAGAGACCAGTTGGCATTCTCAACTTCTTGTTCACATAATCGGAGGGTGATCCCCTCTTGGTTCTTGCGTCGATATGGGCTTGCATCTCCTCCTCCGTCATATGGCCACCCATGACGGTGTCTCTCTCGAGAGCAACCTGAAAGTGTGACACTCAAACAGAGAAAGATTAGTAGCACCAATTCTAGACAAAGATAAAAGCAAAAAAAATAAAACCACAAACTAAAAGCTTAAACCAAAAACCACAAACAATTCCCCGGCAACGGCGCCAAAAACATGTTGGTCAATCTGCAAGTGTAGAGAATCTACCCGGTTTTAATTTATCGAACCACAGGGAATTGGAATGTGAATTCAGTTTAAGCCTCGAGTTCACGGTAGGAAAGCTAGTAAAATTCAGTTTTAAGTTGATTGATTGTTTGGGTACTTAGTGAACAAGCTAACAAAGATAAGTATGTGATAATCAATGGTGAGAATGCCTTGCGTTCTTGCTTGACTAATTCAGTTCTAATCAACCTATTCTATCCACAAAACTCCGAGTCTCTCCTTGATGTTCTAGCCTAATCAATCATCTATCGATGCCTCGCATAGACAATCCTCTCAAGCCAAAAGATAGGCACAATTCCTTGATAACCTAAACATTTGCTAAAGGCATTAAGCATGCAATTCAGGCCAACAAACCCCAACCCTTCCTCTATTCCTAGTAGCAAGCATAGAAGAGGTAATCCCACAACAAGTCCCTAATCTATAACAAACTTCCGTTCTATTATAGAAAAGCATAAAGCTAGCACGCGTTCTAACCTGAAACATAAAGCATGGATATGAGATTCAAGGATTTACTCAGAGGATTCATGAATAAAAATAGGAATAAAGATTAAAACATCTTAAGTCTTACAAAGAACCCAAAGCAAAAGGGATTTAACCAAGCATGGCTATAGAACCCATACAAGAAAGAAAGGATAAAACCTGGAACATAGACTTGGAGAAAGCTTCTCCTCAAGCTCCAGAGCCTAACCTTACTTCTAACTTATTTAGGAATGTATAGAAATGACAAAAGTTACAAAAGAAATGACAAAAAGCCTATTTATAGGCAAACAGATCGAGTCTGGGCGCTCAGGCGCCAATTAAGCACGCCTGAACGCGAATTCAAGCTGAAAATAACGCCTCTGGAAGACAATTGGCGCTCAACAGGAGCGGTCAGGCGCTCAACAGGAGCGCTCCGGCACCAATTTCTCTCTAGCATGGTGTAAACAACGAACCAATTGGCGCTCAGGCGCTCAACACGAGCGCCTGAGCGCTCTCTACATGCGAGAAAGCCTCTTGACCTTCTTCTTAACTCCCCTTTAAGCCTCCCTTCAATTTTCCAAACCTTTTGACCTTTTTTCTTCATCAGTTTTCAGACCTAGCTGCTTGGGAACAAAGCAAGGAAAATATCTAGGATTTCCAAGAGTTTATTAGCACAAAAGACCCTCAATTCAAGTAGAAAAGATATGCAAGTCCTAAACTTACTTAAAATGCAAGAAAGGTCCCTATAAAACTATAAAATTACCAAAACAAAGTAAAAACACAAATAAAGATAAAAATGCATGCGAATGCATGAAACACTACATGAGACTCGACAAAAAGACTCAAAACTAACTAAGAAATAACCCTAAAAACACTACTAAAATAGGGTCATCAATACTCAAGTTGTTTTAGACAAAATTTGACAAAGGGGGAGATGGTTGTCTTGCATTTTGTCCAAAACAACCTGATGTCGAAGCAGATGCTGTGACATCTGCATTCGTGTAGCATAGGACATCAGTCCTTGACTTGGAGTGCTTATGTGTGCCCTGGAAATTTGCTGAAGATTTTATTGTTGTTACTTACGATTTAAGTAGCTGATTAATGGTTGACTAATGTGGGCTGGTTTAGTTGTTGGAATAATCTCTGATTAAGGGATTGTTTCCTATTGTGATTATGGTGATTGTCTTGTGAACGCAATCAACATTTATGGAAGATTGCGTTCTGATATGCTGCTGTTGGACTGCTGCTTCAGCTTTTGGAAAAACCTAGTGTGGCTGTTGAAGCTTATATATAGTGAAGACCTAAAACGTGCAGACTACTGATGTTATTGAGTGAAATAGTGCAAGTGTTTAAAGGTTTTGTTTTGTTCTAGTCTTTGTGTTCATTGTGAACTCACCTTACTCATTGATTCTATAAGGCAAGGTTGAGTTCTGTGTTCTAGAGTGTTAAAACTCTGTTGTTGTTGTTCTTACCAATCACTGTGGCAGTGGTTGAGAGAAAGTGAGAGGGGCTCTCATACCTAGGCCGATATAGTAGGTAGAAATACACTGGGTAGATTAGGAAGAGAATTATGAGCTGTGGGTTCATGAGTGTCTGTAGTTCCTAACTCTTGAGATAGTGGATTTCCTTTCTTTGCGTGCAAACCCTCTAGACGTAGGTGAAGTTTCACCGAACTTGGTTAACAACTTTGGTGTTGTGTCTTGTTTATTTTATGTTTTTACTCTTTACTGTTGTATGATTGTTAAAGCAGTTGCCTAAGCATCGCGTAGGACATCTGCCATACGAGAACTAGAATTTCATTCTTGATTTTGAGAACTAGACCTACCTGTCACATGTTAGGAATTACCTTAGGGAGATAGATAATATTAATTATAACGTGAAATTAATAGATGATAGGTGACAACCTTTTTATCAAATCAATTATGAGGAGTGCATAACCATTACCGGGTCGAATAAGAATTTCCTGCCTTAAAAACCAACTACTTGATCCCCGTGGATCTCACCTCTAATCACATTGAGGTGTACTTACTTGAAGAGTAAGGCACAAATGTTTGTTTCTAGTTCGCTAGAAATTATTGAGGAGAATAAGGGGGCGATGGATGATGTTTGTAAACAAACTCTCGGAGCGACAAGGAGTAGGAAAGTGTTGTCACTACCACTAATGAGAATTGGAATACAGAGATGCCAATGGTGCTCTTGTTCAAAGATGAATAGACCCGAGACTTACACAGCGGTACACCTCTCATGTCCGTCCCGGCAGGACCCCTAAGGTTGGGGTTGGCAAGAAGTTTAAGGCAAAGAGTTGAGTTGTGTATTTCTGTTAGTGAGCTACTGAGCGATTGTAAGGAGTGTCCATGTTCCCGAGATGACTTTCCGAAGATTAAAGAAGCCAAGGCTTCGGGCCCTATAAAAACGTACTCATCACATGATAAATAAAATCAAAAGGTTGGCAATGGACTCACTATTTAAAAAGAACTAGTGAGAGAAGTCAATTCGAAGGATGAAGGTATAAGGAGACGAAACCCTCATGATATGTGTGATATTGTGTGTGTGTTTGTTAACATGCTTGTATTTGATTGTATGTTATCTTGAACTTTATCGTTTGTTTATCTGACGTGTAACTTGCGCAATGTCGCGTTTGACTCACCCTTGCATTATTTTTTATCATATAGCAGATCACAGGTTAGACGATGAGCCTCCCTCCGGTGCTCGCCATTCACGCTGATTTTCCATCCCGCACTGGCTGGTACCTCGAACCCAACACAGGGTTCTGCTTTTATAATGGACTGACTATGCTATGGTGCAGGGTACCTGGATCTGACGAGCTTGGCTATCCGGTGACTATCCCTCTCACGTCTTCCTTCTATATGCCGAGGCATGCCAGGAGATTCCGATCGCCCGTTCCTGATCCGCCGCCACAGCCTCAGCCGGAGGTGGATCCAGCCCCTCAGACCGGAGTTGGCCCTGATCTGCATGTGGGAGTGGATCTCGTACCCTAGGAGGAGCCATATCGAGCAGTGTCGATCCGAGTCAGGAGCCCGCATGAACTTTTCACGCCCGGTCAGGCATCTTGAGAGTCAGTAGGTTCTCCGCCCCTGAGGACTGCACCGTGCCTTAGGACTACAACTAGGAAGAGGGTGCGATCACTGAGTTTTTCCAGGGATGCCAGGATCTACAGACAGCGAATCGTGAAACCCGATGGATTGGGAGAGAGGGTACATATGCCAGTGCTGGAGGAGGGAAACAACGGAGACATGGAGTGTAACACCCCGATTTCGGTGGCGTCACTTTAGTAACCAAAAAGAAAGTTTAATGCGGAAAACGTGAATATTTTTTTTTTTGATAATAGAACCAAAGACTGAAAGAAATAAACTCCCAACGAAAGATAACAGAACTAATATATATTATAAATACAGTCCCCGTTGTAAGTAGTAAACCACGTCACGAGTAAACCTCCAGTGACGGAAAGTAAACGACAGTAACGCCCGTAGGCAAAAGGTACAGACCAAAAGAAAGGTCAGGCGTTCGCAACACTATCCCTCAAAAATGAGAATGAGTTAGCCCAAACGGCCTAAAACAAGACCTCCTAGTCCAACCAACTCTCTGTGATTCCCGTAGAGAAACCACACAAAAAGCTATAGGCGGGAAACTACCCTGTCCCCAACGAAAATGATGACGGTCAGAGCTAAGACTCTACTCCTACACTAATCCTATCTCGAGGAGCTCACACTAGCACTAAAACTATATGCTAGCGTGATCGTCGTCCGAATCTGAATCCAGAACGACCAAGTCCATGTACACCATCCGTCCACCTCTCGCAATCGCGATGCGTTTCTGTTCCAGCATCTCAAATCTAGTTCCCCCCGAAGGGTAAACCATCGTGAATCAGTCCGCCATGGACATCTGACAAAGGGCGTAGTCCGCCAAAGCACACACAGAAGACGCGAGGGTCAACTCCAAAGAATTACGTAAATAATAAATCCAATAGATACAGATAGAGATAGCTACTTAGGCTTATAAGTTAGAGATAACATCCTAGGGTTGTATATTTCGCAATGAATATAAAAGACAGTAATAACAATTAACATGCATCAGATAAGATTAACAATTATCAATCACACTCAGCAACTAAGTCAGTATGCATGTTGCATGAAATGATATGGCGGTTAACCTAGTTAACCAAATGCATTCCGGAAAGGGATGGACATCAAACGGATCAGCCCTAACACCAGCCACGGTGGGACCATTTCGGCCCGCGTGCCTCTTACTCCAACAACAACGGTAGTCAGATCAGCAGTAAACCCGTAGGTCTGCCATTTCGGTCTGCTACAAGAGTCGTCTACAAACGCTCTTACACGGCATTCCGGGTCTTATGACCATTTTGGAAACCGACGAGGTCCAGAGTACGTCCTGTGTTAATACCCCAATAATGTTGCATGAATGCAGGATGATTAGTCAAACAACGTCTCCGATCTCACTCGACACGTCGCCACGTGTTCTAGCTAAATTAATGTCTCTAAAAACTTACCCTAAGGTAACAGTCGATTCTGCGACAAAAGACACATCTTCCAACAACACACATAACTCATGATGATCTCCAAATCATCCGACTCATCTCAATCCGATGGTCAAAACTGCTCAATGAGCAAGAGTATCAACATACTCGGAAACTATCAATTTCCCGGACTTATTCCCAGGATAGCCCAACAACACAACTGCTCCCAGAGCACAAGAGTATCAACATACTCAAAAACTTACTAGTTTTCTCAGCTCTTGGACTCGACGACACTTCTCATTTTCAAAACTTAATGTTCAAGCCCTAAACTTTCGTCTGAGTCTTTTATCATTACATTAAGGGTTTTGAGGTTGTTTAATACATTATGGAGGTTCATTATGCAATTGTTTAAGTTTCGTCTCTAATCCTATTAGTTTCAAAGTTCTCATAATTCCAATGATTCCCTGGAGAAGGTCTCAAAACAAAAGGTTCATCATCACCCAAGTAATGGCCCGAGAAGTTCCCAGGTAAGCTGGCCGGGCACAATGCCTCATTAAAAGCCCTTCTTGCCTTAGACAGAACAACCCAAGTTCTTACGTGAATTCAAATGGGGTTTTTCCAATAACATTTTCAAGCTCATTTTCCTTTGAGAAGGTCTCGATCCATAAAGCAATAATAGGGTACGAACCTCGGTCCGTCCCATGAAACTTCTTCAAAATCTCAAAATAAAATCGGCATAACATGCCCGTTATCCTCACTCTGAAGCATAGCAGATATATGTGTAATAACATAGTTAAGTCAGCACAATCCAACAATCATAAATCATGTATCAACATATCCTAATTTAAACACGTAGCACTTAGCATAAATAGCAGATATCACACATCCTAGATTAACCATGTAGCACATAGCATATGAATCATTTAGCACACAATATCAAGGCATCATGAAATCAACAAGCTCGGCCGAAGCTTCAGAAATCATTTCAGACATTTAGCAATTAAGTGCATAACACATAAATCAAGTCGAATTCGTCGACACCTAAAGAATTATCTAGTAAATTCAGAGAGTAGCCCTCACCTGTAGATTCTCCAGGGTTCTCTTCAAACACTCCTTCACAATCAGCTCCTTGTTCTTCAGGAAATTCCTCAAAATAACCTTAGAGTAAAACCACAGAATTCTATCAAAATCTATCGGAAACTAAGCTATCAATACTCACTAAGGTTACACGAAGTAGCCTATACTCCGAGGTACGATAATCTAGCGCGAAAGGACAAGTTTTCGAAAAAGGAATTTTCTTCCTCCTCCTAGGTAGCTCTCGGCCACTATTGGTAATTGTGTGGGTCGATTTTTCTTCGATCAAACTTGGTTCCTAGGTTATCATTAGTCATAACTAAGGGTATTCTAAACTCGGAAAAATTATCGGATCGAAAACTATCGCAGGGGTATTTTGGTCATTATTTTCAGCTCAGAGTTTCAAAATCAGAATTTCGAAAAACAAATTCGATGGGGTTGATACTAACGACGATTATGACGACTAATCTTACTAACGCTAAGCTCAGTCGAGGGTTTTAAGCCCAAAGGTTGGAACTTTAGCCAAAAATGGGTATTATGAGCAGAATTGAAACTCGGCAGCAATTCGGCGAGAATCAGCAAAATGTAATCCGCTAAACATGCTCAGGGGCACGCAGGGAATAAGTTTAGAAAGAAAGATGAAGTCATTTGGATAATTTTGCAAAAACCTCAAAACTAAGAGTACAGAAAGACATAGTGAAAAGCTACGGACTTTACGATCAGAAGTAAGGAAAAGCGTCAGTACCTTGAGACCTACGAGTAGCAACGAACTGTGGAACGATCAAGCAAGAATCGGCGAAAAACTCTTCTCCTCCTTCTCCTCTTGGCCGCGGGTTTGGGTGTGTGTGTTTGTGAGGTTTTTGTTTCAAGCTTCACATATTTATAGGGAATGAAATGGAAGATATTCATCAAAGATCGGATAAGTATGAATAGATATTTATCAAGATTTGATAAGTATGAACAGATATTTATCAAAGGTTGGATAAGGTTGAATAGATATTTATCAGAGATTGGATAAGAATGAATAGATATTTTGTAAACCGGTACAGTTTTGTTTAGATATCGGAGGATTTAACTCATAGAGTTAATATAAAAATATAAAAGCGATCCCGATTTCTTCCTACTGATTCCAACGTATTTTAGACACGATATTCTCCCCGCTGAATCTTCTAATTCTTCAAAGAAATATCAGCATGATTTTTGGTTTTCGAGGCTTGTTTTATAGAGGATGGAAAACGCGGGAAAATGAAAGTTTCGCGAATCTGATTCTTCCGGCTTCATTCTCCATGAATTCTAAGATAGGTTTTGGCGACATAATACCAAAACTCAACAGAGGTTTCCTTGTATTTTAGGTGGCTAATGCAAAGTCGGTGTAAAAACTATTTTACCCGATAAGTTACTTTTTGCATCGAATGTCGGAATAGAAAACTTCCTTCTGAAGAAAGATTGAAATCATCAAGAGAAATGGGTGTACGCGTGTGGAATCTTCATTTGAAGCTCCGAATAGAAAAGTCTTCATAGTCGGTTGATTCTAGGGTTTTGAAATACCAGGGTTTCAGTTTCGGCAAACTTCCGATGATTGGAATCGGACGTTCGTAGATCCTAGAGTTTCGCCTCGGAACGATTGTGATATATGGAAAAAGAGAATTTCTAACATTTCTATGAAGATTTTTGGAACTAAATTCCATAGTGTCTTTAAGTGAAAACTAGCTATATACTAGGGTTTCTGACCTAGGTTTAAGCATATATCGATCGTGCTATACCTTAAATCGACTTCGATACAATCCTTTGACTTTTCC
This sequence comes from Lotus japonicus, assembly GCF_012489685.1. NCBI lineage: Eukaryota > Viridiplantae > Streptophyta > Magnoliopsida > Fabales > Fabaceae > Lotus > Lotus japonicus. The sequence goes on from NC_080044.1 coordinate 40,845,002, forward strand.
TGAACTTTCTCCTTCATAAATTTATTTCATTTGGTAAACTCTAGTTCAGGTTTCCCTTCACGATACATCAACCCTAATCGTGAATAGGAACCTTATTCACTTATTCTAAGCTTAAAAACTTGGGTCTTACATTATACATCAACCCTAATCGTGAATAGGAACCTTATTCACTTATTCTAAGCTTAAAAACTTGGGTCTTACATGGAGGAGGATCCTGAGGAAGAGGAGATTGGGGGATGAAGCCGACTGGTTCGATGATAGTTCTTATCAGTTTCTTGTTTAATTAAGTTTTTATTTGATTATGCCTTGGGGTGGATGTGTACACCCTCACTTGAACACTCTATTGATTTCTGTCATTTGAACTATGTAGTGGCCTAGGCCACGCATGTTATGTGTGTGATGGTTTGTTTGTTGATAACTTCCTTGTCTTAGGTATACAGTCATCTATCTGAAAAGGTTAGAGGGGAACTCTTCGACTGGAAATGGTCGTAGTGGTCTCCGAATCGATGCATGATTAGAAATGGTAAAAACTAACAAAAAGAGAAACACACAAAAAAAAATCTGGTCGTTCGTTCATAAGTGATAGGATTTGGACGAAGACGTCACTTGTGAAAGAGGGAAGCCACAAGTGCTGCAACTTCTGTTCCCTCATCAGAATCTTCTGCTGAATCTGAGTCACCAAAAGTCACCATGAGCCCATTCTTAGTTCTGAAAGTCTTCTTAGGCTTCTTGTCTCTTTTCAGCTTTGGACATTCATTCTTGTAATGTCCTGGCTCCTTGCACTCAAAACAAGTGACTTCCTTTCCAGAAGGTTTCTGTTGATCAGATGAAGACTCTTGTCTTCCTTTCTCTTTCTTTGGCCCTTTGAACTTATTCTGCCTAAGTTTCCATAGAAGGTTGATTCTTCTAGATATCAAGGAGAGCTAATCTTCTTCAGAATCTTAACTAGAGTCTTCTAGTTCTTCTTCAGCTCGAAGAGCTTTAGCTTTTCCAGGTTTGAACTTCAGATCCAGAGACTTAGCCTTCTTTTGAGGTTCAATACCGTTAAGCTCAATTGACGAACGCACTGTCGTGATGTGTGTCAAAGTATTTTTCTTTTTAAGTGTAGTACAAGGTGATGAACACCAAGATAGTTCTCACAAGGACTTGATAAAGTATTAATTGATAATGGAGTAAAACAAAAGCAAATAAAAAGCGGGGTTTGATTGATTTGAAAACAGCAGAGATTTAAAGAGATTTGATTCAGATAAAAGAAAGTGTTAGCCCTCGGATTATAACATTCAAGTGCAACAAACCTTCATTGATCATAAAAGATTAATTCAACCTTTCAACAAGCCACTAAGTTGAATCCAACCTTACAATCGTGAGATGGAACCCTGATTCTCCACTGAACAATCATTCAGAATATGATTCGTTCAAGTTAAGAAGCTCGGCGATCGCTGCTTCAAAGTACAAGAACTATCTATGCTCACGGAATCCTCAAACCTAACAACCGATCGGCGTTAGAGATCTACGTTCTTAGAGAACGAATTCACAATCGCTTCATTGTCTCATCATCAGTTAAAGAATCCTCTAACTGACTCAACTTGCTAGGATAAGAACAATAAAACACAATATTACTTGAATCCAAAATAATACTGAAAGCAAGAATTAAAGAACATAAATCAGCTTGAATAAAAAGATGAAATATATTAAGAACGGAACCTCAGGTTTGCAAATACAAGAATATTAAAAATCCTAAGACTAACTAAGGAGTTTAGTAACTCATACTAGAAAAGAGGAGATATGAGGTTAAGGTAACAAGAGCCTCAACTAGCCTATTTATACTAATAGATAAACTTGTCCATCAAGTAACAATATTTGCTATCTAAATCTTTCCTAAATCCTCTCTAAATCTTCATAAAATCGGGCCCAAGAGAGGAGTAGGCTGCTGAAGACTCAGGCGTTCGAAGGACCCACAATATGGCTGAATATTCAATTGAGGTAAACATAAGAGTAGTAGCTCTTTAAGTCAGATTCACGGGCCTTCAAGAGGATCCCAATTCGGAGTTCTGTAGCCCAAGATATGATCATTTAAGTGCAGACTGTTCCAGACTCGCAAGATTAGCGCCAGCAACTTTGCAAGGAAATTATAACCGAGTTAGAGGATGATTCTTGAATTGAGATAAACATGAAAGTTGTAGGGCGTCAAGTTATCTTTCCAACGACATATTACATGCCCCATTCGGATCACTCTAACTCCAGATTCAACCTGTTCTAGAAAAACAATCACAGAAACTAAAAGTGTAGAATTAAGCACATTTCTATGAATAATCCAAATAAGCACTAATAGTCAAAACATGACTAAGACATAAGAATTAAGCACAAAGAGATATATAATGAAGCTTAGAAAGACAGACATAAAGTGCATCAATTATGCGCTTATCAAATTCCCCCACACTTAGCCTTTTGCACTCCCGGGCAAAACTTAACTTCAAAGAAGAATTAGAAACTCTGGATGATAAGTACTTCCTAAAACATAAAAACTTAGCACAAACTTATCTTTGAGAAGTAGAAATTCAGATTTATGAGGAAAAAAAAATCACTTCAACTTTCATAGAGATTAGACAAACAAGAATTTATCACCTACATTCCAAGCCAACAAAATTTGCAAATTGAACATCAAAGTTGGATGCAAGTGTTATATACTCTACTCTCAAGTGTTTGGGCTTGTGTTTAATCATGCTTAAGAAACTCTCATCATCTCATGAAAACATGCAACTATCATAGGCTTGACAAGATTCTAACACATCAATTTAATTGAACAAATGCACACAAAGATCAAAGGACTTTCCAAGGTTGCAATGAGGCCAAGGTTAAGGAAGGATTGAAGAAAGATATTCAGAGTTAAAACCTTAGGAAAAATAAGAGCAATGGGGAATAATTCAAATTAAACTTACTCACAACCCCAAGAATCAGCACATTCTTCTTTTTCACAACTTTCTTTTTACAACTTTCACTTCTTTTTTTTTCTTCCTTTTGCAATGAGTACCTTCCTTCACTTTGTAATTTCTTTTTTTTTTTCTTTCTTTTTTCCATTTTTTTCAGCATTTCTATTTTCCTTTTTTTTCAGCTTGCTTACAATATCCACGAGGAAGGTACTTCTTTTAAGAGAAACTTAAACCATGCATTAAAATAATTCACCCCCACACTTGTTGAAAACTCATTCCCAAAACAATTCCAAAGCTCTTACATTTCCTAAGGTAAGGTATCATCATTGTTTTTCACTTAGGCCTGTAATGAGCTACAAAATAATGGAGATATTAGGCTCAAAGGGGCTAAATCAAAGGTCAAAACATGCAAGGTCAGCTTTTTAGGCCAATAGCTTATTGAAAAAAAAAATGCCTTATCACTTCAATGTATGCAAATGAACAACAATTTCAGTCAGAATTAAGTCAAGTTCTGCAGTGCATATAAACATGAGGAAATCACACAAGAAAGAATAGAATCATGGCAAAGATATTACCATTCAAGTGTTTGGTCCAAAATCTCACAAGGTAGTCTCACATGACAAGCATATAACACAATGAATCCAACAAATTAATTCTCAATGCAAATCATGATGAACTCAAAATGCAAGCAACTTCATCCAATAGACACATGAAACTTAACATAAAAGTGTTGGTATATTGCTCACAAACTCATCACCTCTAAAACTCATTGAAAAAATTGAAGGTATGAAAAACGATAGAAAGGGGGGGTTTAATAGTGTTTTAAATCTAAAACTCGACCCACTTGAGATTTAAACAAATCTCTTCAAACACCAAACCTAAAAGTGCTAAGATAAGAGTTAAGAAAAGCACACAATGATTTTATCCTGGTTTACGTGATAAATCCCTCAAGCTAATCCAGTCCACCCGTTAAGGTGATTTCTTCCTTCTTAGAATGAAGGCAATCCACTAATCAGAGTTTGTTACAACTGCACTTGCTACCTGCAAAGTGACTAACAATACACTGACTTAGCTATCACTAAGATTCACTCTCTTAGTCCTCTCAAGGATCCGACCAACCTTAGTCTCCTTAAGGAAAATCAAACAACTGTTTGAAAGTTTGGGTTTACAAAGAAATGCTTCTTAGAAAGCTAATAGTAAACACAATTAGTACAATGTGAAGAAAGATTGCTTTGAGAGAATATTTGATTTTCGCGTGAGCTTCAACAAAGTTTCTTCAAACATCATCTTTCATCTTCAGCCTCTTTATATACTCCAAGGAATTAGGTTTGGAAGTTTCATGGAATGCTACCATTGGAGGTCAGATCTGGGTTTCCAGGTTCTGCTGTGGCTGAATAAGTTAGGTAAGGTCGTTAGGAATGATACAATTGCTTTTGTACTTTGGATAGTGACATGACCTTTATTCTAGTTGACTTCTGATCAGAGTGATGCTTCATATTGGAACTTGTAAAGCTTGGTGATCAGAGTCAGAAGGAAGCTTGGATCCTCTGACCTTTGTACCTTCTGCTTCTGGACTCAGAGGAGAAGTACTTGGTCTTCAGAGCCAGCTTACTCTTGGACTTCAGAATCTTCACTACTCATCTTCTGGACCTTCAGAGCTTCTGATCCTTCGGAGCTTCTAGTGAGCTGAATCCATATCAGAGCTTTATAATCTTCAGATCTTCTGAAGCTTAATCAACTCTTCAGATTGAACATAGTAAGTGCGAAAGCGTTGCAGAGGTTACTCTTTTAGCAAAGTGCTTCTGAATTATGTGAAATAAGACCAGAGTCATGGCCTCTCATTAGAACACTCAGAAAACAATGTTAGAGTACCATAATTGTTCATACATAATAGTTAACATGTAATCATCAAAACATAGAGTTGTACTACTAGATCAAAACTTGATCTTACAATCTCCCCCTTTTTGATGATGACAAAACCAAGTATTTTGATGAACAATTCTTAAACAATAAACTGAATTCACTCAGAGTTTAGAGAATAGAGATAAACTTATCCTGAGGTGAATGGTTTATGTTGCTCATTCTGAATCCAAGTCAGAGGTTGATTCAGAGCTTAGCTCCCCCTGAATCTAAGACTTAATGAAAACATTAGTAATATCTAGATTCTGAGCTAAATAATAGAAGAGTTCAGAGTGAGAATTTATGACATAGATAATATGTGAATATCAGAGTGCATAAATATTCAGAGTCAGTAGCAAGGTAAAAGTATCAGAGTCAGATTTGGCATATGATCACTTCAGAAGAAATCACACTAACATAGTACACATCAAAAACTGGTTGTATACTCCCCCTTTTTGTCATAAGAAAAAAGCATGGGGTGTGAAAAACTTAGCTTGAAGTACAAGGTACTCCCCCTTAGAAAAGGACTAAGTTTAAAAAGATGGAGAAAAAAATAAAAAAAATTAAAGAAAACGTTTTTAATTAATGCATATGCAGAAGTTTAAATGAAAGAGTGGAACGTTTACCATCGGCTAAGGAGTTAAAGGTAAACATCTGTTACCAATAAACAATCCTCGAGAAACTGCTTCAGCATTAACTTCTGTAGACTGAACTGAGCTTATAAATAGCGATTAAAGCATAACAATCTTCACATCTCGTGTAAGACCCAAGTTTTTAAGCTTAGAATAAGTGGAAGAGATTTCCATTTACGATTAGGCTTGATGTATCGTGAAAGGAAACCTGAACAAGAGTTTACCAAATGAAATAAATTTATGAAGGAGAAAGTTCAGGAAAAGCCAAAGGATCGTATCGAAGTCGATAAAAGTTATAGCACGATCGTTATACGCTTAAACCTAGGTCAGAAACCCTAGTATATAGCTAATTTTCACTTTTAGGCACGATGGCAGTTAATTCCAAAAATCTTCAGAGAAATGTTAGAACTTCTCTTTTTCCATATAACACAATCGTTTCGAGGCGAAACTCTAGGATCTACGAACGTCCGATTCCAATCATCGGAAGTTTGCCGAAACCGAATCCCTGGTATTTCAAAACCCTAGAATCACCCGACTACGGGGACTTTATCTATTCAGAGCTTCAAATGAATATTCTACACGCGTACACCCATTTCTCTTGATGATTTCAATCTTTCTTCCGAAGGAAGTTTTCTATTCCGACATTCGATGCAAAAAGCAACTTATCGGGTAAAATAGTTTTATACCGACTATGCATTAGTTGCCAAAAATACAAGGAGACCTCTTTATAGTTTTGGAATTCTTTTGCCAAAACATATCTATTAATTCACGGAGAATGACACCGGAAAAATCAGATTCGCGAAACTTTCATTTTCCCGCGAATTTCCAACCTTTATATATAGCAAAGAAAGGAAGAAAAACTCAAATTTTCCTCCATTTTGTCTCTCAAAGCCGCGAGTTCACCAAGGAAGAAGGAGAAGAAGATTTTGTTCAATCCTTGCTTGATCGTTGATTAATCAGTTGCTGCTTCAAGGTTTCGAGGTATAGTCGCTAATCCTTACCTCTGATCGCTTTTTCCATAGCTTTTCTGTAGAGTTTTCTGAGTGGATAGTTTATGGGTTTTTGCAAAACTATCCTGAATCTTTCATTTCTGATTCTAAACCTCTTCTATATGTGCCCAAGATCACTTCTGCCGGATTAGATTTTCCGTTATGTCGCCGGAATTCCGCCGGAATCAATTTTAGCCTTAAATACCCATTTTTGGAGTTTTTGGGTAAAGCTTCAACCTTTAGGCTGAAAACTATCGCCTTAGCTTAGTGCTAGTAGGATTAGTTGTCATAAACGTCGTTGGTGACGTCCCTGCAAAATTTTATTTTTGGGATTTCAGTTTTGAAAAATCCTAAGTTAAAAATCATGACCAAAATACCCCTGCGACAGTTTTTGATCCGATAATTTTTCCGAGTTCAGAATACCCTTAGTTACGGCTTATGAAAGCATAGGAACCAAGTTTGATCGAAGAAAAATTGAGCCCCATAATTACCTAAAGTGGCCGAGCCCTATAGGGGAGGAGGAGGAAAATTTCCTTTTCCGAAAACTTGTCTTTCGCGCTAGATTATCGTACCTTAGAGTATAGATTACTTCGAGTAACCTTAGTAAGTATCGATAGCTTAGTTTTCGATAGATTCTGATAGTATTTCTGTGACTTTGCTTTAAAGGAACTTTTGAGGAATTTCCTGAGGAGCAACGCTTTGCTTGTGAGGAAGAGTTAGAAGATAATTCTGGAGAACCTTCAGGTGAGGGCTTCTCACTGAATCTCTAGTTAATGCTTAGGGTCGATGTTTCGACATTGTTTACTGTTTATGCACTGGAATTGTGTGTGATTGGAAAATGTTTTCTGAGGCTTCGGCTGACAATGTAGATGATGCATCTACTGAATGTTTTTGATGAGTGAATGACATGCTAAGTGCTAATTGGGTAATTTAGGATGTGTGGTGCATGCCTTATATGCTAGGTGCTATGTGGTTATTGCTTAAGATATTGACATATGACATGTTGATTGATTATGATGAGTTAATTCTGCTTTTGCACTATAATCTGAGTTTCTGAACGGTGAGAAAAGCGGGCAGGTCATGCCGATTTTATTTTGAGAGTTTTGAGAAAGCTTGAAAGGACGAATGAGATTCGGGCCTTGTTGTGGTGTTGTATGGATCGAGACATTCTCTGGAGTCATTTGGGGATTCGAAGATCCCGAGAACTTATAGGATTCGCGATAAGACTAAAAGGATAATTATTTTGTAAAGAAAACTCATAAGACATTAAACAACCTCTAAATCTTTAAGTAATGGTAATAATCTCGGAAGGAAGCTTTGGATGCAAATCATAGTTTTGGAAAACGAGAAGTGTCGTCGGATCCCAGCATTGAGAAAGTTGAGGGGCTTCGAGTATGTAGATGTTGTGGTGCTGTTGGAGGAGCGGTTGTTGTTGTGCTGTTGGAGCAGCTATTGTGGTTGTGCTGTTGGAGCAGCTATGTTGTTGGGTGTATCTTCGACTTTGCGGCGCGAATCCGTATGTCCAAACCCGACGGGTTGGGCCGATTCGGCAATAATTGTTGACACGCGCGAATCCGTATATTCAATCCGATGGATTGGATCGATTCGGCGGTAGTCACTCAGGCACGCGTGAATCCGTATGTTCAATCCGAGGGATTGGATCGATTTAGCGATAACCTTTCGACTCGCGTGAATCCGTATGTTCAATCCGAGGGATTGGATCGATTCAGCGACAACTTTTCGACACGCGCGAATCCGTATATTCAATCCGATGGATTGGATCGATTCGGCGGTAGTCACTCAGGCACGCGTGAGTCCGTATGTTCAATCAGAGGGATTGGATCGATTCAGCGATTGCCATTTTACCTCGCATGAATCCGTATGTTCAATCCGAGGGATTGGATCGATTCAGCGATAACCTTTCGACTCGCGCGGATCCGTATGTTCAATCCGATGGATTGGATCGATTCGGCGATAGTCATTGGACACGCGCAATGTCCGTATGTTCGACTCTTTTGAGTGAACCGACTTGGCGTTGTCATTTGTTGCGTGTGCGAGTCCGTATGTTCATCCCGAGGGGTTGGATCGACTCGACATGCCTAATTGTGGGAGTTGCGTGTGCGAGTCCGTATGTTCAACCCAAGGGGTTGGATCGACTTGACATGCCTAAGTGTTGGGCTATCCTGGGGATAAGTCCGGGAAACCGGTAGTTTCCGAGTATGTGATACTCTTTGCTTGTTGAGCAGTTGTGACCATCGGATTGAGATGAGTCGGATGATCCGGAGATCATCATGAGTTACTATGTTGATGTGAAGAAGTGTCTTTTGTCGCAGAATCGACTTTACCTTAGGGTAAGCTTTTAGAGACTTTAATTTACCTAGAACACGTGGCGACGTGTCGAGTGAGAGTCGGAGACGTTGTTTGACTAATCATCCTGCATTCATGCATACTGATTTAGTTGGCGAGTGTGATTGTTATTTGTTAATCCTATTTGGAACATGTTAATTGTTATTATTGCTGTTAAGTTCATTATGGAATATGCAACCCTAGGATGTTATCCCTAGCTATAAGCCTAAGTGGCTATTCTCTTATCTATATCTATTGGTGCTATTATTTATGTAATTCTTTGGAGTTGACCCTCGCGTCTTCTGTGTGTGCTTTGGCGGACAAACGCCCTTTGTCAGATGTCTTTGGCGGACTGGTTCACGACGGTTCACCCTTCGGGGGAAACTAGAGTTGGGATGCTGGAACAGGAGCGCATCGCGATAGCGAGCGGAGGACGGATGGTGTACATAGACTAGGTCGTTCTGGATTTCGAATTCGAACGACGATCATGCTAGCATGTAGGTTTTAGTGCTGGTGTGAGCTCCTCGAGATGGGATTAGGGTAGGAGTAGAGTCTTAGCTCTGAACATCATTTGTTTCATTCGGGACAGGGTAGTTTCCCACCTATAGCTTTTTGTGTGGTTTCGTTACGGGAATCACAGAGAGTTGGTTGGACTTAGGAAGTCTTGTTTCAGGCCGATGGGCCAGCTTATTCTCATTTTGAGGGATAGTGTTGCGGACACTTAACCTTTTCTTTTGGTTTGTACTTTTGCCTACGGGCGCTACTCTTCTATTACCCGTCACTGGAGGTTCACTCGTGACGAGGTTGCTACTTACAGCGGGGGCTGTTTATATATTGTATATTAGTTCTATTGCTTTTCGCTTTTGGGTTTTATTTATTTCAGTCTTGTCTTACTTATAATCGAAAAAAAAATATATTCACGTTTTTCCGCATTAAGTTTACTTTTGGTTACTAAAGTGACGCCACCGAAATCGGGGTGTTACATCTCGTTTTCACTTGTATTCAATATTGCAATGGCATCCTTCATAGCATGCATCGAGCAATTGAGGAAGAAGGCCTTTGATGAAGATCTCTTCATCAATGTACGCCATCTAGAGGAGCCGAGTGTCTATAGGCTGACAAACCAGTTACTAGGCATGAGCTCAAAAATGGACAACATCCTCAGAGGCTTCCTCAGATTTGTGGAGGAAATGCAAGAATTCTTCCAGAAGGAGCTGGACCTTTATGAGGAGATCAGAGCAACAGAGGCAGCTCTGGAGACTATGGCGGAGGGTCCTGAGAGGCAGGAGCTGCGCCGGAGCTTGGTCCACTTAGAACATAGGCAGCATCGTCTGGAGCTTGAGAAAGCAGCGATGCGTAGGCAATGTAGAGCATTGAGGAAAAATCCTCCGTTTTAAATGTATTAATGCAATGTATGAATTATGTTATTAATAAGTTGATTAATGCGTATGAATGAAAACTAAGTAATGATGAAAAAGAATTATGCAAGCATATAGGAAGGAAAAACGATAATTTAATAGAAGAACCAGAGTTTAACATGAAAACACAGTAGCATAGTAGAAAAGCAGAATAAAAGAGAGTTCCTAAAGACTAAGGCTTGGGTGTCCTCTTCAGAAGTTCTGTGCACATCTCTTTAAGACTCTGAAGAAGAGCTTCATGAGAATCAAGTCTTTGTTCAATGAGATCAAGTCGTGAGTCTGACTGAGGTTGAGCAGATGGAACAGCTTGATCAGAGTTAGGAACTTGAGCATATGTGGAGGCAACATCAGCAAATGGAATAATTCCAAGTGCCTGATTTCTAAGTGCCTCAGCTTCAGCTTGTAATTTAGCTGCTTGTTCCAGAGCTTGCAACCTTGCAGCTTCACGATGTTCTGCTTCAACCCTTGCAGCTTCTTCTTCTTGTTCTTTCTTCTTTCTAGCTTCTTCAATAGTAGCATGAAGTTGATTTCTCAACTTTTGTTCATTCAGTGCTTCTCTTCTTCTGAAACGCTGACTAGCAGCTTCAACTCTTTGATCCCTTTCAGCAGTAAGGAAACCGAGCATCACTGCCGCTTGGTCAAGCATCCAAGTGCAAAGACGATCCCAGTCTTCAGAAACCAAGTCTGGTTTCTCACTGAGGTCAGTGCGACCAGGCACATTGCGAACCCTTAAAGATGCTTCATGATAAAAAAATTTGATGCAATCTAGTAGGGTGTTTGGTTTGAGTTGGGTATAGGGAACAATGGAAAGATAGGTTTCAGGTGAAGAGGGATGATTGCTACTTGTAGCTTCAGAAACACCATGAGGAGAACCAATTTGCACAGTTTGGGGTTCAGAGTTATTGGTCTCAGGGTTTGGATGAGAAACTTCAGTCTCAGGATTTGGAGATTGGTCAGAGACAGAGTTTTCATGTTGAGGTGGAGGAGAAGGAGGACGAGGTGGTGGTACTGAAGACAAAGGGACGGCATGGATTGGAAAATCAGGAGCATCCAGAGGTTCTGGCCTTGGTCCAGAGTAGCGGTTTGGACTTGGAACAGTTAAGAAATGTTCAGGAAGTTCTGAAACTCTTTCTCTGGCAAGTTGAAAGAATTGGCGAGAAGCTTCAGATTTATTTGAAGGAGAGGAAAATGGAACATTTTTTGGAAAAGAGACAGAGGGAGCAGGAGAAAGAATTTCTCTATCAGAGGGTTCCTGATGTGAGTGGTCAGAGGGTTGTGGCTCAGAGTTAGATTTTTCAGTGGTTTGTATCTCTATAGCTTGTGTTTCAAAAGCCTGTGGTTCAGAGGTTTGTGGAGTGTATGGAAGGATAATGGGTGAGGTTGGTGTAGTGGACTTAGGGGTTTCAAGCATTTTCCAGAGGGGTTCTTCCTCAATGGAGGGTTGAAAGAATGAAGCCCTAGGTGGGGAATTGTGTGAAGAGGTTGATCAATTTGTGTGGGTTCAGGGTTGGAAACAACAGGAATTGCATCAAGCAGATTTAAATCATCATCATCAGAAAGAGCAATAAACTTAATTGAAGCTCTGACTGCAGATCTAGTGACTCTGGTAGAGATTCCAGGTTCCAGATGAATGACTTGCGTTGCAATTATGACCTTCTTTGCCTTCTTCTGAGGTGGTGGTTCATCATCATCATTATCATCACCATCAGAGGGATCTTGTGTCTCAGAGGGTTCCACTTGCTTTTTCATGGTCTTCTTCTTCCTGGGAGACTCAAAGTTCGGAGGTTCTGGAAGATTTCTGAAGAATTCATCCACGTCAATCACAAAGCCTTGTTGCTTCAGATCATCAAGATAGAACCTGATAGCCTCTGGACCATCAGCCTTTGACCAGAGAGGGTAGTCCTTCAGAGGGATTCTTCTTCCTCTTGACTTTGCAGTAGCAGGGTTAACCTCAACTTTTGTTTCCACTAAGCCCATTCTCTTCAATGATGTGGGAGTGAAGACATCTCCAACAATTGTTGTTAGGTCTTCTGTGCATCCAGTTTTGGTCAGAGCAGATATCAGTTTGCTCTCAATGAAGAAGTCAGACAGTAATCTGCCAAAAGGTATGTATTTGATAATAGACTTTGGTGAAGCAGTAGTCCTTGACTTTTTGATGCACTCCTTCAGATAGGAGAAGAGAAAGTAAGGCAGACAGACTTTGGTGTGCTCCTTGATGAAGAAAAGCATCACCTTCTGAGTGAAATTGATGTAATCTGGAGAGCTTCCCTTTGGTCTTTGATTTATGCAGGAGGATCTTGTGCCAGATTCTCAGGTCAGGATGAAGATCTTTAGTCTTGCAATTAGTTTTGCTCGGTCTCCATGTAGAGTATGAGGCCTTGTTGACCTTCTCCTTGGTACTTGTCTTGACTTTTGACTCTTGTATCTGAAATCTATAGCCACGACTTGTATCTGCACCCAGAAGTCTTGCAAAAGACTTCTCTGAGATGATGATCCTTTTTCCCAGAACAAAAGACACAACCTGATACTCGTTGCAATCAGCATGCTTCCAGAATTTCTTCACCAGTTTATCATAGACTGGACCATGAAGTCTATTGAAATATCCTTCCCAGCCTTGAGCTTGTACTTCAGGACGAAGATCGACCCCATTAGCAGCAATGTTGTCTAGGTCGAAACGCCATTCAGCAAGAACTTGAAGTTCCTCTGGAGGGAAGACGCATGTAACTGCACAGCTCCTTTGGGACAAAGGAACAACATCCTCAGCATCTTGGATTTGTGTTTGAGCACCCTCTGTCGATCTGGGACGAAGAACAAGACCTACTTGCCCTGTTGGAAGACCCACTACCATCCTTGGGAACACTCTTCCATCGGCGGAATCAGCCCTTTCATCAGAATAAGCTCTTTCAGATCTCAACATAGTTGAAGGTTGGAGGTTTTGGGTAGAAGAGGAATGAACGAGAGAGAGAGAGAATTGAAGAAGATAAGGGTTTTGCAAACAGAAGAGAGAAGCAAATAACACAAGTGATGGAGAACGTGTGTGCGTAGTGGTTTTTAGAAAGTAACCATTGTTGATTGTAAAACAAAAGTAAAATCAACGGCTGAAAATTAAAGACATCATTATGAACATTTAATACACAAAACACACGGTGGAGAACAAGCACAACTACACTCATTACAACAGATTATTCGGAGGGCACAAGGAACGAGGCATCAGAATGAACTGACACACGTTTACTGTCTTCTCTCAGAGTAAGCACCAATGGGTACTCAGCTTCTGACTAAGTTACCTTCTGAACTAGACATCTTCTGATGAGGAAGCATCACAGTCAGAGGTTTTGATCCATCTTCGTACTGGACAAAAGTCCATATTCAGATTTTTCAGTATAAAATTAAACCTATCCTTTGCTAAGGGCTTTGTAAAGATATCTGCCCATTGATGGTCAGTGTCAATAAACTTCAGAAGAAGTACGCCCTTCTGAACATAATCTCTAATAAAGTGATACTTTACCTCAATGTGTTTTGCCCTTGAGTGTAAGATTGGATTCTTACTGAGTGAGATTGCAGCAGTATTATCACTATAAATTGGAATGTTGCTTTCAAGGATTTGATAATCCTCTAGCTGATGTTTCATCTAGAGCATCTGAGTGCTGCAAATAGCTGCTGAGATATATTCTGCCTCTGCAGTGGATAGTGCAATAGTAGACTGCCTCTTGCTTGCCCATGAGACTAAGTTACTTCCCAGAAATTGACAATTTCGGGAAGTACTCTTTCTAGCATAATCAGCATCACAGTAACCTGAAAGCTTATACTCTGATGTTTTCTTATACATCAAGCCAAGGTTAGTGGTACCTTTCAGATATCTGAGAATTCTCTTAATAGCAGTTAAGTGAGTTTCTCTAGGATCTGATTGGAATCGAGCACATAAATGTACACTAAACAGAATATCTGGCCTAGATGCAGTTAAGTATAGAAGTGAACCTATCATTTCACGATAGAGCTTCTGACATACTTTTCCACTGGCATCTTCTTTCTCCTGAATGCATGTAGGATGATTGGTGTCTGGACTGGGCGGGACATAAAGAAGATTATGTCCCGCCCAAAATGAACAATAAACCATTGAAGATAGCCATGGCGGGAAGTGCAACACAACGAGCTTCATTACCCTCCCTTAGATGATGGACCCACAAGCCAGCTGGAAGATTCCTTTGGATTTGTCTTATATGTATAGGGATTGAAGGTATGAAAAACGGTAGAAAGGGGGGGTTTGAATAACGTTTTCAGTACAAAACTACCACCTTAAAGATTTTGACAAATCTTTCGAGAACTTAAGTGCTAAAGATAAGAGATAGAAAAGCACACAAGGATTTTATCCTGGTTCACTTGATAAATCACTCAAGCTACTCCAGTCCACCCGTTAAGGTGATTTCTTCCTTCTTAGAATGAAGGCAATCCACTAATCAGGTAAGAGTTACAACTGCACTTGAAACCTACAAGTGACTAACAATTACACTGACTTAGCTCACACTAAGATTCACTCTCTTAGTCTTCTCTAGGATCCGATCAACCTTGATCTCCTAAAGGAACTAAACAAACTGTTTATCAAAGAATTGTTTACAAGAGATTTGCTTCTAAAAAGCTGATAGTAAACACAATGAATTTCAGATGAAAGAAAGCTTAGAATATTTTGAATATGTCTTGCGCGTATATCACTTCTTCTAGCCGCTTCTTTCAATCTTCAGCCTCTATATATACTCCAAGGATTAGGGTTGAGCGTTGCATGTGAAATGCTACCGTTGGAGGGCAGTTCTGGAAAATCCAGCTTCTGCTGTGGCTGAGAACGTTAGGTAGGTCGTCAGGAAGGTACACTTGCTTTTGTACTTGGATAGCGACTTGACCTTTTAACCTAGGAGACTTCTGATCAGGGGAATACTTCATATTGGAACTTGTGAAGCCGGTTGATCATAGTCAGAGGGAAAGCACAGATCCTCTGACCATTGTATCTTCTGATTCTGAACTCAGAGGGAAGAACATGGCCTTCAGAGTTTCTTGCTTCTGGACTTCAGAGTTTCCACTATTCAGCTTCTGGATCTTCAGAGTCTTCTACACCATCAGAACATCTGAACCTTCAGTGTTTCTTGGTTATCAGAACTTCTGGATCTTCAGAGCTTCTAGCGACTGAGTCCACATCAGAGTTTGTATAGCTTCAGAACTTCTGAAGCTTTTCCACTGTTCATACTGAACATGGTGAATGCGAAAGCGTTGCTTGGGTTACCCTTTATACACAGTGCTTCTGATTTGTGTGAGATTGAGTTGAGGTCAGAGCCTGTAAATAGCACACTCAGAAAAACACGTTAGAGTACCACAATTGTTCATATCAAAAGGTTAACTTGTAATCATCAAAACATAGAGTTGTACTACTAGATCAAAACTTGATCTTACAATCTCCCCCTTTTTGATGATGACAAAACTAAGATTTTTGATGAACAATTCTTAAACTTTAAACTGAATTCACTCAGAGTTTAGAGATATAGAATAAGACTTATCCTGATGTGAATAGTTTATCTTGCTCATTCTGAATTCAAGTCACTGCTTGATTCTGAGCTTAGCTCCCCCTGAATCTAATACTTGATGAAAACGTTAGTAAAGTCTAGATTCTGAGCTAAAAAAAATATAAGAGTTCAGAGTGAAAAACTTATGACATAGATGAAAAACGAATAATCAGAGCGCATAAGAGATCAGAGTCATGGACAAGGTATCAGAGTCTTGGGTATCAGAGTCAACTTAGAATCACTTCAGAAGAAGTGAAATGTATTCCTTGTATTTGCCCAGTGACACATCTATGGTCATGAAGGTGGAACTCTTAAAATCTCCAAAAGAAAAATAAATCACACTAACACATCTTACACATCAAAAACTGGGTTTACTCCCCCTTTTTGTCATAAGCAAAAAGCTTGGGGTGTGAAAAACTTAGCTTGAAGTACAAGGTACTCCCCCTTAGAGAAGGTCTAAGTTTAAAAGAAAATGAAAACTATGTAAGAATCAGAGTTAGGCGAAAATAAATAGATGAGTTAATGCAAGGGATGAACGTTTACCACCGGTTAAGTGAGTAAATAGAAGGGTCAGTTACCAAGAACTTAACCTCGAGAAACTGTAAGAGCATTAACTTTCAGAGAGAAAGTGAAGCCTATAAAAAGCGTTGGAGAGAAAGGTAAGCTTCACACCTCGAATAATTTTCAGTAAAAAAAAATGGCATCATACAACGTAGCACTAGAAGAGCTGAGGAAGAAGGCCTTTGAAGAGGACTTGTTCCTGAACATCAGGCATCCAGAGGGTGAAACTACCATCGCGGAGCTGACACGGACACTGCTGGAAGAGAACCTGCGTCCAGAGTTGGAGAGAGACCTGAAGGAATTTCTTGCCTTCGTGGAGGAGGTGCAAGAACTCAGCCGGCTTGAACTCAAGCTGCTGGAAGAAAAAGAAATCTTGGAAGAGAAGCTCAGGACTTCAGAAGAGATTCTGGAGAAAGATGAGCTAAAGGTCAGACTCAACAACATCCAGCATGTACTGGAGCGTCTGGAGAAGGATAGGTCAGAGCAGCGCCAGGAGTGCAGAAGAATGAGGAGAGATCCTCCATTCTAGATTATATGATGGAAAGAAATATGATGTAAACACAAAACAATTATGAATAAAACGAGTTTGGCAAACATATGTGACATAAGTGTATAGTTATGCATATATAATCACAAACGAACAAAAGAGAATAAATAAAAAAAAAAGAAACAGAGTTTAAATAAAACAACGTTAGATAAAAAGAAAGAAAAAGAAGAGATCCTAAAAACTAAGGTTTGTCAGTGCGTCGCAGAAATTCCATCATCATTTGCTTCATCTCAATCAGCATGGATTCATGAGTGTCAAGACGTTGTTCCATGATGTCGAGTCTGGATGAGCTTGTCTGAGTAGAGCTGGAAGGAACATTCTGAGCAGCTTGAGGATCTGGAATGGAAGCAGAAGCAGCAGGAGTAAACACAACTGGTGCAAGTCGCTCTGCCTCAGCCTCAGCTTCAAGACACTCTGCCTCAAGTCTGGCTTGTTCAGCCTGAGCTGCTGCTTGACGTGCAGCTTCTTCTGCTTGTTCTTTCTTTCTCTTGGCTTCTTCAATAGCTTCAAGAAGCTTATTTCTCTGTTCTAGTTCATGAAGAGCCACCCTTCTAGCAAACCTTTGCTTTGCAGCCTCAATGCTCTGACTGCCCTCTGCATGCAGGAGCTGCATCATAATTGGAAACTGAGCCACTAGCCAAGTGCTCAGATTGTTCCACTCATCAGCCACATTTTCAGCATTCTCACTGAGGTCAGTCTGACCGTGCACATTGCGGAGCCTCAAGGAGGCTTCATGATAGAAGATATTGATGCACTCAGAGAGAGATGTGGGTTGAAGGTGAGTATAGGGAATTATGGAGAGGTTGGGTGCAGGAGAGGCTGGGTGATTGCTGCTATGAGCTTCAGAGGCACCTTGTGGAGAACCAATGTTAATTATGGGAGCATTGGGTTCAGAGGTTCCAAGGTGAGGGTCTGAAGTTTCAACCAGAGGGTGAGGTGATCTAACCGAGGATTGGTTAGACACTGATTGTTCGGGTTCAGGGTCTGGTTGAATGGGCTCTTGTTGGTTAGGGACAGGGTGAGCTTGTTGAACTAAGGGGTCTGCCTCTTGGATAGGATTGGCCAAGATAGGTTCATCTGGGTCAACTAGACGTTCAGGTCTAGGGCCAGGATATCTCCTAGGGCTTGGACAGGTAAGGTAATACTCTTCCAAGGCAGATACCTTCTCTTTTCTAACCTCCATGAATTTTTGAATTGATTCAGAGGTATTGGAGGGAGGAGAGTCAATAACATTGATTGGGAAGGATACAGGTGTAAAGGCTGTTGAAGAGTCTGTATCCGTGGTTCTGGCAGCAGGACGTGCTGATGCTCTAGGAGCAGAGTGATCAGACGTTCTGGGTTGTGGTTCTGTTTGGTTGGGCTCGGGTTGGTCATGAATGATGGGTTCAGAAGATAATGGGTCGTATGGAATGGTAATGAGAGAGGTTGGATCTTCTGACCTAGAGGTTGGGTTCTGAAGCAAATTCCAGAGAGGTGCTTCGGTAGGAGAAGGTTGAAAGAAGGAAGATCTTGGGGAATGTGGTGGAGAGGTGGTTTGTGCGGCTGGCTGGGATTCAGGAACAGGAGTGAGGGGATTTGAGGAGTTTTTGAGCAAGGCAGAAATAGGAAGTGCATCAAATAAATTCAAATCATCATCAGAAGCAAGTGCAGGCTTACTTGAATGTGCTGATGATCGAGTCACTCTGACAGGAGGTTCAGTCCTTCTGACCACTGCAGCAGCTGGTTCCACCCGAGTAGGCTTCACCACGATTCTGACCTTCTTCTGCTTCTTCTTTGGAGGACCATCCTCACTATCACTATCATCACCATCATCAGGCTTGCTCTTCGGCTTCTTGACCAGAGGGACATCAGATTCTTCTGAGGATTCTTCCAGAACCATCTTCCTCTTGGTTTTCTTCTTGGGAGGAGAAGGAAACTCTGGAGCTGGTGGAAGTCTGCTGACGAAATCATCAAGGTCAATCTCGAATCCTTGAGCCCTGAGGTCTTCAACATAGCATCTGATGGCGTCAGGATGGTCTGCTTGAGTCCACAGAGGGTAGTCATTCAGAGGCATTCTTGTTCCTCTGATCTCAGAAGATGTGTCTTCATGAGCAGGAGCAATCTTCTTATGGACCAAACCCATCTTCTTCAGAGAATTTGCAGTGAAGACATCACTGACAATGGTGCTCAAATCCTCTGTGCAACCAGCATTGATCAAATCTTGCACCAAGTTGCTTTCAATGAGAAAGTCTGAGAGCAGCCTCCCAAAAGGGATATATTTGATTGCTGACTTGATTGAGGCGGTGGTGCGAGACTTCCGGATGCATTCCTTCAAGTAGGAGAACAGGAAGTAGGGAAGGCAGATCTTCTCCTTGTCTTGAATGAAAAACAGCATCGCCTTCTGGTTGAAGTTGATGTAGTCTGGGGAACTGCCCTTCGGTCTCTGGTTTATGCAGTTGAGCAGGATCTTGTGCCAGATCCTTAGTTTGGGATGAAGGTCCATCACCTTGTAACTCGTCTTGCCCGGTTTGAAGGTGGTGTACAGGGCCTGGTTGACTATGTCCTTGGTGCTGGGTTTCAGCTTCGATTCCGTCAGTTGGAAACGATACCCATAAGCAGTATCTGCACCTAGCAGATTCACGAATGACTTCTCAGTGATAATAATCTTCCTGCCAAGAATGTGAGAGACCACCTGAGTGTCATCGCAGTCTGCGTGCTTCCAGAATTCCTTTACCAATTTCTCATACACCGGTCCTCGAAGTCGGTTGAAATAATTTCCCCAACCTTGAGCTTGGACTTCAGGACGAAGATCAAACTCATTTGCAGCCAAGTTATCGAGGTTGAATCTCCATTCTGCCAGGACTTGGAGTTCCTCAGGAGGAAATACGCAGTGAACGGCACAGCCCCGTTCTGCAATAGGAACAATCTGCTCTTGAGCTTGAACTTGTTCTTGTGCCGGGTTCTCAGAGCCCCTTTGACCCGTTGCCAAACCTACTACCATGTGAGGGAACTGAGGTGCGTCTGCAGCAGATCTTCTGGTTTGTCTCACCATTTTGAAGAGGTTGAAGGTTTGAGGTAGAAGATGAAGTTTGAAGGATGAAGAGAGATCGAGAGAGAAATCAAGAAAGAGGCGGTTTTGAAAATCAGAGAGTGCGAGAGTGAAAACCGGAAGTGAACGAGAACGTGTGTGTATAGTGGGTTTTATCAAATAACCGTTGTTGATTCAAAAAGCACTTTAAGATCAACGGTTGAAAATTAAAGATAGATAGTAACAGTAAAATACACAATCACACACAGGAGATAAGCATATCTACACGCAATCATAACAGACTGTCACACGGGCACAAGGAACTATGCATCAGAAATTCTGATGCACGTGTTGTTGTCTCAGCTTCAGAGTCAGTACCAGTGGGCACACACACTCTGATTGAGTTACCTTCTGAACTAGACATCTTCTGATCAAGAAGTATCATAGTCAGAGGTTCTGATCCATCTTCACTCTGGACAAAAGTCCATGTTTAGATTTTTCAGAATAAAATTAAATCTATCTTCTGCTAAGGGCTTTGTAAAGATATCTGCCCATTGATGGTCAGTATCAACAAACTTCAGAAGAAGTACGCCCTTCTGTACATAATCTCTAATAAAGTGATACTTTACCTCAATGTGCTTTGCCCTTGAATGCAAGATAGGATTCTTACTCAATGAGATTGCAGCAGTGTTATCACAATAGATTGGGATATTGCTCTCAAGGATCTGATAATCCTCCAGCTGATGTTTCATCCAGAGCATCTGAGTGCTGCATATTGCTGCTGAGATATATTCTGCCTCTGCAGTTGATAGTGCAATGGTTGATTGCCTCTTGCTTGCCCATGAGACTAGATTGCTTCCCAGAAATTGACAATTTCCAGAAGTACTTTTTCTCTCTGTTCTATCTCCAGCATAATCAGCATCACAATAACCTGAAAGCTTATACTCTGATGTTTTCTTATACATCAAGCCAAGGTTAGTGGTGCCTTTCAGATACCTTAGGATCCTCTTAACAGCAGTTAAGTGGGTTTCCCTTGGATCTGATTGGAAACGAGCACATAAATGAACACTAAATAGTATGTCTGGCCTAGATGCAGTTAAGTATAGAAGTGAACCTATCATTCCACGATAGAGCTTCTGACATACTTTACCACTTTTATCTTCTTTCTCCAAAATGCATGTAGGATGCATTGGAGTCTTGGCCACTGTAGATTCCAGCATATTGAACTTCTTCAGAAGTTCTTTAGTGTACTTGCTCTGATGGATATATGTTCCTTCTGGTGTTTGATCAACTTGTATTCCCAGAAAGTACTTTAATTCTCCCATCATACTCATCTCAAATTCAGCCTGCATCATCTCAGAAAATTCTTTGCATAGAGATTGATTAGCAGAACCAAATATAATATCATCAACATAAATTTGCACAATTAAGATATCATCTTTATAAGTCTTGCAAAAAAGAGTTGTATCTACTTTACCCCTTACAAACTCATTCTCCAGAAGGAATGAGCTAAGTCTCTCATACCATGCTCTGGGAGCTTGCTTCAGACCGTAGAGTGATTTCTTCAATTTGAACACATGGTCTGGTTTCTTTTCATCTTCAAAACCTGGGGGTTGATGAACATAGACTTCCTCTGAGATATAACCATTTAGGAAGGCACTCTTTACGTCCATCTGATGTAGAACTATGTTGTGATTTACTGAGAAAGAGATCAATAGTCTGATTGCCTCCAGTCTTGCTACTGGAGCAAATGTTTCAGTGTAGTCTATTCCTTCCTGCTGGCTGTAGCCTTGAGCAACTAGCCTTGCCTTGTTTCTGACTACATCTCCTTTCTCATTCAGCTTGTTTCTGAATACCCATTTCGTTCCAATAACATGAACATTCTCAGGCTTCTTCACTAAGCTCCAAACATCGTTCTTGGAAAATTGATTTAATTCTTCTTCCATGGCCAGAATCCACTCCTTGTCCTGA